>NC_080562.1:10702605-11008751 GCF_030253575.1 Rhododendron vialii | reverse complement strand
GGGCCATTTTTGGGCATTTTTTTCACTTAGTTTTGAGCTATTTTTATATGGGCCATTTTTTTCAAAGCAAACAGTCCACCTGTTCTAGATTCACAAAATGCTGATAAAAAAAAAACATTCACTAACACAGATTCTAACACAGATACACAGTCCAAATTCACCACCCACCACCACCTACACTGTTCCATACTAACACAGTTACACAGTCACCCTTCACTACATTTGTTTCATTACAAAATACAACACCAAATTAACATTAAAAGTTTACAAAACATTTCAAGTTTACTACCAAAACATCACCAATTCAAAACATTTCGCCATCACCACCTCAACACATCAAGCCATACCTTGCCAAGGAAAACATAAGAAAGAAATTAAGGTAGTTCAAAATCAACCCGATAAATTAAAACAAAAATTTATAGACAAACAAAACAATTACATTTGTGTACCCATGATAAAACTCCTCAATCCAAGCACCAACCCATTAGTCCTTATCACTTGATTTTAAGACAACTAAAAACATAAAGAAAAAGACAAAGAAAAACATACAAGTAAAACATTCAACATAAAACATATTTAAGGACCATAAAATACTTGTCAATAAAAACTAAAAATAAGAGTAGTACCCGAATATAATGCCTCCATTCATCAAATTGTTCTCTTATATTGATCTTGGTTGGTTTCCTAATCCATTGTTGTGTGCAGATTAGTGCTTCCACAGTCTTTGGAGAGAGAGAACTTCGATAAGGATCAATGACACGACCACCCATGCTAAAAGCAGATTTGGAGGTGACCGTGGACACATAAATTGCTAGCACATCTCGTGCCATTTGAGAGACAATTGGATACTTCGAAGAGTTTAACTTCCACCAACGAAGTACATCAAAATTGTCACAATCATCCTCACTAGTTTCGCAAGATACTTTTCCAATTCCGTTTTGCTTGCCATGTTGCCCTCCTTTTGTTTGTGCATCTAAATTGAGATTTCAATGATTTATGATTACCAATGTCCGTTTCAAATCCATCCAAATCTACGGTGTCCGATGATCTCCCAACCTCTTTGTTACGCACATTCAAGTTACCATTATGCTTCACATACCATCCAAATAAACAGGTAATTTCACATTTTAACTTATCCATGAACTCACCAACTATTGCATTATCATAACCCAAGGTATTTTGCAAGCAATACTCAAAAAATGCAACTTTGCATCGAGGATCAAGAACAATCGCAAACATCATCATTTTATTAATCTTATCAAAATCTCCCCAATACTTGTCAAACTTCTTACGCATATTTTTTGCCAAATCATACAAATCACTATCCTCGTTTTCAAACAACTTCATAATGTCTTGTTGAATCAACACTATTTCATCAAAAAAAACATTGCAAGTGATGTACAAAGAACTCAAAAATTTCAAAGTTTCAACGTAAAACACTCGAAGAACCTTTACGTACAACTTAATCTTTTCTCAATCACTTGAACTTGGTGGCCCAACGTATTCCTTCTGCCCTCCCCCTCCCCTTTTTCTTTCTCTTCTCAAATTGAATTACCCTATCTATACCCTCAAAAGCATCAACATCATCAAAATCATTGTCCATCTCATCCTCTCTTACATTTAATTTAAAGTTCGGGTCATCACACAATCGATCAAAGACTTTTTGATAAGTTAAAGCTCTCCCCAAAATGAAATATGTATAGTTCCACCGAGTAGACACATCCAAACAAGATTTAAGCCTACACACAATTTTCTCTTACTCAACACATAACCAAAACTCTATCATTCTAGATAGGGAAGACCTCACATATCTCACCATATTGCGCACCCTTGCAATTAGGATATCAATCTCTTGCAATTCCTCACATACAATTAGATTTAAGATGTGTGCCGAACATCTCACATGCAAGAATTCATGATTTAAAATGGTCTTCCTATCTTTAGTCTTTCTCTCCAAGTAAGCAATCAAAAGATTATTCGATGATGCATTATCAACCGTAACGATTAGAAACTTGTCAATTCCCCAATCCAATAAGCATTCTTCAACCATTCTACCAAGAGTATCACCTTTGCGATTAGGAGCAACACAAAAATTTAGAATTTTCTTTTGGTACTTCCAATTCTTATCAATAAAATGACCCGTAAGACACATGTAATTCATATTTTGGACCAAAGTTAAAGTGTCCATTGTAAGACAAACCTTTTGATGCTTGAGTGTATGTTTCAATATTTTTTTCTCCTCCCCATACATGACCATGATTTGTTTTGCCATCGCAAGCCTACGAGGAGGATTCCACATTGGTTGAACGCTAATAAAATCTTTGAATCTTTCACCCTCAACAAATGAAACGGGCAACTCATCAATTATTATCATCCTCGCTAGTGCTCTTTTACAAGTGTCATCACTAAACGCCACAGGCACAAGATTTGCGTTTGTTTCACTATTGTGTTCTTTCTTTTGAAAACTAAGGAGTTTTTGCCAAGAACCCTTAAATTTCTTACTTGGTGGATATTTGGTACACTGATACGTTAGATGATGAGTTGGTGATTTAATACCCTTTAACTTCGAGTAACAAGCATAATTTGTCCCACATTAATTGCATGCAGCCCTAGGTTTTGGATGACTTTCAGGTGTAATAAATGTAAAATGCTTCCAGCATGGAGCCCTTTTTTTCAGACCACCAACTTTCTTTTTTCAGACACATTGTTAGTTTCAGGCATCAGATCATCATTTAGTTCAGCATTTTGAGGGATATCAAACTCAATAGCTTCATCCATAATGTCATCATCATCAATATCATCAATCCAACACAACAGAAAATTAAAACCAACATAATCACAATCTGATTTTTCATGTAAACTAATTTGATTTTCAGTCCATCACCTCATGTTCATGCGAAAATTAAGCAGTATGTAAATTGTAAACACTAAATCCATTAAACTCATGAACTGTATTCTAAAATAAAAAAAAAATGATTTTTCAAGCCAATATAGGGTTTTAAGATTGAGTACCTCATGCTCACGATCAGACATTTCGTCGGCGTTCTTGAGGAGGTTCTAGCGGAGATGAGGGACGAGAGATGAACCTGAGAAGTGAATTTAATTAGGAAAAAGCAGAAAAAAGAAAATCAGAGCTGAAAAGAGCTTAAGATCGTTACTGTTTTTAGAAATCGTTTTACTCATTAACTCAAGATCAAAAGCCCTAACTTAGAAATCGTTTTACTATTTTTTTTTTGAAATCCAACATCAAAAGCCCTAATCCGGCTAATCATTTTAGCCCTAACCCTAAAACAAACCAGCGAGTCACTAAGACGTAATTAGCTCACTCACCAGAGAGAGAGAGGGGGAGATGGAGAGAGAAAGAGAATCGAAGATACAAGATACGAACCTTATCAGATCTGCTGGCAGAGGAACGATTGGAGGGACGCGAGAAGTTGGCATTGCATCTGTTGGGCTCCTTCTTTGAGGAGTTGGCGGCGACTGGGGGTGGTTTGGAGCTCGAAAGAAAAGAGTCTGAGAAAGAGCTTAAACGACGGAGATCGTTACTGGAGAATGGAGAATTGGGTGAGAGAGAAGTTAGAGAACTGGGGGATGGTGGACAAGGCAGCGTACGTGGTGGGCCACAAGGGCGGCGCTGATGGAGGAAAGCGAAGGAGATCGTGAAGGTGAGAGAGAAGGGGGAGATTTGGGGGAAGAGAAAAAGAGGGTGAAATGTGATGTCTGCGGTCTGGAGTGGAGAGTTAGAGATAGGGTAGGGTTTGGGATTGTTTATGTGGATAGTGTAGATTACAACACCAAATTGATTGACAGTCAAGATTAAAATGATTTATATAAATATATATAATATATACGGTTCGGTCCTACGTTAGTTGGGTCGGTTCAGTCTTCATTTGGTTCGGTTCGGCCCGTATAGATTTTCATAAAATCGAGACCGAACCGAACTGATTTAGTCTTCATTTGGTTCAGTTCGGTCCGTATAGATTTTCATAAAATCGAGACCGAACCGAACCGATTCAGTCTTCATTTGGTTCGGTTCGGTCCGTATAGATTTCCATAAAATCGAGACCAAACCGAACGGTTCGGTTTGGTCCACCCCGAATCTCGAAAAACTGCCCCTAGACCGACCAAAGACCGAACCGATCGGTTGATTTTTTCGGTCCAGTCAGGTTCGTAATAGCCCTACCATAGGGTGGGCCCGAGATTAGTCATCCCAACCCATCGTCAAAATGGGCCAGTTGTGCTATTTCTGTTAGCAAATAGACTGAATTTAGCATCGGGTAACGGGTGTTTGCTTTAGGGGATTAGTCATCCGAGCCCATCGTCAAAATGAGCAAGTTGTGCAATTTCTGTTAGCAAATGGATTGAATTTAGCATCGAGTAACGGGTATTTGCTTTAGGTGCTTATTTGAAATATCATAAAGTTTAAGTGTTTATGAGGCATTGAGGTGTAAGGGTATTCACAATGCTATAATAAAAAATGGATAACCAAAAATTGTCACATCAACTTTTGATTATCCATTTAAGAGATTATTAAGAATAACAACGTAGAGATCCACAATGACATAATTAAAATTGAATAACTAAAAATTGCCACATTACCTTTTTAAATTACAAAAAAATTAATAACTGTGAACATAGATATAGTTTTTTCCAAAAATAATTTTGAGACTAATAAACACTATTTATTAGAAATAGAAAATAATTTTTGATCTTTTTTCAAATTTAAAAAAAAAAGAAAAACAGTTTTAAGAAAAACAGCTCTTATGTAACTACGGATTTTATAGTGTTTCTATAAAAAAGGTTTTGAAAAAAATATTTTCTTATACAAAACAATTTTTCAAAAAAAGAACAATATTTTTGTATAAAAAGTTTTAGGTAAAATATTTTTTTTGAAAACATTGTTGAGAGAAATAGAGAGGGGGGGAAGCGATAGAACATTTTTTTGTAATGATGTGTGTGTGTATTTGATTGAGAATATGAGGTTCATTAAATTTGGCTATTAGCTAAAAGTTATTAGTTTTGGTTATTCAAAATCCAAAATTTGATTATTTTTAAAGAAATTGCTAAGTTTGATTATAACATTGTAAGTCATATTTTCACTAATATTGTTAACTTTAAAAACTTAGCACTTTTGGTTGTGCCATTGTGGATACTCTAAGTTCTGAAATTTTAAAAATTTTCCCTTACACTAAACAACACAAAAGAAAAAAGAAAAATCGTATGGAGCCAAAACGCCATAGTCGGACCCGTCGATCATACTCGTGAAGGAGGGTTAGAGTGACCAGGTATGAACACAGAGCAATATCTCTAGATGGACCCACCGTACAAATTTAAGCTCGTTCCCGCCGCAGATTGAAGACTGGAGCTGCTACAAATGTCACCACTGCCACCACCTTCATTGAACTGATTCCAAGAAACTAATGTTGTATGCTCTTTAGTTTTCAAAAAATTCTCCCTACTTCCAACATTTCTCTTTCTATCTCTCTCAATTTATTAACCCTATTATTTTTCAAAAAACTTTTCAAAAACAAACCAAACACACCACAAATCTAGAACTATAGATCTGGTTTTCACTTTTGTTGGAAAATTTTATGTACCCCGAAAGAGTACCCAAAAATTACCCCGAAATTTGAAAATCAATGGTCCAAATTAATTTTAAGTAAATCTAAATTATCAATTTTTAAATTCGAAGTAATTTCTGGCCTTCCGGTTACTCTTTCGGAATATCTAGCACTCCTCCTTTTTGTTTCTCAAACAATTCTCACACTTCACGTGTGCATCGAAACTTCCGCTTTCCTTCGATTGCGTGGACGGTGGTGGCCTCCCCGCGAGTCATTCTCCCAAACGCGTCAATTTGGACTATGAACCTCCCATTAATTAATTAATTAATCCCGCAGCAGAGAAAATCAGGCACCACTATCTCCCCCTCTATAAAGCCAGCGGAAAACCAGCCAACAAATTCAAAACAGAGTCAGAGTTTTCCCGCAAAGGCTTCGGAACGAGAAACACGGGTATTTTAAAATGGGAAAGCAAGAAGAACAAAATCAGCAGAAAATCGAGAGGAAGAAGCCCAGGTTTCTGTGCCTACATGGGTTCAGAACCAACGGCCAGATTATGAAAACGCAGATCGAGAAATGGCCCCCGTCCGTGCTCGAGAAGCTCGATCTCGTGTTCGTCGACGCCCCTTTCCCGGCCAACGGCAAATCCGACGTGGAAGGGATCTTTGATCCTCCTTACTACGAATGGTTTCAATTCAACAAGGTCAACTTTCCTTTTCTTCATTCATATAATGTCTTACTATAATTCAGCGAGTTCGAAACTAGAGTTGTCTGGATTAGTTTAAGCATGCTGCAATCAATTAGGATTGGGAAATCCTATAGTGCAAGACTCTGCAAGGCATCCCGTAAGGCGCACCCGGGTCATCGATCTTGACAATGAATGATTGGATATAATCTGTGCTTTTACAAATCCTACCCGTCCATTGTTTGGATGGATGAAAATCCAAGACGTCTATTGTCGAGATGAACGGCTGAATTGGCTGTACTACACTATACGTGTAGTACGTGCGGGAGGTGCACTACAGCACCCCGGGTCCAATCAATTATGGGACCAATTTCATAGCCTGACGAATAAAACTCCGTGTGTCTAAGTCTAAGTCGTGGATTTGATACATGTGTTCTACAGTACCTATTTAAATAAGTAGTACTTTGTTTTTGTTTTTGAATGAAATATGATACTTATATTTTGAGACAATGTTCTGTCTTGTAAAATAGAAAATAAGCATTTAAAAAATAAAAATATTAGCGGAACTCTTGGATTTGATATAAAATTTGTTTGTAAGCTTATGTCCCTAGTTATATATAGCTTTTGAATTTTATTTTTCTTTTTGTTTTTCAGGAATTCACAGAGTACACCAATTTTGACGAGTGTCTGGCGTATATAGAGGATTACATGATAGAGCACGGACCATTTGATGGTCTTCTTGGTTTCTCTCAGGTACAGTACTCTGTATATTTCAATCTTTCATATTGTTTTCATTAGTGATTTTTGCATTTAATTTTTTTTTACATACGGTCAGAGTGTCCGGGCCATTGCATTCCATTTTTTTTTTTCGCTCATCATTTATTGTTCTTATTCCCACGTTAATTCTTATTTTTTATTCTTTGTAATTTGTACAAATAATTAATGGAGCTGTTGGTGAAAATTTCAGGGCGCAATTTTATCTGCGGCTTTGCCGGGTCTGCAAGCTGAGGTACTCTTGTGCACTGATCAAATACGTCAACTCAACTCTTCAATTCAAAAAGTTCTTGTTCTTGTTTTTGTTATTCGTTTTTCTTTCTTTTCCGGTCGAATAAAAGTGATACAAATGTAAGTAGAAGTAGTATTTAGATCAGCTCCAATTTATAAAGGAGCTACCAAACCCATACTAAAATGGGGGCAGCTGCTAAAAGGAGCTACCAAACCCAAATAATGGAGGGCATCTCCAGCCTTTGACTCTTTTGTTACTCAGAATCAAATTACGAGTTAAAACAGCCTGAAAGCCATTTTCTGACACAAAACTATAACAAACTGACTCTAATTAAAATTTTTAATAAATTTAAAAAAAAAAAGACTCGAACTCTAGACGTCTATTTCTTCTTTCTCAATTTTACATGTACGTCAGTCAAAAGAAACTTTACTCAACTGTGAGTAAAAGTACGAGTAAGGGACTCGCAGTTGTCATTTATGTTTAGTTCTTTTTAATGAAGGAAAATGGAAGAAATAACATTTACAACACTAACAGCCTGTTTGGCACCCGCATATGGTATTGGGCAGATAAGGAATTAGAGGGGATAGGAGGTGGATAAGGGATTCGGTAGTAAAGGCAATTACAAGGAAATCAATATCTTTCATCCTAATCTAGGCATGGCCTGACGCAACAGCGATACTTTTAAATTGTCAAACATCTAATTAGGAGTCTCAAACAAGAAAAAATATAAAATTAAGGATAAAAGACACTAAATACCTAGACGATCAAATGCACTCCAACCAAAGATGAACGCACTAATGAACTCCCAAGAATTACAGATTTGTCAAGTTGCCACGAGTTGCTCCGCCAATGACATCGTATAGTGAGAGTATTGAAGCACATATATCGTTGTGAAGCTCAATTGATAGAACCCGATCTATAGACAAAATTCGTCCAAAGACGAAACTAACAACTCTCGTTTGACAAAACTCTCGTAAAATGAGTGACAAAACTCTCACAGATTAGACGACAAGTCGTTGATCTTGAGAGACGGGAAAAAAAAGGTAAAAATAAAGAAAATGAGTCGGGATAGTACCATGACCTTCTTCTCCCGCCACCGCACACGGGTATGGAACCCGCAGGTGGAGGGAAAGGGAGAAGAGGAGTTGTGGTGGCTAGGGTCGAGAGAAAGAGAGAGAAAGATAGGGTCGGCAAATTTTTTACGAAGGCAAGAGATTCAGCGAAGGAGTTAGATTGATAGTTGATATGGGTGGACGAGAGTAAATGGATAAAGAAATAATGTGAGAAATTACTTAGTTGTCCTTATATAATTCTTAGATTGATACTCCCTCCGTGACTCCGTCCCTAATTAATTGTCCACCTTTCTATTTTGGGTTGTCCCAAATTAATTGTCCACTTTCCAAAAATGGATGGGTAAGACTTGCCAAAATTCCTTTTTTGCCCTTCTTTTTAAAATTGAACTAGTAGTACGTACATTTCAAAAAATTCACATTAAATGCTTAAAGTCAACCAAAACAAAACAGATTCCCAACTGATATTGCCGCCAAGTTTTTGAATTTAGTTGCATTAATTTTTTTCAAACTCACAGAGATTTTAATTGAGGGGCATTTTTGGAAAACAAATATTTTTAGGGTATAATAATGTTGTCTACTTAAAAAGTTGGATTCCCCGTAGTGGACAATTAATTGGGGACGGAAGGAGTAGTTGATATGGGTGGATGAGAGTAAATGGATAAAGAAATAATGTGAGAAATTACTTAGTTGTCCTTGTATAATTCTTGCAATAAGAATACAGAAAGGATTTGAAGAGTTCGGAGGCACGACAGTAATTTCTCACACTCGGATAAAGCTAAAATGGTGGGTGGGGTGAGATAAGATAAGCTAAAATCCCTGCAAGGTTCTTGCTTATCCTGTTTATCCTGGCTCGATGGCTCTAACTAATTCCGAACGTAAATGAGTTCGGATAAGTTAGTCCGGATTACCCTTTATCCCCCTTCCTTGTACTCCATGGGTCCCAAAGCTTGTTTGTCAAACCGTGACATTTAAGGAATACCACCCAAGTGTGGTTGGTTTCTTACTCTCTTTCTCTCTCTCTCAAAGTAGAGGTCTTGAGTTGAAATCTTCATGGAAGAGGTGATCAATTTCTGTTGTCAATTACTACATCCTATTGTATGGCGAAAAAAAAAAAAAAAAAACCCCGGTGACATTTTAAACACCAGAAGAGCAAAGCTATCAAAGGTGTCAAAACTGACTCCTTCAGAATTAATTTTGGCGTGCTTTAGTGCTAAAAGTCAAAGGAATAGTAATTTGACAAAACCTAACTTTCTTAGATTTATCACCAAAATGACATTGCCAACATTTGAGGCAAGTTCAACGACCCTACGAGAAGCCTTTTGCCATGTTTTGGGCCAAATTTTTCGATGATAATGACAACATGTCAAATGATTTTTTTCTATTTTTTTCATGTTTTATTTGCAGGGAGTGGCCTTAACGAAGGTACCAAAGATAAATTTCTTGGTAATAATTGGAGGGGCAAAGCTGAAAGAGCCCTCACTGGCAGAGAGGGCATATTCGTGTTTGATTCGTTGCCCGTCCCTCCACTTTTTAGGTATTTCCACTGGTTCATGTTGTTTTTTTTGTGTCTCTGCCATTGGCAAATTCTTCTATGTAGCTTCGCTCTTCACAGAGGCTATAAAAAGAAATCAAGTTGCTAATAGACGGTCCTTTTTTATTACTATTATTTATCGCTCGCATGTTTTTCACATTTTTTTTTTCCATAAAAATTAAGTCGTGATTCATATTTTTGAGTCTCACAAGGATGATATCAACGACAACACAACAACGATGTTTATATATATTTGCTCAATTTGGGTTCAAAGAGACGCCCTTTTCTTTTTCGTTTTTTTCCTTGAGGGAATGACAACGACAATAATAACAATATCTGATTATTCAATTTGGATTCAAAGATACACCCTCACCTTTTTTAAAACTATATATAAATAAATTCCCTGTTACTTGTGGACTTGTGTTTGACCGGCATATAATTTAATGTGCGATGGCTAAAATTTGGAAACTCTCTCCTCCGCTCATTCTGCCTTCTATTTGGACTGTGGACCCATTTTTCAAAGGAGAAATCGAGAAAATAACTTTTGAACACAACCGTATCTGGATCCGTCGGATGTATGCGCCGGCCTAAGTGCATTTAACGGTTCTAAATGCAATGTGTCCGGAGCTATGATTTACAATTGTGTTCCTACCATTGCTCTTGTTCGAAAGTGGTAGGTAAAACTGTGTTCACGTTTGCCTACCAATTTTTTTTTTTTGGTCAAACGAAAAATTTACCCACCACTTTCGCTCGAGCGGAAAGTATACCTACCACTTTTGAACAAGTTGTAGGTAAATTTTCTGTTTAACTAAAAAAAAAAAAAGGTGGTAGGTAAACGTGGTTACAATTTGTTTTTTTATCTCCACAATTAATTCGGTAGGTACAGAGAGTTGAAATTTTTATGGAGTTTTTATAAAGGTAAATAATGGATCACAATTTTGTTTTTTTTGATATGCTGATCACAATTTGTTAGGTATAGAGAGTTTATAAATGTCCATATTTTTTTTATCATATGGAAGCTACAAAAAATTGAAAATAAACATTCTACTATGTCTAAATTCTAAAACAAGGACCTATCTAGAGTGGGCGCATGTTGGGCAACTTGTCCCCACAAACTTGAGATTTTTCCATTTATCTGTCTTTCTTTTATCAGAGCCTGATTTTTTCCTCACTCTTTGGATTAATTAATTTTTAATTCATGCTTTTTTATTTTTATCTTGAACTCCTTTCTTTCTTTATCTCTTTAAACTATTTCAGAAAAGCTTGATGGACAATGTTAGACTTGGATTGGGATTCATATATGGTTTTAAATTTAGAATTTACGTATCAATTGTAGTTCAGTCCTATTCAGCAAAAATTCTGGATTCGCCCCGAACATAAAAAGTTTTAAGTACTGTAGATGTTTTGGGATATAGTTCGAAGCTTCGTTACGTGTATATGCTACATCTAATATATTCGCAACCCGTTGATTGGTGCAGGCGAGACGGATTTCCTAAAGCCATATGGAACTGAACTCTTGGAATCATTTGTAGATCCTGTAGTGATTCATCATCCTAAGGGCCACACAGTTCCAAGACTTGGTAAAAAATTCCTGAATCACTGTGACTACACTTCTTTTTTCAACAACAGATTGGCGATATTCGGATTTTGAATCTTTTCTACTCTTTCTTTCAGATGATAAAGGTTTACCAACCATGCTGAACTTTGTCGAACGGATTCAGAAGGCGGTAACCAGGAACGAAGAATAAGAGTTCACCCATATATGGTCAGCGAAGGCTCCAGTAACGTAATAGCAGAAAACCTGTACTACTTAAGATTATGATTTTGTTTACCCTTGTAGCTAGACAACAAGATTAAAACCAAAAAGGCTTCCGACTTTCGTTTCATAAGTTGGAAACTAATTTAGACGCTCAATTTTCAGCGTGCGGATGCTCGTCAAAAAGTGTTGGTTCCCTGTTCCATTTTTATTCTTAGGAGAGTGGCATTCTGGCTTCTGAGGAAGGCAGGGATGCGAGCTTCGCAATAGAATAACCAAGGAGTAACACAGTTACTACGTACTTACGTTAGAGAAGGATCCTCTCATGAGACTTTCTCGTGTAATTTCTCATGTGATCTTTATGCGAGGAGTTCCATGGGGATAATACAAGCCATACATCGTACATTTTGAAAGTCTCGTTGTTTTAATTACAGATAAAAAATCAGATTAATCAGATTTCGCTGCGTTGGCCGTTGAGTCGTAATTAATCAGTGAATAAATCACACTTGTCCACTGTGTAATTTTTTGGACCTTTATAACTGCTCAAAAACGAGATTCGTTCATTGAGTTATTGATATCGCTTGCGGTTTTATAGGTTTGTTCTACGCGATAAGCTCTATATAGTGAATGGTTCAGATTATACATTTTTTTTTAGCTCGGGACGATGCTTGTTATTTGGGCATAGCCATCCTAATGTGCCTTGGGCACAACAAGCTAATTGAGTTCTTTACTTTATTGCTCTTTTTTAAGTTGTCCGATTCCGTCTTATCGACCATGACTGACTTCAAGGCTTCAAGCACTATGTGTGCAAAGGTGATTGTCGACCCATAATAAAAAAAATAGAACAACCCCGAGTTTTATAATTGATTAGCTACGAACCCGAGAACCCTCATAGCCCCTTTGGCAATGGAGGTGAGAAAAGAAAAGAAAGGGGAGTGGTCTCCCTTATTAGTGAGAAAAAGAGAAGAAAGGGTTGTGGTTTCTCACCCATCCATCCAAACAATCGTGAGAAATCAAACTCTCTCCACATCTCCAGCTACTTCAACTCTATCTCCGGCAACTTGAAACTCACTGTTTCTCTTTGCTCCAGCGACCAAACATCATCTTTGTTTCTCTCTTCTCTAGCGACCAAACATCATCTTCGGCGACTGGTCCGAAATCATAGTGTTTAAAACTCAGTTTTGATCACAAAAGTAGCTTCTCATTGACGAGACGAAGACAACAGAGCAAATACGACGATTCGATGAGAGGGTGGACCACACGTGCTGCCAGAAGTTGCGCGAGATCTACTCTCACCCACACGCCTCACTCTCTCCCTTTCTCACGGAATCTCACCACTTTTGGTGAGAAACGTAACTGGGGTGTGAGGGGGTTCCCATCTCCCTCCTTCTCTCACCCTCTCTCGCCTTCTGGGCCTTCCAAATGAGGGAGAGAATCTCCCTTCATCCCCTTTCTTTTCTCTCGAAATCCCCCGTTCCAAACGAGCTGTCAAAGTGACATTGATTAATTGTTGGGAATGCCTTGTATTCTTTAGTCCCACATTGGTTAATTATGTTGTTTCCGTTTTTGTAGCCTATTATAAATAAGGCTTTTGGGGAACTTCTAAGAATTATCTTTTGGGCTTTCATATTGTGGCCTTTCTAGAGTTACGGATTATAGCCGGCTCTTTGTATCTCTTCTTCACGTTGGTTAGTGAATCCTCTCTCTCCTCGCCCGTGGACGTACCCATCTTGGGGAACCACGTATATCTTGTGTCTTTGTGATTTCTTGTTTAGTTTTCAATTTCTCGTTATTAGCTTGCATTCATAGCGTTCGTTACAACAAACTGGTATCAAAGCCTTAGGTTGCAAAAACTAGGGTTTCGTTTCCGATTGTGGCTATGGCGGCTAAATTCGAGATTGCGAAGTTTGATGGGCAGAGCAGCAGTTTCAGTCTTTGGAGAATAAAGATGAAGGCTCTGTTAACCCAACAAGAATTGCACAAGGTTTTGTTAGGCAAGATTAGTTCTGGAATCAAAGAGGAAGATTGGGATGATACGGATGCCAAAGCTCTGGGTTCTATTCAGTTGAGTCTGGCAGATGACGTTCTTCGCGAGGTGGAAGAAGAAACTTCAGCGGCAGGAATTTGGCTGAAGTTGGAAGGCATATATATGACGAAGTCGCTCACCAACAGGTTATATCTCAAACAACGTCTTTATACGTTTCGTATGCGAGAAGGTATACCTGTTAAAGATCATTTAGACGAGTTCAACCATATTATTATGGATCTGAAAAATATTGATAGTAAAATTGAGGATGAGGACCAAGCCCTAATTTTGCTATGTTCTTTACCACTTTCATATGAGCACTTTGTTACAACCCTATCGTATGGCAAAGACACGATATCTATGGAGGATGTTAAGGCCAGCCTATATTCGAAAGAATTGAGGAAAAAAGTGTCCGGTGAGGGTGATGCACATGCGGAGGGTTTGTTTGTTAGGGGAAGAACAACAGGAAGGGAGGAGTCGAGTAATAGGGGAAGATCCAGGTCACCAGGTAAGAAGAAGGGAAAGTGCAATTATTGCAAGAAACCCGGGCACTGGAAAAATGACTGTTTAAAACTCAAGAAGAAGGAAAAAGAAGACCAGAAATGGGGTAAAGTAATTGCTGGAATTGCTGAAAGTTCAGATGAGTCAGATAATGTGTTATCAGTTACAGAGGGCGATTCTCGCTCTAATACCGAGTGGGTTCTAGATTCTGGATGTTCATACCATATGTGTTCGCATAGAGAGTGGTTTTCTACTTATGAGGCGGTCAATGGTGGTACAGTTTTGATGGGCAACAACATGGCCTGTAAGACTGTTGGTTCAGGAACGATTCAGCTTAGGATGCATGACGGTATTGTTAGGACTTTATTTGAGGTTCAACATGTTCCAGATTTGAAGAAAAATCTTATATCCCTGGGTGCTCTTGATTCTCATGGTTGCAAATTCCTCGGTGAAGGTGGAGTTTTGAAAGTCTCAAGGGGTGCATTAGTACTGATGAAGGGTCAGAAGCGTGGTAACCTCTATACACTCCAGGGCAGTACAGTTATAGGTGCTGCAGCAACGGTGCTTCATCCAAGGTTTCAGATTCAGACTTGACTCGTTTGTGGCATATGCGCCTTGGGCATATGAGCGAAAGGGGGATGACAGTTTTGAGCAAACAGGATTTGCTATGTGGCCAAAAAATTGAGAAGCTGAATTTCTGTGAGCATTGTGTCTACGGCAAGCAGTGCAGGGTAAAATTCAGTACGGCTGTTTATCGCACCAAAGGCACGGTGGATTATTTTCACTCGGATCTTTGGGGTCCCGCAGAGGTAACTTCTAAAAGTGGTTTTCGATATTTTATGAGTATTATCGATGATTTCTCTTGTAAAGTTTGGGTGTATATGTTGAAACATAAGAGTGACGCCTTTAATACATTCAAACAGTTTAAAACTTTGATTGAGAATCAGACTGGTAAGAAAATAAAACGTTTAAGAACTGATAATGGTATGGAGTTTTGTCTTGGCGAGTTTGATAGATTTTGCAGTGATGAGGGCATTGTGAGGCATCACACAGTGAGAAAAACCCCTCAGCAAAATGGTGTGGCTGAACGAATGAACAGGACTCTTTTGGAGAAGGCACGTTGTATGTTGTCCAATTCCGGATTGGGCAAAGAATTTTGGGCTGAAGCCGTTTCCACAATATGCTATTTGGTGAACAGGTCTCCGTCGACTGCTATTGAGTGTAAGACTCCGTTTGAGGTATGGTCAGGTCATCCGGCTGATTATTCTGTGTTGCGTGTTTTTGGGTGTCTAGCTTACGCTCATGTGAATGAAGGTAAACTGGAGCCATGGGCCTGTGGGCACGCTACCCCGGAAATTTTGCTTGCGAAATTGGGTGCGGCCCTTTTTGTGTTTGGAAAAGCGCGGCGAAACGCCTCGATTCAGAGTCGCCACTCAGGTTTTAGCGGTGAAAACACCCAAGGAACCGAACTCGAAAACGTTTGCCACGTTTGTTTGATTTTGAAAAGGCATAGACCGGTCCGTCGTCACCTTCGATATTTGAGGTTCGGGAGCATGTTACGAGAGGGGAAGGGTTTTATGGCACCCCTCTCGCCCAATCCGGAGATCGGTCTCTTCTCGGGCATTTTATAAAACATTTGCATTTTTCTCTCATTTGATCATTTTTTAGCTAGTTAGGGCGGGGGAACAGTTAATGGGGGTTAAAATTGTAACAAGTCGCAACTTATGTGACAAAATGTTTATGGATGATTTTGCTTGCAATGATAAGTATAGATTGAAAACAATCACTGAGCAGCTTGAATAAACTGGAGTACGCTGTCCTGAAGGGACGTAAACAGGCCCTGTCAGCATGCACTGGCCGAGCCACTGCATGCTGATTGGACATGCGCACGCCACCTCATAACTGGCATACTCCACTCTTTTAGTTGCTCAGTCTTTGTTTTTGATCCTCTGGGCTCTGGAAAGGGACCAGCGCACACCCAGGACATACCCCACAGTTAATCAGAGCAGAATATACATAATTACAGACAGATGAAATGGCTTGAAGCCATACAAACAGACAGGAAACCCCCTAAACAGAGTGGGGACAGGAAGGAGGCCAAGACTAAGCTAAGATGCAAGGGCCAGCCACTGGGTCCTGGACAACACTGTCGTACGCCAGTAATTAGGCACCGTACGCCAGTTTGTCGTTGGATCCAGTGCTTGGCTTTGCATCGTCTGGGCTCTGGAACATGACCAGAAGGATCCCAGAGGCCTCTTAAACAAGCAAAGAGTAAGCAATAACTACTACATCTAAACAGTTCTAAATGCAGAAAGCAGTGAACTGATTATTAGCATACAATGGTGATTGACAGAAATATAAGACAGCAGAAATGACGATCTATGATCCCCACGCCAGTAGTGCTCGTACTGCCATGACTGGCGTACGACATAAGTTCACTGGCGTGCGCCATGTCTCATCTCACACGGTTGTTGTATTTTACCAGTTCAAGGCCCAGACTAGTATTGTTTACTAGCCTGGGCCTTGCTGGTTCTCCTCAGGGGCCGAAAACAGCAAGGAAAACAAAGGTGATATACCTTTTTGGGTGTTGAGGTTTGAAGGTGGTTTTGAGCCTAAAGGTGGAAGATGGATGTTGTATGGTGACTGGATATCAGTTGGGGGGGGGGGTATATGGAAGTGTATGACCTTCTTTTCTCTTTTAATGGAAGAAAAGGGATAGAAAGCTTAAAGAGAGAAGAGAGGGAGAAAGATGGCACCTCTTAATGTGGCTAACCCCTTGCAAATGAATGCAAGGGGAGTATTTATAGAGGGGAGAGGGACTGAGATCAGTTGAGGCTAGGCCTTGTTTGGCTGGTTGGGGCAAGGTTGGAGCCTTCCCATGCATTAAATGCATGGGACTAGTTGATGGGGGGTGTAGGAGAGAGGGGGAGCGGGCCTGGCCGATATAATCATCAGGGGCTACTGTGGCCGACATCAGGGTGGCACAAAAGTCCCGTCCATGTGGCTGAATAAAGTTGATTTGACTGGAATTGACTGGCGTGCGCCACATATGAACCTGCGTGCGCCAATTATAACTGGGTCAACGGTCGATGACCGACACGTGGCAGATGACTGGCGTGCGCCAAGAGATCAATAGTGTAAGCCAATTTCGATTTTGCTGGGGCTGTTTGGCTCTGGTTTGAAGGGGGGTTTGAAAGAGGTTCGGGACGCTCAAAGCTCAAACACCATCGTCATCCTCAGACTGTTCTCGGTTATAATCATCATTGGGGAATCAAAGACCATAAATAAACTATTCTGGAAAGTCCAAAATAGGGTGTCTACAGGGCCAAGAAGTGTATTTTCTTGGGTTATGCAGCAGGTGTCAAAGGGTACAGGTTATGGTGCTCTGATGATTTGAAGTTTTTGATCAGTAGGGATGTGACTTTTGATGAAAATTATCTGATTAAGGGGTCTAAGCAGGTTGATGATACAGTTCAGGAACATAGTGTTCCAAAGCAGGTGGAGTTTTTGGGTGAATCTTACGACTCAGGGAAAAAGCACATTGAGAAGCCAATTGAAGAAGAGTTCAAGAGTTCAGACACAGAGGTTGATGCGTTAGTTGAGCAACCACGCACTATTGCTAAAGATAGGCCAAGGAGGGAGATTCAGCCTCCTGAAAGGTATTCGGCTTATTCTGAGATGGTGGCCTATGCTTTATCAGTTGCTGAAACAGTTGAGTATGAGGAGCCTTCAAGCTATACAGAAGCTGTTTTGAGTGCTGAGTCTGCACAGTGGTTTGTTGCTATGAATGAGAAGATTAAGTCTCTTCAGAAGAATCAGACATGGGAGTTAGTAGAACCGCTGAAAGGGAAGAGGATTGTTGGGTGCAAGTGGGTCTTCAAGCGCAAACCAGGTATTCCAGAGGTAGAAGATGCTCGGTTCAAAGCTCGGCTAATGGCGAAAGGATACAGCCAGAAGGAGGGTGTTGACTACAATGAGGTATTTTCACCAGTTGTAAAACATAGTTCCATTCGCACTTTACTTGCTATTGTTGCATGTTTTGATCTTGAGTTAGAGCAACTTGATGTCAAAACTGCGTTTTTGCATGGCGAGCTTGAAGAACAGATTTATATGCGTCAGTCTGAGGGATTTGTTGTTTCTAGTAAGGAGGATCACGTTTGTTTACTTCATAAGTCTTTGTATGGCCTCAAACAATCCCCTAGGCAGTGGTATAAGCGGTTTGATACATTTATGATAAGCCAGTCATATTTAAGAAGTGAGTATGACACTTGTGTGTATTTTCGAAAACTTCCAAATGGTTCATTTGTTTATCTACTGTTGTATGTTGATGATATGCTTATTGCTGCCAAGAGTGTGTCAGAAATCAACAGGTTGAAACAACAGTTAGGTGGTAAATTTGAGATGAAAGATTTGAGTGCGGCAAAACGTATTTTGGGTATGGAGATTTGCAGAGATCGAGTAGCTGGCAAATTATTTTTGAATCAAAAGTCTTATGTTCTTAAAGTGCTTGAGCGCTTTGCCATGCAGAACTCGAAGCCAGTTAGTACCCCTTTGGCAGCACACTTTCGACTTTCAATTGAGTTGTCACCACAGTCGGAGGATGAGGAGAAATATATGTCTCAGGTTCCATATTCGTGCGCAGTTGGGAGCCTTATGTACGCTATGGTATGTACTCGTCCTGATATTTCACGTGCAGTTAGTGTCGTTAGTCGTTATATGGGGCGTCCAGGAAAGGCACATCGGGAGGCTGTGAAATGGATACTACGGTATTTGTGTGGAACTGCAAGTGTTGGTCTATTGTTTGGGGTTGCCAATTCTGGTAATCATGCTGTTGGTTATGTTGATTCAGATTTTGCCGGTGACCATGATAAAAGGAGGTCTCTGACAGGTTATGTCTTTACTCTGTCCGGAAGTGCCATTAGTTGGAAAGCTACTTTACAAGCTACAGTTGCGCTGTCTACAACAGAAGCGGAGTATATGGCCATTGCTGAAGCTGTGAAGGAGGCATTGTGGATGAGAGGTTTGCTTTGTGAGCTTGGTCTTGCACAGGGTGTGAGTTCAGTATTTTGTGATTCGCAGAGTGCTATACATTTGACTAAAAATCTAATGTATCATGAGAGGACCAAGCATATTGATGTCAGGTATCACTTCGTTCGGAATATCATCTCACAGAAGCAAATTGAGGTGAAGAAAGTGGGTACGGCAGATAACTCAGCAGATATGTTGACTAAACCGGTTCCGGTTGCCAAGTTCAAGCATTGCTTGGGCTTGCTTGGTATTTGCAGTTGATCGCCCCTCGGGGGCATTTGGTGAGTGAGAGGTTAGAAGGGGATAACTATATTTGGTTATTTGGTTCAGTGGAATTCATGTCAAGGTGGAGAATTGTTGGGAATGCCTTGTATTCTTTAGTCCCACATTGGTTAATTATGTTGTTCCCGTTTTTGTAGCCTATTATAAATAAGGCTTTTGGGGAACTTCTAAGAATTATCTTTTGGGCTTTCATATTGTGGCCTTTCTAGAGTTACGGATTATAGCCGGCTCTTTGTATCTCTTCTTCACGTTGGTTAATGAATCCTCTCTCTTCTCGCCCGTGGACGTACCCATCTTGGGGAACCACGTATATCTTGTGTCTTTGTGATTTCTTGTTTAGTTTTCAATTTCTCGTTATTAGCTTGCATTCATAGCGTTCGTTACAACAGATTTAAGCATTATAATGTGCCAAAGTGATTGTCGACACTTAATAAAAAATATAACAACCTCGAGTGTTAAAAATGGATTAGTTACAAACTCAGATCATACACAAATAAACTTTGATATCCGGGTGTGAATATCATTGGATCACTTAGGCCATAGAGTGATATTCACGCTAGGCCGAGCCTATACCCCTCCATCAACGAAGAACTCGCTAAGGAAAGATTAAACCCTACTTGAAACATAACTGATTTGTCAAGTGATTGAGAAAGATCAGTCTTAAAATGTAACGAGGAGATATATACGACAAGGTTGGCCAAAGTCTCCTAAACTCCACGTTGAGATTCAGTAGAGTTGGTAAAATCGAGTCCGAAATTCACACCCCATGAGGATCACAATTGCCGAATAATCACTCCAGTCCGGGTTCCCATATGGGAACGAGTTCTGCTATGAGTAGGGACACTGGTAGGGATCCTTACAGGGACAAGTCCTAATAATTACACTTTTACTTATTCCTTGTTACAGTTTGATCCTAATTTTGGAATGTCTTTGCTCTTCTGTACTGAAGTTGTGCTTCAGCTAACTGTTGCTCTAATTCTCTAAGTTTATCCTATTCTTTTCCTATGAATCTAGTAATGGTGTTACTAGATTGAGGTTGGCTTGCGTATAAAGCTGTATTTAAAAGTCTACTTATCAAAAGGTTCTAAGTAAATATTTCACTTTCTAATCTACGAGTGTAAATTAAAATGTGTTCTTCTTTGTTCATGCATGCAAAGGATAAAAGCTTGTAATCAAATATTTGTGAACCCTAATCGGTACTTACCACCACATGATCCAGATAAATTGTTTAAAATAATCTGAATATTGTATACAAAATATATATCTTATTATCCATTGATTAATCTTTCTTTTCATAATCACTTACCTCCTATGTGTCAAAATTTTATCCAAAGAGGTTTTTTTACCTTCCTTCTTAACCTACCTCCGAATACTATATTCCCTTAATGTCATTCTTTGGCAAAACGGGTTAAAGACTCAATAAGGCTTTATGGTTGAAAGGCTTGAAATCATCACTCCTTAAAATTTTGAATTTTGGGATCTTAGAGATGTATAAAAATTGGATTAAAATTCTTTAGGTAATACAGACATATAACTCATACAACATTCATGTTATTTATGATCATAGAGACGTTTCTTTTCGGGAGGCCCTAAAGAACAATAAAGAACTGAAGAGAAACTTACTATATTATTGCTGACGCTGCTGATTACAAAGACTCAATTGCTGAAGATTGACTCGATCAATTACAATTGCAACAAATGTTTTCAAGTAGCAAGTGCTTAAGCATTAGGAGAGTCGTGATTACAACTGAAGAACTTGACCCTATTTATAGACTCCAAAAGATAAAATGATCGGTAACCTGCATCGTCACATCTTTTAACTTTCTTTTACAAATCAAATTCTCTATTATTGACACACAAAGAGATATGTCCAAGGGTGGTTGTACTATACTTCTATTATTTAGCGAATGCTTCCAAACTTATCATGCTGTTATCACGTGGGTCGATACTTTTTCAGCATAAGTTTGGAAGCATTCGCTAAATAATGGAAGCATAGTACAACCACTACAATCACCCTTGGACATATCTCTTTGTGTGTCAATAATAGAGAATCTGCTTTGTAAAAGAAAGTTAAAAGATGTGACGATGTGGGCCAGTGATCATGCGGCATCTACTTTTCTTTTGAAAAATCGATGCTTTGTTTGGATTGCGTTTTAAAAAAAATTTCTCAATTCAAAAAACACTTATTACCTTTATTTTCACGCGGCATCTACTTTTCTTTTGAAAAATCGATGCTTCGTTTGGATTGCGTTTTGAAAAAAATTTCTCAATTCAAAAAACACTTATTACATTTATTTTCAATCATTACTCACACTTATCTCCAATCTTTATTCTCATTTCTCTCTCTATTTCTTTCCAATCATTAACTCTACTTTTAATCATTACTCTCATTTATCTCTCCATTCATAACCCTACAAAATTTTTCAAAAATTTCTCAAAAAATTCGTCCGAACACAAATCTCTTTTCATAAAGATGGCGGACGTGCAAACCAACGGTCAGAAAACTCGTGTAAAGAGCAATGAGCTCACTGATACGCAAAGCCGAAACTAAAACTATGCAATCCCTTCTCGCCCGATTACTACTCCTCCCTTCTCCCACTTCTTTTGTCAACCACCACCGTCGCTCTCTCAACCCTCCTCCAATTCTTCTCTCGGTGCACTCTCTCTCTCTCTCTCTCTCTCTCTCTCTCTCTCTCTCTATATATATATATATATATATATATATATATATATATATCTTATATCTATCTATGTTCATGATTGGTACCGTACGCAGCGGGCGGAACCAGAATTGTTAAGCGATAGAATCAAGTATTTGAGCAATATTTGAAAAAAAAAAGACCATTGTTGTAATTCCGTTGAGTTTCTACTTTCAATACTTACATAAGAGGACTTTTGCAAAATGGGTGACTCCACTTGTCACAACGTGGCTTCGCCCAGGGCAACTGACTAATATAGGAGTAACGACCTAGTGATTGTTAATTCTAGGGTTTGTATTCGAGGTCGGGGTTTCGTCGGTGGTGCTCGGGCTCCGGCGAAGTGCGAGGGATGGCTAGTAGACCGGTTTCGTCAGTTGAAAGCTTGGAAAGTTCGGATTCGATCAGGTACCTGTCGCAGAGAGAGGCAGCCGAGATCGATGAGATCCTCATGGGGCCTCTAGGGTTCAGCGTCGATCAGCTAATGGTCAGTTTTTTCAATTTCCTTGTATTCCTCTTATACTTCATTTAATTTTTTTTGTGATTACTTTTTGACAATGTGTTCGTAGGAATTGGCCGGATTGAGTGTTGCTACCGCCATTGCAGAGGTGAGTTTTTGGGCTGCGTTCGTTTTCCTTTGGTGTCTGCCCTCCAATCGAGGCTTCGTTTTGTTCCATGTGAACTGTTTTCGAATCTTTGGCTTTTCCCATTAGAAAATTTGGCAAAATATCTTTCGGAGGAAAATGATTTACAGTAAAATGGGGAAAATTGACTTACAGAGAACCTGATAACCTAAGAAGCACATGTAGATAACCTAAGAAGCACATGTAAGGGTACAAGTGCATTTACCATAACCACACGGGTACATCGGTACGGCAAAATCTAAGAAATATAGAGTACCGCTACAGCTATAACAAATGTACTTTTATAATATAGAGCAATGTATTAATTGCACGCCAAATAAAAGAAATAACTAAATGAACTTGGGTTATTAAGAATCCAACATCAATAACTGTATACTGCCAACTTAAAGGTGTAAATCAAAGTTTAATGGGATTATGCTTAAGAACCTATGGACCAAAATATTTATTCTGAAAACATGCTAAGCATATAAACATGAAGTCTTGTCAACGTAACTTCATCTCTGTATTGGGTACGGTTGATATATATTGGGGTACGAGAAAAATCATAGGGAAAAATTTCGGCACGTGTTTTGTGTACCTGATACGTAGTTAGAAGAATCATGCCAACTACCAGTACCCCGATACGTTACGGGTACGAGTTACAAGTATGACACAAGGTTTTAGAAGTACCCATGCTTCATAGAGAGGACAAAGCCGGAAGTCATTTGACAAGATGCATTCCGTTTTGAATTGGAGTTAAAACACCGCTTTGGCCCCGTCAATTTGTCAGATCATCAACTTAGCAAAGTGTAGTTTTGGACGTGTACTTAACGTTGTAGGGGATTTGATCATGCTACTGATTTCAGGGTAGTCTTTTGTACAATCAGCTTACAATTTGGAATATTTAGGTGGGGAAGAGGATCCACCCTAGTTTGAAGTTACTACCCCGCAATGGCTGAATTTTGAAAGTTGTAGGAATGTTTTTAAGTGTAAAATAGTTTACATCAAAACAAATGGAGCCTCTAAGTCATGGGGTTGAACAGTGTAATAAGAAATTTAAGTTGATTGATAGTGTCCAGTTGTAGGTATTAATAGCTCATGTCCTATTGTGTTCGTTTGTTATGGGGTGTTTTATATGGCAAGGATTTCTTCTGTTGTTTATGCAGCACCAAAATAGCAACAAAGTTTCCTTTATGGAATTAGGGTTGTTAATAAGCACTAAAGGTAATTTAGATTGTTCCTGTCGGCAATCTGACGAAATAGATTCATACAGAGTGCGGATAAGTAAATTGAAGTAAGTACAAGAGAATCATTTGCAACACACATACAGAAGCTTTGTCCATGATGCACTTGTTTTTGACAATGTTATCTTATTGCTTGTTGTGACTCTTGGTTATTATTTCACCTTTTTTGGTTTTAGATTTTTTGTTGTATTTACGGAGCTCTTCAATGGACTGCTGAAAGCATGAAATATCAAAAAGAGCTTAGCTCCTCCTCCTTTAAAATTTTTTATGTACTGAAATTTGCCACTGATGCTAAACTATGTCCACACCCTGAATGAGAAACCAAGGTTGAATTATTTCTTGACATTTTGTCATATAACATAATGATAACCCTTTTGCAAGATCTTTTCAGGCTTCGTATATCTCCCATGAAGAGAGTGTTGATACACTAGCCTCCATGACAGAGATAATGATGCCTCTCCCGAGTGATTTGAGGTCTAGTTCCGTGTTCATAGAAGCGATTTTGAAGGAAGATGTATTCCACGATTCCATCTGTGTCATCTATGTGTTTACATGTGTATTTGGTCGATTTTTTCTGGATGTTTCCTCTTATTTATTAGTGCACGAGAAATTAGTTCCCACATAGGCTTCAACTGTTGTTGAACTAACATAAACAATGGATTTGTTCTCGCTCATTGACATGGTTTAGCGTGGTATGGTGTGTATTAGATTTTTAACCACCAATTCATCGAAATAGGAATAATATCCTTACATATTTCAATTATATCCAATAAATTTATGGCAGTGTTCGATAAATTACTCTAAAATCCCTATGTGTATATTTCGCAGACTATTATTTCTTAGAGTGCTCAATTTTCATACCCTCATTTTTTTTTTTTGTGTGTGTGGCAACACCCCTTTCTGTTAGTAATTAATAACGTGAAGTTACATATATAGTCAGTAGTCGCCAATATGCATTATTTTAATCTTACCGCAGAAATGGAAATTTTAAGTATATGGGTTAAGTATACTTAAACAGGACAAGGAATGAAAAATGGTGAGTAAGGTTCACTATTATTGTTCTTGCATAAAAGATTTTAACAACATTGTTACTAATGTGTCCCCACTCCCCACCAATGGAAATTTTTGGGTCCGCCGCTGCCCGTTTGCCTTTAAGGTGTTGAAATCCTCTCTTTTTGTGGGATGCTTACCTTCATATGCATGATTCATCATTGCATGTATACTTTTTGTTTTCATTTATTTGTTCAGCTATTCGCTTTTGGTGAACTAAATTCAGAGAGCAAGATGATAACGTGACACAATAGGATAAAACATGGAATTGATACATGTGTACACTTAGAGCTAGAATTAAGTGACGACTTGATGGAAAAAATCTCTGTAGTAGTTAAGTTGGTGATTTTCCAAAACTTAAATAAATTACCTTTTGAACAGGAATAGAATCATTAGATTGATACCTTATGGCAATGCAACAAATTCTCAATTCTCACCATCATGGTGGTCCTTGATGCTGGGAGATTAACGCTGAGGAATTGGCAGTATTGTGGCTGAATTTTGACCAGAGTAAAGATTGTTGGGAGATACAGTGGTTTATTTTCCCCTTATATACACCTAATCATATATCTGGGGTCATAATGTTTGGAACTATTCTACATGAGAAATATTATCTCTGGAATCTTAAACAACCTGATTCAAGTTGTCTGAGGCTTTATCTGTGCTGCTAATCTTATGACAGGTGTACAGGTCCAGTGAGTACAATCGCGTTCTTGCTATTTGCGGTCCTGGGAATAATGGTGGTGATGGTCTTGTAGCAGCTCGCCATTTGTACCACTTTGGGTATAAACCAGTTGTTTGTTATCCAAAGCGTACTCCCAAACCTCTTTATGATGGTCTGGTGACTCAGGTATGGCACTGGAACTCAAGTTGAAATATTGGTGCAAGGTTAGATAATAATTTTTATTTTTATTTTTTCTCATAGTAGTACTGAGTTGGTGCAATAATTTTGTAGCTGGAATCTCTCTCGGTTCCTTTCCTATTGGCAAAAGATCTGCCCATGGACTTATCAAACGACTTTGATATTCTAGTAGACGCAATGTTTGGATTTTCATTTCATGGTAATTTCTTCTTCATCACTTGCATGATTTTCTTCCTGCACCTGCTCTCTCTCTCTCTCTCTCTCTCTCTCTCTGTGTGTGTGTGTAGGGCCAGTGCTATGCTTTTGATTTGTTCTACTCCAAAACAATTCTATCTGGTCTAAGTTTCTGAGTCACTTTCGGAGCTGCTCCTTGGTGTTTCCAAATGTATATTTTTCCCCCAGTAATTGAGTAATTTATTACCAAGAAAGAAAGTTTACAATGAAGATCAATACATGCATTTAAATGCTACTCAACCATTGCTGAAACTGGTTGAACTAGCACAAAGCACACCTCTTACAAACAAGAGTAAAGCATTTACAATGTAAGCAACAATCCGATCGATAGCACATCACAGAGGCAAATCCTGACATCTCATGAACTCATGAAACAATTGGTTTCACCAGAGTTAGACTGATTTTCCATTTCGTATTTGTTGTACATCTGTTTTGTAAATTTGCTTTTAGGTTTTAAGAGTCTATGTATAGCACTTAAGTTTGTCATTTTTTTTATCGGCACTTAAGTTTGTCATTTTAGGAAGGCAAAGATGTGAGAAGCTAGAGATTTTGTTAAGATGGTAGCCTTACTAGCCTCTTCTTTCTTCTGCTTGTGGTTTCAAGCGCCCTAGTCACTCTAGCATTTTCCTCCCTTCCCCTCCCCTCTTTCTTTTTCCTTGGTTCCCTTGGGAAACTCTAGGGTTTCTTTCTTCTCTCTATCCTTCATTGTCCATGTCTTGTTGAGAGTTTTAGTTTTAATACAACTGCAGTTTGTTATGGTATGGTTTCAATTCACAGCTTACATCAACTCAACTGTACTGTGGTTTCTCTTCATGAGTTCTTTCCTCTTCAACTTTGGTGGGAACAATTACCTTCATTGAGTTCCCACCCAGCACGAGCATCCTTCATTTGTTGCAAATTTTCTGAGTCTCTTCTTATTTTCCTCCCTAGTTAGAAACTTAGAACTTATCCACAAGAAGGGGGTCGTCATTTGAGTTTCTTTCCCAGAATCTTTCTCCCCAAATTCCACTTCTTTGGAAAAATTTTAGAATTCAAGCTCTTGAGGATGTGTAGAGATATAAGCTATAGTGGACGAAGAGATGCTTCCTGTCCTTTGTGGAACAAAAGCGAGGATGTGCAAACTGCTTTTTCTTTTTCCTTATGAAAGCATGGCCTTCCTTTAGGTTAGCCTCAGTCCCTCTCTCTTTCTCCTTCCAAATTTGACGGGAAGGTTTCAAACGAAGATTAAGGTGACATCTATCAGAGCAATGGCCAAAGGAATTTCACGAAAGTGCATGCTTGGGGCTTCCAAATGTATATTTAATGAATAATACTATCATTTTTTTTATAACGGATAATACTCATTGTTACTAGTTTTTCCATAGTTGGGTTAATTTCCATGAAATATGTTAGCCTTTTCTCAGATTGACTTTATTGAGATATACGATGTCAACACTTCTGTAGTACAAGGAAAAAATGATATTGCAAGCATGAAAATATGCTAGAATGAATGATGTAATCATTCTCTCCCTTGCTGAAAGCTAAACACCCAAGTCTTACAGATTTTTTCATTCAGTTATTAGTTAGTACAAACCCAAGTCTTTTGTGGAGGTTGCAGTCACCTGTATGGTGTTTTGTATTTTTGCTTAGTCTGTCATATATGTGACTGTTGTAGGGGTTACAAGGTGCATGTGGTTAGGGTATTCTTTACCTTTACCAAATGGTATCTGAGGTTATAAAATTTAAACTTCCAATCCTTCAGGTAACCCTAGGCCTCCTTTTGATGATCTAATCCAAAGGCTGGTATCTCTTCAAAAGCGTGATCGCAAGCGTCAGGAATCACCTGTTGTCATCTCCATAGATATTCCATCTGGGTGGCATGTTGAAGAAGGAGATATCAATGGAGGTGGCATTAAACCTGATATGCTGGTAACCTTTGATTGAGACTTTTTTGGTGTACCTTCTGCTCAGAAATTTTGGTTAGACACATAAATTGTTCTCATCATAAACATATACTCCTCCACCAGCGTCATGAGTGCAACTTTATGATGTTCTAGGTTTCATTGACTGCTCCAAAGTTGTGTGCGAAGAGATTTTGTGGTCCACACCACTTCTTAGGAGGAAGATTTGTCCTGCCATCAATTGTAGAAAAATTCAACCTGAAACTTCCACCATACCCTAGCACTTCTATGTGTGTTCGGATTGGAAAGCCTCCACAAGTTGATATATCTGCTTTGAGAGAGAACTATATTTCTCCAGAGTTTCGTGAGGACCAAGTGGAGGCGGACCCCCTTGCTCAGGTAATGTATTCAGAGCTGCATGGTTGATTTTTAGTCTAGGTTTGGATTACTTTTACTCCTTGGGGGTTTGTTTGACAGGACAAATAGGGATATTTAGCCCTAGGTTACTTAATTTCTCATGGAACTAGTAGTGATGGATCAAAACAATACCTTATCCCCCTAAGGTATTATATATCCCATGTTGCTGGGATTTCATCTCCTATGATATTTTATCTTGGCTACAAAAGTTTCAACCAAACCAAATGTAAGATATATGATCCCCTTGGATTTGTAGTCCAATTGGATGCTCACATGTGGGCAAACAAGCGGGCCGTAACTAATTCAAGCTACTTCATTGTGTCATACTGAAGGATTTAGTTATATTGCAGTTCGAGAAATGGTTTGCTGATGCAGTAGCTGCATGCTTGAAGGAACCAAATGCTATGGCTCTGTCAACTGCGGACAAATCTGGGAAACCGTAAGTTTCTCTAATTATGCTTCTTCTTTTTTTTCCTGGTTCATTCATATTTGATGGTAATTGAAGTTGCAAGAATAGGTCTGAGCAGCTGAAGTACCCATGTTGCTCAAATGATAATACATTCATGAACAGCTCAAGTATCCATGTTGCTCAAATGATGGTACTTTTCATGATAATACATTTCAAATGATAATTCATGTGATTGAGTTAATATGAGGTGTTAAGTAGAACGATCAAATTCTAGGAATATAATGCCATTTGGCAAAGTTTTAAATTTTCAAGGTTATGTCAGATTTGGACCTCATATCTTTGATATTTAACGTAGTGAGTGTGTAGAAGTATATCAATGTCTGATGCTATTCAATTACATGTTTTTTTTTATTTTATACAGTTCATCAAGAATTGTGTTGCTAAAAGGAGTTGATAAAGATGGTTTTGTATGGTAAGTGTTGTGCTTGACTTCTACAATACTGCATTGGTCCTTTTGTCAATGCTTATCGTTCCATTTCTTTTATTCAATTGTGCAGGTATACAAACTATGAAAGCCAAAAGGCTCGTGAAATATCTGAAAATCCTCGTGCGTCGCTGTTGTTTTACTGGGATGGTCTAAATCGCCAAGTAACCCCTTTCTTTTCATTGAATTGCCATGTTTCATCTCCGCCTAAAATTAGTTGAGCTGGACTTGTAACCTTGTGTGCTTATTATATCTTAAGCCTTGTCGTAATTGGCAAATGGTGGTTATAAAATTTGTAAATTATGTGATACGGGAGGATTTGGGTTTACTAAATACAAGTGAACAGGTTGCCTTGGACAGAGCTTAATGGAGAAATAGGATTCATGTAGCCGATCCCAATTAATTGGGACACAAGGCTTGGTCTGGTTAGCAGCAGTGAAAGTGCTAGGGTTTACAAAATGACCCCAGAAAGTTAGGAATTACTAAGAAGTGAGGGTTTTAAATATCTTGGCTCAATTATTGGTAAAGGATGGAGAGATTGTGGATGACGTAACACATAGAGACATATCAAGTGGTGGTGTGCTTTGGGAGTGTTGTGCGAACGCATGATACCTGCAAATTGAAGGGGATTTTTTTTTTGTACTGCTACAAGACCAATCATGTTGTAGGACACAGAGTGTTGTGTTGAGCTACTAAGAAACGACGTGCAAGTAAGATAGGTGTTGCTGAAATGAGAATTTTGAGATGGGCATGTGGTAAGACTTTGGAGATAGAATTAAAAATGCGAACTTTCGCAGAACGGTAGGGGTAATACCTATAGAAGATTGGATATAATAGACTAAGTTGGTTTGGACATGTCTATACTAAGCGCTAAGGAGAGGGGTAGACCAAAATTAATTTTGGAGGTGGTAGTTCGAAACAATCTAGGTTTTTTGGATATCATGGAACACAATGCCATTGGAGGAGCTCAAATGGAGAAAATAGATTCATTTAGCTGATCACTATAGATTGGGACTTAAGGCTCGGTTTGTTTTGTTTTGGTAATCATGGCCCGTGTTTTTGGAGTATGTAATCTGGGTGGTTATCGTGAAAAAAATAAATGGCAGATGCCTAATTAGGTTGCAGTATTTTTTTTTTGATCCGAGGTTGCAGTATTTGGATAACATGCAAAGATATGATCTTCTAAAGAGGATTCCTAGCAGCGGCAGATTAGGATCTAGAGTTGTCCCCCCACTTGGAATGTAAGTTCCTACTACAGAAAGGGCGTGTTTGATAGTCGGTTTCAGGGATGGGATAGGATTACGAAAGTGGAAGGGCACCCAAAAACCATGTTTGTTTTGATTTTGAGAGGCCGGATTGCCAATCCGAGGGGATTGTGAATCCCCCAATTTCACCGGATTATCCATCCCATGGGAGGGGCGTTACTAACAATCCTGTCCCATGGGATTGAATGTGGAAGACCTCCCATTTTTAGCTATAGACACAATTACCCCCGCTGTATATACGCCATTTTCATAACAAGAAGCTCACCGGCTGGGAAAATCAGAACAACCTCTCTGGGCTTGCCGGAAAAATCAGAAACTCGATACCACGACTCAGATCTAGGGCTTAAACAATAGCAGGAGCTGCTCCAGCAACTGAATCTTCTCCGTCATTCTCCGCCGATCTTCCTTCAACGATTCCAGCTATTCCGACTCCGGCAGCCACGACTCCTCTCTCTCTCTCTCTCTCTCTCTCTCTCTCTCTCCTCCCCCTTGTCATCTTCATTTTTGGGTTTTCAGACGGTGGGTTTTCATTTTTGGGTGTCTGTGGAAGAGAGAGAGAGAGAGAAGGAACTGTGTATATGGGTTTAGGTTCTTTGGTTTTCATTAATTGGAGAGAGAGACAGGATAATGGGCGAGAGAGAGTTAATGGGTTTTTTTTTTCTATTAATTTCTTTTATCCGATTTTACTATTTGCATTTTTTAACGTTTTGTTGTTTACTCATATTTTTTGGAACAGTTAAAGTCTGATAAAAAAAAAATGAGTGGAAAAAATAATGAAAAATGATGTTCTAATTGTAAGGGTAAAATTGGAACAAACAATTTTAATCCCATCCTATTCTAATCTAAACAAACATGTTATTAACAATCCCATGATTAAATCCTGTGCAAAACAAACATGAAAGAAGGAGTCACCTCCTCATTAATAATCCTACCTCATTACCAATCTCAATCCTAATCCCACCTCATTACGAATCCTCTCAAAATGAAACCTGCAATCAAACATGCCCAAAAGTAACAGACACAGAAAAGTGGTGCTTTGTTTGCATATCCATTTAATTTTTGTTAGATATTATGAAAAGGAGCCTTGCAGTAGCCATTGGCTGATCAAATTAGAAATGCTGCCCTAGCTGGGGCATTGAACAAATCAAATATTCTTCGACTACCTGCTTGAAAAAGTTCAAATAGAACCTAAACTCGATATTAGAACCATGATTCCATTATCCACGACATCTTCACGGAGAGTTTAAAATGAAAAGACTATTTGGTCTAGTCAATGTTGGAAACACCATGGACGAGTATGAACGTTTGATTTTTTTTTTCTTTTTAAAAAAATGCTCCCAATGATAACAATACATAAAAGTGCATACCTCTTCTGAAGTTGCAAGAAGTATGGAGTCAATGTTTTAGAAGCTACAGATCAAATTGGCTCTTCAGTCCTGAATGAATGGAATGGGCTTCGTCATCGAGTTTGATAGCATAATTATACTCCAAAGGAACATTTTTCCTGTTTATTTGCCATACCATTTGTAGTTATCAGTCCTTGAGTGATAGAAGAACTACTTATCTTCTCTTAGATAGTTGATTGGTTGGCATCTATGGTCAATCAGTAGGCCTTCCCTCCAGACAACTTGAATGATAGAACTATTTATCTTCTCTTAGATAATCAATCGGTTGGCATCTATGGTCAACCAATAGGCGTTCCCTCCAGACAACTTGCCTCAGTGAAGGATCATTGTCCCCATAAACTAAGGTTGGAACCACTTGAAGAAAGCAAGTATAGTGTTACGCATCTTCTTTTTTTTTTTTTTCTGGAATAAGAAAGTCCACAAGTACATGGACATTCAGAAGAGAGGGACTATCTCCACTAGGACCAAGATAGACCTTTGACTTGTTCAGTCTCGTCTCACTTTCACGCCTCATGGATGAGTATGAACCCTGAAGGAATCATAGAGAAGTGGCTCCGTCCAGTAACAACCACCTTACCATGGATGATTTTGAACCTTTCATTTTCAAAATGCTTTATTATTTGACAATTTACTGATGATGATAATGCATAAAAGTGCATACCTCTTCTGATGACAATTGAAGGATAATATGGTGATTTCTAGGTAAGAGTGGAAGGACTTGTGGAGAAAGTTTCTGAAGAAGAATCTGACCAGTACTTCCACAGTCGTCCTCGTGGAAGTCAAATTGGAGCAATAGTTAGCAAGCAGGTTTCTTTTCGCCCCCACTTCCTCTTTCAAAGAACAGTAAATAAAGTCTGCGAAATCTACTAAATTTCTCTGATCACTCTATCCAGAGCACTGTAATTCCCAGACGCAATATTCTCCACCAAGAGTACAAAGAATTGGAGGCCAAATTCTCTGACAGGTCCCAATCATATGTTTATTTTTTTTTCTTTCTTGTGAATATTATGCCATTTTTCTCATTTTGAACTGTCTCCCAGCACTATGTCAACAATTTCAATACTATAACTTGAATCTGCAGAAATTTGATCCCAAAACCCAAACACTGGGGAGGATACAGGCTTAAGCCAGAGCATTTTGAATTTTGGCAAGGACAGCAATCACGCTTACATGACAGGTACTTTTTCCCTTCTCCCATACTACCATTTTATATGTGTGATCTATAGACCGATATGTAACCATAGGATCCAAGAAGAATTCAGTATGGATGCATTATCAGTTGGGTGAAATCATCCCTTTGGTTTTTGCGTACCAACAGGTTTTGTTATGGTTTGATAGTGGCCCAACATAAGCCCAAGTCCCTTATCAAAGCTAGAACCCAACATTATGCATAGAACGTACAGATGTGGATCATTGGTGAGATCCTAGCATGGACGATTGAGTTGGCCCCAAGGCATCTGGGTTCTGAAATTTTGTTCCCTTCTGATGTCCTTAATGATTTGAAATGGTGCAGTGGATCCAGATTGGGATCAAAATTGTGAGACTAATTCCAAATGCCAATTGGAGTGTTGGAAGAATACCCAATGTTTCAAATACTCGAGAGTGACTTGAATACCTATAGGAAATAATTTTTGCAGAAATAATACAGGCACATACATAAAATCTGTACAGCACGTACAAACGCCTTTTTGGGCCTGTGTTGGGTCATAAAAAAATGATCGGAGTCGCTCATTTTGTTTGAAATATTTTTTTTTTGGTTCTTGCAAAAAAATGAACTCAATCCGGTATCGGTAAGGGCATTTACAAAAACATCTAACTTTGCTTTAGAATTTAGGCTTGAATTCTGTGACAAAGTTGGATGTTTTGTAAACGCTCTTACCGATACCAGATTGAGCATATTTTTTGCAAGGACCATAAACAAAGTACTTTAAACAAAATGAGCGGCTCCGATCATTTTTTTGAGAACTAAAACAGGCCAAAATAGGCATTTGTACGCGCTGGTACAGATTTAAAATCTGTACTAGTAGCACCACTCGGAAAAGAAACTAAACTCGAGCCTTCAATAGAAGCGCCTCGCTGATAAGATTACTCAAAAGAGCTTCCTTGTTGTGTGTAATAGAATTCTGGTGTGTAAATGTTTCACATTAGAAAATCTGGTCTCTTTTGAAGATTTCCAAGTGTTCAATATTTCGGTTCGTAGTCATTTGTGAAAAGTCTAAATTTAGGGGTGAGCTTGGTCCAGATTGGTTCAGTTTTATAGTAAACTAAGAACCAAACCAATACCTACAGATTATGAATTTGGAGAACCAAACCAACCCACAAAAAGCATAGAACCAAACCATTTAAATATGGTTTGGTTTCGGTTTCGGTTTTAAACCATGGTTTGTTTTGAACTAAGCTATGATCTTCAAAATATATTTTAAGTACTTAAAATTATGAAAATAAAATTAAAAGAAAACTTATAAAAAATTTAGAAATTTAGGAATTGGGTCGTGGAAATTGACTGAACTGGTGATCCCATGTGCTTTCTTTGTATAATAAATAAATAATCATAGGAAATTAGGAATAATTTTGATATATAGAAGTTTAGTCTAAATTATCTTGGCAGGGAAGAAAAACTAAATGTTGCGGTGAATTTAATAGGATCAATAAATTAGGAAAGTAGTTGACTAAAGGCTCCCATATTCATTTGGTGAATCGTAATTATTATATGGTTCGGATCGGTTTGGAACCAAAACCGTAAATGTGAATTCACAAACCAAACCATATAACGCGGTTTTTAATTTTTTTAAACCATGATCAAACCATACTACTAAAAAACCGAATCAAACCTTTTGGTTTGCATGGATTTGGACTAGATTTGTAGTTTGATGGATTTTTTGCTCACCCCTAAGTCCAATGGCAAGACAGTACAAGTTAGACAATTACAAGATCTATTTTGTAATAAAATGGATTTGTACCTGGGAAAGGACCTCAAGTAACGTTTGTTTCTTCATATGACTGGATTTCCCTTGTAATGTCTCTTTACTTCCCCGTTTGACAGGATACGATACTCTCCTGAAGTGATTGATGGAAAGAGAGTATGGAAAATTGACCGATTGGCCCCATGACTAGTATTAGCAAATTCGTCATTGTAAGGCTCATCATCGGTATCTATTATGTAAGTAGTGAGACTCATGCATTGCATTCTTTTATGATTGAGTGACATGATTAGAGGGTTACATATCTTTTTTACCTTATTTTGCAGACGAATCAACTTATTGTCTACACAGAATCTGTAACTTGCAATAATAAGCCAAATGTTTGAGTATGAAATCTCCCTATTGAACAAGGAAACGGTGAAATGACAGAGTGGTGTTATCTTGATCAGTGTTTTGGTCAATTAACATCTCAACATGGTGGGTAGCCCCAACATGCGTGGCTGTAGCAGCTTCTTCTTTTTGCCTATAGAAGGTCATAATGCAGATTGTAGAACATTAGTGGAAGAAACATGCCTATAGATTTTGCATTTTCGAAACTTTCATAACATTGGGGTTCGACCAAAAGTTAATCTGCATGGCCGACGGAAATTAAAAGCATTTCAAGAATGCGTGGACTACCAAAAAAAAAAAAAAAAACTGTACAAATTGATGATTAACTGTTTTTCCATTCTGCTCGTCGACAAGGGAAGGGCCCTGAACATGGTGTTTGCAATTTTGGAAGTCTCTTTTAGCCGGTGTTTGAATTGTGGATTTGTGCTTCTGGTAGTGAATGTGAATGCTTCCTGTAGCTCCTGGGGCGGTCCCGGCAACTGCTTAGGGATCCTATTTTTTTGCCCAAAATTTGTACTAACATAAATGAAAATTAGTTAAGATTTATTTTTCTTACTTTAATCTTGTCTCAATACAAGTTCTCTACCCTTCATATGCTAGGTTGCGAGCTCAATTTTAGCGTAGTGCTTTTACATTTCACATTTAAATGGTTCAAACAATAATTTCTCTAGCTTCAGAATTTCGAACCCAGGCTCTGAAAGCAAATCAAACTATTTTAATTACATGGACTAAGGTTCAACAAATTCGTCGTCCTACATTGGATGAACAAATAAATTTTATTAATCTTTGAAATTGTTATAAAGATTAATAGGAACAAGGAATGATGACATCAAATTCCTAATTCGAGACTCATCAAAGTTATAACGTTAGAGAATAATTCTATGTTCATCTAAGACTCAAACCCAAGTTTAGCAAGAAACCAAATAAGGGTGCACCCATTGGGGCAAAGCCTACTCCTGATGGTCTTCAAGCCCAGATAAAAGAGACAAAGCCCATACAAATAAGAACAGACACCTATGAGGCCTAAAGCCCAGTGGGACAAGCCCAGCCCGATAAAGCCCAACACCCAAACACAAACCCTTGCTACAAGCACAACCATGTCTAGGGCTGCTAAACGAACCAAACAACTCGAGCTCAGCTCGAATTTTGGTTTGTTCAAACTTGTTTATAAAAAATATAAGTCAAGCTCAATCATGTTTTTTTGTTTGTTTATGAATTCAAGCCAAACTTGAGGATACGGGTGTTTAGCTCGATAGGCTCATGAACAATGAGTCATCCTGTAAATAATAAACATATAAGGTTACATTATATTTATTCCAAAATATGATATATGAATTACCTTCAATATAGATATTTCACAAGTTTTATATAGTACTATTGCATAAAAAGGAAACCTCATAGGTGAGATATAGAAATATATGGCTACATTAAATCATATATAATTCTTTCATGGAGCAATTCAAAGGATTTCTTGAATAAATTTGGGGCTGCTATCAGCCCCGTTCCGCTTTCTTTTTAAACTTTTTAAAAAAAAAAAAAAGTAATTTCAAACTCAAATATAACGAAAATGAAAAATAATATTTCCACCATTTAAAATATCTCAATGAGATCTATCAAACAAGATCCATATTGGTAGGAAAATTATTTTTCGTAAACACATGATTTTTGAGCTTAAAATTATATTCCTTTTCTAAAAGTTACTTTTTTCAGAAACCGGAACGGGGCCTCACATTCTTCATCTTCCCTTCTTCCATTTAAACTCTACGTAGCTTGCTTTTTCTAGATAATTGTTCTTTCTGAAAGCTCGAAAATTCATGAGCCTAAGCTCATGCTTGGAAGCTCGAGATTGGCTTACATATTTCACAAACCAAGTCAAGCTTCTCACGAACACAAAACATCATGCAAGCCAAACTTGAACAATTAGTCCCAAAGAGTTCTCAAGCTCAAGCCAAGCTTGAACACTTGTAACAAGAAGTCAAGCCAAGCCTGAACAATGTTGTGTTTAGCTTGTTTGGCTCGATTAGCACCTCTAACCGTGCCGCCGTCAAACACCAACATCCACCACAACTCAGCCGGCCACCCACCACCACCAGAAACCCATCTAACATAGCCGCACCACCACGGAACGACAGACACCACCACATCCACCACCGGACACACCAACGTTTAACCCGGATGAGCAGCCAACGAAAGCCGGCCGCGAACTCCACGAAACCGTTAGGCCAAAGATTGAATCAACGCAGGAGAATAAGACGGTGGGAGACACACGAAACCTCGCCGCCGCCGCCGCCTGCCGGGAACAACCTAGCTGTTAAGCGAAACCAGCTACGCTCAAGAGAGAAGCCGGCGGTTGATTGAGAGCGAAACACGGCAGACAAAGCCTGAGAAGGCGAACACGGTAGAGAGGACGACGGTAAGAAGTCAGCTGGAAGCTAAGGAGAGGGCAGCACCACCAGATCATGATGAAGGGCATAACAACTGGAGGAGGATATTATGATGATGATAATGATGTTAGTTAGTTTTACTTTACCGAATTGGATAGTCACATAAATAAATAAACCACAACCAATTACTACATGAATACAATTGATCCTCATAGTCACATTGGCAGCTTCAGAAATTTTTATCATGACTTTCTTTTTTTTTTTGAAGAGAGTCATGGTTGTCATTTATTTATTTATTTTTGTTGTATAGTATATGAATGTAAGAAAATTTTCATAAAATATCAACTTTACATTGTATAAGAAATTAAGTCAACAACAATCTAAATAACAGATACTACCTCCACTATTTTAGCATGTAATTAAATATCTATCATAATAATAGATACTTTCCAATTTCATTTGGGTGTTCATCCAAATGTAATATATCTTCTCCAATTTGTACTACATTTTTCTCTTCATTAGGAATCTTGTTCAAATCAAAATAATTGTTTCTTTTTTATTGGGTGAACTCACTGTGCAAAAATTCTTCATCCATTGCCTATAATTTGAAACACTATTGCCAAATAGAAAAAAAAAAATTCTCAAATAAAATGTACATGAAAAACGGCGAAAAATTCATTCCAGGCAATTGGAAAAGAAACGTGACGACAAATTGGAAAAGGAAAGATGAAGTGGATATTAGTCCCAAATAAACGAAATTACTTCTATGGCCTAGATCAGACCAATATGGCATGAATTGGCATTGGACATATAAGCATAAGGGGTATGCCATAGAAATACTACTCATTGATCAATGTTTCCTTATTCGTTTGTGCGTATTTCATATTTATTGCATCTTATCTTGTGTCTCAGGAGCATTGATTAGCATTTTCGAGCATAAATCATTAGAACCTTAGTTTGGATGGTAGGAATCTCGAGGAGGAATGAGAATGTGACACCATACTTTCATGATTCCAACATTTGGAAGGAATATAAATAGGAATGTGATGCCACACTCTCAGGATTCCCATGTTTGGGAGAAATATGAATAGGATTGTGATTCACGATGACACATCCGACGTAAATCACATTACCAGATTGAATGGAAATTTGATCCCACCATGGGAATCTTAGATTCCTGGCCCAATCAATAAAAAAATAAACTATTGACTTTGATAAATTTCCAAAATAATAGATTCTTGCATAAGATTACTGAATTAATCCAAACACTTGAATGAAATTACTTTTTTTTTTTTTCATTCGTTAAACCTAATACGGAGTATTGACTTTGGTCAAATGAAATTACTTCAAACTTAGCCTAAGGGTACAAAGTTCGGGGATAAAAAATACCCCTTCGGTCTTCCAACATTTGGACCAAAATACAAAACGGAATCACTCTATCTGTTTTTCACTTTTTTTCTCTACATATCTCATTTGCACAGTAGTTTGATTAACAATAAGCCAAATACATATAGAGCTCGGGCAGTTTAGTTCGTGTGGTTACTGTATCAAAGATGCTGCACTATGAATTGGCTTAATTGCAAAAAGACCCCCTAAACTATCACTTTTTTGCAACTTCACCCCCTTAAGTTTAAATTCGTGCAACTTCACCCCCTCCCCCATTTTCCGTCCAGAAAATGGATGGAACAAAAGTAAAAAGACCAGCATACCCCCCTTTTTTTTTTAAACAATATACTAGAACACTAGTAAAACGACCAACATTTCCCATCTCATCTCCATCTCTCATCTGGAAAAAAAAACGACATTTCCCATCTCTCCCTCTCTCTATCTCGCTGTCGCCCTCTTCCAACCAATCTCTTCCGACCAAAACACCAGAACCCATCCAACCCATCTCCCACCTCACATCCAAACGACATGAATAGCAAAAACCAGCAAACAAAAAAAACCCCTGGGTTCTAGGGTTCATTACGAATCGACAAACTTCGTTCATCATTTTGAAGTCATTTTCTCAAGTACAAGTTCTACATGTTTGTAAGTTCTTTATAGCCTTCTTTATATGATTTCGTACGAGGTTTTTACGACTAAAAAATCTGGGAAATCTGGGGGTTTGGGGGTTTTCGTATTTTTTAAATTGTTTATCCTAAAAATCCGAACCCATGGCTTAAAAATTACGGGGGTTTAGGGATCTTTGAATTATGTTACATTTTTTCAAGTCCTAGATCCGAGATTAGGGTTTTAAAATTTGAAAATTTGGGGTTTTCGTTTTTTTTAAATTGTTTACCCTAAAAATCCGACATTAGGGCTTAAAAATTAGGGGGTTTTAGGGATCTTCAAATTATGTAATTTTTTTGCAAGTCCAAGATTAGGTTTTAAAATTTGGGGATTTTTTAACTTTTTATATATTTAACCCTAAAGTATGAGATGGGGATTATAAAATTGAGATTATGGCTTAAAGAAATTGGGTATTACATTGGGGTTAAAAAATTAGACTGAAACCCTAAAAAGTTGGGAAATTTTGATTTATTTAATTAACCTAGGGTATAAAATACTTGTTGATTGATTTGGTTGTGCATTAATTAAGTTAGGGTATAAAATTATGGCAGTAAAATATTGGGGATTAGGGATTACGACTGGTGCTTAAAAAATTATGGTTTAGGCCTTAGAATATTATTGTTAATATAGTAAAGAAAGGCTTCATAAAGTTCAGGGAATAAATAATTCTTGTCTTTGGATTAGGGATTACGGCTGGTGCTTAAAAAATTATGGTTTAGGCCTTAGAATATTATTGTTAATATAGTAAAGTAAGGCTTCATAAAGTTTAGGGAATAAAAAAATCTTGTCTTTTAATAGTAGAGTAAAATATTGTTCTTCTCCCGTTATTAATATAAGTTATTTGTCGCACAGAAATCATGGTGGACCTCAGGTGTACATTGCTCATGCGTGTAGGTGGTAGACTTGTCAGGGGTTTGCAGTCAGAATACTTGAATGGGGTTATTGCCGAAACAAAGGTAGACCCAGATTCCTTCAGCTTTTATGAGTTGATCGATATAATTAGGCAAATGGGGTACGGACTAACAGATAGTAATGGAGTAACGGAACAAGTAACTGTGTATTATAAACTTCCAATGCATAACATGAATGATGGATTAGTTAACTTGACATCTTATTATGACATCCTTGAAATGTTTGCAGTGCATTCTTCTGGTAAGAAGTATATGGTTATTGATCTATATGTTGATTGTCCCAATGTGGTAGAGTCTGACGAGGATCGTGAGCCAAAGGTGGAGGTGATAGGTAGAGATAGAAATACTAATGCAGACCCTAGCTCCATAACTGAATTAGGAGGTGGTTTAGAAATAGGAAATGGTCAGGGGGGTGGTGAATTACAAGGAATTGAACACGTAGAAGAACCAGTTGTTGATGAAGAGGGGGAGGGAGTAGGTAATGAATGTGTGACTGCAGATGAAGACGGAGAAAGAGTAGGTGCTCAAATGGATGAGGATAGTGAGTCAGACTGTGAGTGGCAGCCTAATGATGATAGTGAAACTTCTTGTGACTCTTTTAGTGGGGTAGAGGAGTCTTCGGATGAAGAGGAAGAGGAGAACATAGCCTTGGTTGGTCTAGGTACCTATAACCTTCAAACAGAATGTGGTGAGAGGGATTCTGATAGTGATGAAAACGAGTTGGTTGAGGAAGGTGAAGATGGAAAGCTTGCTTTTTGTGAGTTTAAAGACTCTTGCATGAAGAACCCCCAATTAATAGAAGGGATGAAGTTTCCTAATGTGAGGGTGTTTAGGAAATTGTTGAGGGAATATCATATAAAGGAGGGGTACAAATTTAAATTCGTGAAGAATGAATCTACGAGGGTGACTGTCAAATGTGCATTTGATTGTGGATTTAGACTTCATGCCTCTCCCATGTATGATGAGAAATCATTCCAGATAAAAAATATTTGGCAACAACATACTTGTACTATAAACTACACAAATAATAATGCAACTTCTTCTTGGCTTTCCAATAAGTACTTAGCCAAACTAAATGATGCACCGGAGACTAAGGTCAAATCAATGAAGAATATTGTGAGGAGGGAGTGGCTCATTAATGTTTCAGAGTATAAGGTGTATAGGGCAAAGAGAAAGACACTTGAAAAGATTCGGGGAGATCATACTGAACAATACAAAAGGTTGTGGGACTGTTGTGAGATGGTGAGAAGGCGAAACCCAGGTCGCATGGCTAAAATTAAGGTGGACAGACCTTGTGATGGACAAGTTCCATGTTTTCAGAGGATGTTCATAAGTTATGATGCGCAGGTGAAGGGTTTCCTAGCAGGTTGCAGACCAATCATTGGATTGGATGCTTGTTTTCTGAAAAGTCCATTTGGGGGTCAACTTATGCATGCAGTGGCAAGAGATGGCAACAATCAGAGCTTCCCTTTGGCCTTTGCTGTTGTGGAGTCAGAAACCAAAGATGCTTGGAATTGGTTCAAGGGATTATTGGAGGACTTAATTGGGAATCCAGAGTAATTGGGCTGGTGCTTCATGTCTGACAGGCAAAAGGTATTATTAATTGCTTTGTTGAATTCCATATTTACCTATACTTGTTGGTTTACGTAAATGTTTGTCATCTAAATTAACTTCATGATTTTCTTATTAGGGGTTGACTCAAACATTTGCAGCAAAGTACCCTACTGTAGAACATAGGTACTGCATTAGGCACATGTATTCAAACTTCAACAAGTTGTACAAGGGGAAGGAGTGGAAAGACCTCATGTGGCAGGCTGCATCAGTTTACACAATCCAAGAGTTTGAGGCGAAGATGAGAGAAATTAAAGAGATTGATGAGACTGCCTATGAGTGGTTGATGAAGGAAGAGCCAAGAACATGGGCTAGGTGCATGTACAGTGGAAGGGCTAAGTGCAATAGAATGGATAATAACACAAGTGAAGCTTTCAATCGAGCTATCAAAGATGCAAGAGACCAACCAATCCTTACCATGGCAGCAACTATTAGGAGATACTTAATGACAAGGTTACAACATAGACGTGACCTGTGCAAGGGGTGGAATGGTAAGCTATGTCCGAGGATTGCGAAGAAGGTCAAAAAAACATGTGATAACATGGGGGATTGTGAGGTAATTTATAGTGGGGGCACAACTTTTGAAATCTTGACTGTACTTAGGGGTTTTGTTGTGGACATAGGAGAGAGAACATGCACTTGTGGCAAGTGGGATGTGTGTGGGATACCATGTTCACATGGAATGGCTGCAATTATAACCGACAAAAGTAAGCCTGAAGACTTTGTTCATGAATGCTTCCATGTGGCAACTTTTGCGAAAACATACGAGCCCATGATTAAACCAATTCCAGATGCTTCTATGTGGGTTCATACGGACTTTAGTCCTCTCATTCCTCCTCCTTTTAGGGCAAGAAGTGGGAGACCAACAAAGGAAAGGAGAAGAGGGCATGATGAGGAACCAAAAAAGAGAGGAGGAGTGAGGAGGCAATACACAACCATTAAATGTAGAATATGCAAGCAGCCTGGACACAATGCAAGGACATGTGCTCAAAAGTCAATAGACACTACAGTAGAACAACAAGTTGAAAAGGTAAGGACTTTACTTTTTTTAAAAACCTTTAACTACTTGTTCTTTGAAGCATATGTGAAATGATATTTTTTTCCTTATAGGATTTGGAAGTGGCAATGCAAGTGGCAATGGAAGTGGTTAGTGGTAGAGGGAGTGGATGTGGACGTAAGTCAACAAACACTACAGTAGAACAACAAGTTCAACAAGTAAGGAGTTTACTTTTTTAAAAACCATTAAGTACTTTATTCTTTCAAGCATGTGTGAAATGATAAATCTTTCTTCCATACAAGATATGAAAGTGGCAATGGAAGTGGTTGGTGGTAAAGGGAGTGGACGTGGACGTGGTCGAGGAGGAAGAGGAGGGAAGAGTGGTAGAGGAGGGAAGAGTGGTAGAGATGGAAAATGTGTTGCACCATACACAAGTAAAACAAGGGGTGATAAAACAAAAGTGGTGGGAGGCACAGGAAGAGGTGGTGACCCAACCTCAAAGCATGTCAATCCCAATGTTTGAGGTAGAGGAAGAGGAAGAGGTGGAAACATTCCTACACTTCCTGGTATAGTCATTAGAGAGGGAGATGCAAACAATCAGGACAATGGTGGAGGGCAAAGACCTGCAACCAATGAGAAGGGTAAAGAAGCGGTTGTTGGTAAAACAAAAGGGAAACAACCAATCGTACGGTTTGGAGGTACAGGTCAGAGTCAACCAGTCACAGCAAGTATAGCCCGAATGATTGGTTCGCCATTACCACAGGTATGAATGGGTGGAATAGTTTAGACATTTGTCCACAGTATTATGAATCAAATTTTCAAAAGGTAATGAATGTGTGAAAATGTAGGGATGGAGGAGATCGACAAGGATAGGGGATGCTATTTTTTGGAGTCAACCAGCAGGGTCTTTTGCAGCATCTTGTGGCAGTGGTAGTACCACTGGTAGTGCAACAATGCCAACCACTAGCCCCAATCAGTTATCCCAAGGAGAATCATCTACCCCAGGCAGAACACAGAAGTCTAACACGTGAAAACCAACTGTAGTAGTATTTGTTAACCTTATTGACAAATAGTAGTATTTGTTAACCTTAATTAATGGGTAATGTGTATTGCCTATGTGTGGGTATCTTTTGTTCACAATATGTTATGTTTTGGAATGAATGAGAAAGTGTCGTTCATTATTTTTGGCTGGCCTTATGCCCATTTTGGACTCAATGTGTAATCTGGAAATACTTTTGTGTAATATGCATGCTTTGAAGCTTAAAAATAGCAGTTTATTTTTTTGTAGCTTTAGAAGCTAGATTAATTATGTCTCTGCGGGCCTGTTCGGACGGGGTATTGTAAAAGAGTGTTGTTCAGGTTCAGTGTAGGATTCGGGATGTTATTTGGTCTCTGTTATTGTTCTGCAGGTTCAAAATGCAGGTTTTGGTTTTCTAAATCTGAGGCACATTTGTGTCCAAAGTAGATACACCTGGTGGGGGTGTGTGAGCAAAAACTGGTGCAAAAAATGCAAGTTTTTGGAAATTCTTGATGTATGTAGCTGTTTTGGTTTGTGTAGCTGCTGCATTGTTTTGTGCAGTATTGCTGCGTTTTGTGGTTCTGATGCATTGTTTGCTTGGCTTCTTGACTGTTAATGCAAGTCATTTGCAGTTCCAAAATCTGAGCAGTCCCATTTTTTTTGTTTTTTTGTTTTTGGCTAAGATGATACGTACACACATCTCAAGGCTAGCACTAAACTTGGTAGGACACTTGTGAGGGTCAACGGGTTAACGACCATTTGGCAACAAAGGTCCATCCAAGTGGTGCATTGTGTGCCAATGGAACAAATATCTCTGCCCCAAATAAGTTTTTTAACTCCGCCTGTGCAATTCTTAGTACACAGCCCGTCCCAAGCCCGGAGAAAAAGAGGAGGGTTGATTAGGTAAAAAACTTGTTGATTTTCACCATATTTTATATTTTTCATTAGGCTTCGTTGGGCAATTGAATCCAGAAATGTGTATGTGAAAATATCTATTAAGAGATCTACCCAGTCGGTACCCGTAGTACCAAAATATTGCTACCCGAAGCCACAGACCAGAAGCTGTGCAATTTTGCAAATTTAGGGTCGCTACCCGTAGCATAAAAAATGCCTTACCCGTATCCACAGATCCGAATCTGTGCAAATTTGAACAATTTGGACATGTACCCGTAGCCTTAAAAATTCTCTACCCGTAGCTGCTGAGAAATTTTTAATTTTTTTGTTTAAAAAAAACCCCCACGATGAAACCCACTATATAAACCCCAAACCCCTTATTTGTACTTTCCTTTCTCACCCAAAACGATCTCCTTTCAGTCTTTCATCCTCCAAATCCTCCAAATCAAGAACTTCCAACCATTGATTGTTCGGATTCGAGCTTGGTAAACTTCAAATCACTCCGAAATTCTCTGTCTCTCTCCCAACCAGGTAGGTGTTCGAACCCCTTTCTCTCTCTCCATGGGCAAGAAACGTGGGTATCACAAGAGTTACCCAAGCGATGGCAGCCGGCCAACGATTCTCAAGCCATCAACGGGTGAGATTGTGGAGCGGGAGGAACGGGTGGCCGAGCAAAGGAAGAAGCAGAAACTGGATGAAGCCGAAAGGGCTAAGCACGATTGGGTGAAATCAGTGAAGAAGAAAGGGGTGACTTGTTGGAGGTGGGTTCGGAAGGCCAATTTCACTGGCGACCCATTCATTGAGGTAATTAAAGCTCAAGGCCTTCTCTCTTTCTTCAAACCTATAGCTGGCTTTCGTGATGGTGTAGTCCGAAATTTTTACTCAAATATGGAGGTCAATAGAACAACAAGGCAGATTACCTCTGCTATTGGTTCAAAAAAATTGGTTGTGAACCTTGTTTCAATAGCCACTTATCTGGACAAGTACCAACGCCCACCCGCCGAAGTTGTCACATTTCCAAGTCCGGCATGGTCTCACCCTCCTGATGAAATTAGGGATGCCCTTACTAATAAGCCCAATTCCTACAAAAATGACAAGTTTGTCTCGGGAAAATTGAGACTTACATTTCGCTTAATTAACAAGCTCGTGCACTACAACCTCAACCCTCACAGCTCGGAATCAACTCCCTCGCTCAATGATGGAACTTTATTGTTTGTCTTTAGCCGGTCACAGGAGAAAGTAGATTGGGCTGCTCGGATTTGGGATGCCATGGCAGATTTTAAGGACAAGGGACTGTCAAATGCTAATATTCCGTTCCCAGCTATGATAACTAAGATGTGTGAGGAAGCCGGAGTGAAAGGGGAAAAGGGGGACAATCTGGGTCATCACGGGTGTTATAAAGCCATTGCCAAGGTCACAGAGAGAAAAAGTTCCAAAATGTCACATCTTTCTCAGGAAGCTGGACCATCTCGACCCAAGGCAAGGAAGGGCATTGCGCGGAAAGAGGAATGGAATGAAATAATAGCAACCAATTGTGAGGCGATTCATGCAGCCCAAATTAGGATTGAGACAGCTCTTCGGCGGGGGAAAAGGAAAATGGAGAAAAACATGAGGTATCTCAAGTACTGTGCTGAAAAGATTGGGGTGTTCACCAACGAGCCATATGTCCCCACCGTGGAGGATGAGCAGCCAACCACTTCGGAGGAGGATGAAGAAGATGAAGAGAGTGAGTGAGTAAATGAGGGGGAGGTGGTAGTCGTAGTAATAATATTAGGACTCAACTTAATAGTTTGTATTTCTTTCTTTGTAGCTCTGTCGTTTGTGTGTTTGTTGAGCCGGCATGTGGCCAGGACTATGGTTTTTGGTAGGGATGGTGATAGATAAGGGTAGTTCAAACCAAGCTTTGTCGTTACTTGTTTTCATGGGTTCTCTTGTTCTAGAGCTATATTTCAGTTTGTGAATGGATAAAAACTCTGAACTCTTATTTTCGATCAAAACTTGTAGTTGTTAATTTCCTTTTTCTTCAGCAGATTTTTTTCCTTCAAAACTTCAGGGCATTGTGGTTCACAACTATAGTTCTTGGATAGTTTTTGAAGCTTCAAAGGCTATACTTAAAGAACATATTACACTGCATTTATGGACTCTTTATTACAATGGCTATAATGCTAGTAATCTCATGCATTTTATAACATAGCTTCAGGGCAAATACAAAGTTTTTTTACCGTGGGTGTGCTTTACACTTGACAGTAGCACACAAACCACAAACACAATGACTACTACTAGTACTACAAGTGTTGTCATTTTTGTTGTCTTCCTTGGCCCAATCTGTGCTGCTAACTTCACATTAATCTCAGTCAACTCTATTATCTTCACGAACAATGCATCATTTTCTTCTTCCAATTTTTGTTTTCTTCTTCCCAACTCTTTATTCATCATCTTCAACTCTTCAATTTGTCTCTCTAGTTCTTCCTTCTTCCCTTGCATGATCTTAGCATATTCCAACCCTCTTTCGCATGTTGGTGGATCTACCCATATGAAGAAATTGCAGCCATCGCTTTTCTAAATAATTGGAAGGAACTTATCGGTACATATACAAAACAATAGCATTTAGAATTTTTATTAGGAAGAATTGCAAACAATATACAAAACAATTACATTTAGAATCAAGCTGGATGATATGGATGATATCTTCGTTAGACTTTGTCATTTGTCTTGGATGTTTTGCATCGTAATCTGTTGTCATAATACCAGTAGCTTTGTCACCATTTTTTGTAGCCTTAGGCATATCTCATCATCATCGTTATCGTTATTAACTTAACTGTTGATTGATTCATGTACCACATTATGTTGCATAGCATTATATTTACAGCGACTCCCATGGAATTGGTCATTTAGCCATTAAAAGGCCCCAGTACAGCATGCTAATTACTTAAGTATTTTTTTTTCCATCAGCTAGTATAGCTTGCCAATGTACAAAGTTAAAGCAATGTTTTTTCCTATTCTACAATGCAAAACAATAGTATTTAGGCTTTTTATTAGAAAATGAAAAATTATACAGACAAGAAAACATTTAACTAATTTAATTACCTTGTACTTTAGACAACCAAGAAACCTTCTACCTGGATTTTTCACAGTTAATGAGGGTTTCATCACTGCTTTCCGTCCACAATCGCATCTTTCATCTCCATTGTGCTACAAGTAGTTGTTGGTGTAATTAGAGCTGCTACTCATTTTTGGGTTGGGGATTTAAAAGGGGATTATTTGTGTTTTACAGGAGATAATCTGTTTTTTTTTTTTGTATTCTGGTTTTGGGCCTTGAAGAGGAAATGGAGGATGGGAGAGGAAATGGAGGAGGGTGAGGAGGAGGACAAATTAATTAGTTCCAATAGAAGAGGAGGGGTAATCGGGTGGTGTACCTGGAGGGAGGAGGAGAACGAGGTTGTTAAGATCTCCTCGAGGTAGTGAGTGGAGGTCGTGTTGGTGGTGTGAGAGGTGAGAGGGGGTGATGGGTAGGGTTGGAGAAGGAGTACAAATGGGTTTTAGGTTTAGGGTTTTTTGTGTTACAGATGATGGAGGTGCGGAGGAGAGAGAGAGAGAGAGAGAGAGAGAGAGAGAGAGAGAGAGAGAGAGAGAGAGAGAGAAAGAGAGAGTTATCTAGTGTAGAGGTGTTTAAAAAGGGTGTTAAGAAGGGCATTTTTGTACATTGATTTCCTTTTCCATCCATTTTTGAAATTTTCTATCTAAATTTATAACAGAATTGGACGGAAAATGGGGGAGGGGGTGAAGTTGCTCAAAATTGGTAGTTAAGGGGGTGAAGTTGCTCAAATTTAAACTTGAGGGGGTGAAGTTGCCAAAAAGTGATAGTTTAGGGGGTCTTTTTGCAATTAAGCCCTATGAATTTTTTTGTTGAAACAAGAAAGTACTATTTAGTTACCCTCTAAATGGTTTACCTTCGCAGAAAATTTCAAACTGAACGTGTTTCTACTTCAGAGACTTGAAACTGATCATCTTTATTGAAAGGCGCATTTAGAGAATGCAACTAAATATATGACATGGTGCTCCACCTGTTACCCAAATCTGGCAGCAGCTTTGGCTTTACTAATTCTGACACATCATCAAGGCCAATAAATGTGCATTGGATAATGAGATCGATGGATGTAACCTAATGATTTGAATTTGATATTAAGCCAATATGACATCATAACCGGTCCAATCATAGCCATAAATGACTTTGACAAATCTGGCAGCAGCTTTGGCTTTACTAATTCTGACACATCATCAAGGCCAATAAATATGCATTGGATAATGAGATCGATGGATGTAACCTAATGATTTGAATTTGATATTAAGCCAATATGACATCATAACCGGTGCAATGCACTTGCTCTAAGTCTCTACCTAAAGACAGAGTATCAAGACTAATCGAGTCGGTCCAAGTAGGGCTGCAAACAAACCGAAGGGCTGCAAATGAATCGAGCCGCTCGCGAGCGGCTCGCAGCTCGGCTCGGAAGTTAAATGAACAAGCTCGAGCCTATTTTTTCAGCTCGTTTTGTAAACGAGCCGAGCTCGAGCTAGGATCAGCTCGGCTCGCGAGCCAGGGTATATACACTTAAGTTTAGGATTTTTATTATTATTTCATAATTTTTTCTTTTCGTTTTTAGTTTCCAGTCAACTAAGGGAGGCGAGAGCACACGCACACCAATACACCCCCGCTCCATAAGAAAATGAAAGATATATACCTTCAATCAAAATATTTTTGGTTGTATTAGGCCAATGTGAGGATATATATATATTTTTCGTTTGTCCGTTGAGGCTCGTGAACAAGCTCGAGCTCGAGTCAAGCCAAGGCCCGCTCGGCTCGAGCTCGACTCGTTAAGTTTTCATTGAGCTCGAGCTCGAGCTCGTGTTCGTTAAAAACTTAATAAACAAGCTTGAACACAGTAAAATTTGGCTCGGCTCGGCTTGTTTGAAGCCCTTGGTCCAAATACTAAGCCCCTCTATAAATGGAACTTATGATACTGTAGCTAATGTGAAGTTTTCTGCAATTCCATGGATTCCACACCTTCTCAAATGAGGAGAAAATTCAAATCACAGAGTGGTGGTTGAACAGAAAGGATATTGCCATCTTGATGTCATTGCTCATCTAGAATAGGAGAGTTTTCAGTGCCGAGCGGGTATATCCCACGTAGTACTCACTTGGCGCATTCGAGCTATCTGATACACTTTTGGACGGTTCAAATTGAAATTCTCTCTCCTCTCTCACCCCAACACTTTCTCTCTCCAAATCTAAGCCGTTCAAAAATGAAATAGACTGCTCAAATGCGCGAGCAGGCACCACATGGTACCCGCTCGGCACTGAATTTTTTTTCCTAGAATAGCCTTTGAAGCTAGGTGATAGTGTGATACTAGTCACTAGAGATAGGGTCACAGGAGCTATAAGCACCTGAGACAATTTGTAGGGGGCCAAAATATCCGAAGGATAGATTAACGCGTCACCGAGCGTCGCGTGCCTCCGCCGAACGAGGATGCGTTCAAGTTCCCCTTCCACTTTCCTGAAGCTCGGGATTTCCTCTTGTTCGGACATGTTGTTCTTCGGAAATAATCTCCGAAGCTCAGGAAGTTATTATGTGTCAAATGAGGGTTCACCGAGTACAGATGATTATGGAACTTTCCTGGAATATCTTGTGATACGTGAGCTGTCGTATCAGATATTCGAAGTGACGGCTCTGAACGATGTGACCTTTCTAACATCGGCCCATGTGGCTCTGTAAGACTTGGGAAAGGGTGTTCATTAAATGATCCGGCTGGAGGGCGCCATCCGAGCAGAATGCGACACGTGGAAAGTAGAGCAAACTTGCTCAGCACATTACCCCTTTGCCTATAAATAGAGAAGCGATACCACTGAGAGGGGGATCCCTAATCTGGTCTTGAACAGCACTTCTCTCTTTCCAACATATTGTTCTTACTAAACTTTTCCCTCTCTCCACCTACTGATTTATTCATTGGAGCTTCTTCCCGGAGGAACAGCCCCCTCCGGTTCTGCAGGTACATCAAGGCCGGCGTTAGCATTCACGGTCCCACATTCGGAGGTAGCCGCACCAGAAGGATCACGAAGAAATCACGCCCCCACAATTGGCGACTCTGCTGGGGATTAGAAAACAACTTTCGGGGTGTTCTTGGTGTTCTTCGCGTTCAAAATCAGTTGAGGGCCTGTGTTCATCTCAGATCCTGTTTGTTCTTCGTATTTACACGGAACAAATGGCTCAACATCTCTCACCTCCGAGCCCAGAGAACTTTACCCTTGGGTTGGAGGGCTACGGATCTATCAACCTTGAGCCCCGTCAAACGGCTAGGGCGGTTCCACACGTAGCCCGCCAACTTTCTTTTCCACCGACCGAGTTGGATATCGCCTTGGCCGAACAAAAACGTCAGGCAGCGGTTATTACCATGCTGCAACAACGGCTAGAAGAGCGAGACGGAGGGGTGACTGCAACCCCTGCGCACGAGCATCGAGCCGAGCCTAGCCGACCGAAGAGATCCCACAAACGAAGTAGACCGTCTCGCCCAGCCCAAACGGCCGAAGTCGCCGTTACCGAACGACGAACTGTCTTTGAGCGCCTTGATCAGGGGGTTTCACGACCTCGGTTGACGAGCATCATTCGTGCCGAGAGTACTCGATCCTCGGCAACGGGCTCCACAGCGGGAACCAATAGGGGAGGCGAGTCTCTCCGAACACAACACCGTTCCGAACGACGAATGAGTCAGAAAAGTGGGAAGAGGCCCGTGGACTTAAATGATCCACCTCGGCGACCCCACACCAGTAGCAACCGGGAATATTCATTTCAATCGCGACATGATTCCGAACGTCACGATGGGCGACACTCCGCCAACTCTGGCAGTCGACACCGAACAGAAAGCAGAGGAAACCGTTCGGAGCACGATAATACGATTATCCTGTACGATCAATTCACAGGCTTGCCAACCGTGTATCAACCCATCGACCCGGCTCTTCAGCCTCGGAACGCTCCATCGACGAGCTTGAGGGAGGCACCTGCGCCCTTAATGTTAGCTGCTCGACCACCAAGGGAAAAAGAGGAGCACCGTCGGCACCATCGGCGGGAAAAAAGAAAGACTCCAGAGCGGCGTACTGATGTTCCTCCCCCTGTTGTCCCGCAGGTCACAGCCGAAGACAATTCGAAGCTCGGGAAGGCAAAGGCTTCCCCCTTCGTGGATGCTATTCAACAAGAGCGGCCGCCAGACAGATTTGTCATGCTGAAGCTGAAGCGTTATGAGGCAAAAGAAGACGCAGTCGCGTTCGTTTGTCGTTTCAGGCAAACCATGAGCCTCCATAACTTTTCTGACGCCCTTATGTGTAAAATCTTCCCGCTCACTCTCAGTGAACCGATCATGTTATGGTACAATCAGTTGAAGCCCAAATCCATTTCTTGCTTCAACGAGCTAGAATTGGAGTTTAGCAAACGCTTCGTTACCAGCAACATTCAACCGAGGACATTATCGATGCTGGTGAACATGCGAAGAGCGGCGGGAGAAACACTGCGACTTTATACCGAGCGTTACTGGGAAGTCTATAACCTTATTCCTGACTGCGATCAAGGTGTAGCAGCCGAGTCTTTCATGAATGGGTTGGATCCAACCTCGGCAATGTTTCGTGACCTCTCACGAAATCCACCTAAGACGATGGGAGAGCTCATGACAATAATCGAGAAGGATTGCGTTCACGAAGAAGCAATGGCCGAGCGACACACGTCAAAGACTGAACCTGCCAAGACGATAGGACCAAAGAAGCAGGTATCGAACGTTCGCCAAGGGCAAGGAAGCCAGGGTAGCTCGGGCCAGGCATCGAATAAGTCGAACAACAAGGGCCGACCCCCGCAGCACCCTCAGCCACAATCCTGGACACAAACGAAAAGAGAACCCCGACCGGACGAGTATGTCGCCGAGCGTACAGTATTCACTGAACCTATCTATAAACTTCTTGACATCATTGGCAAATTGCCGCTCTTTGTTTGGCCAACGGTACTCTTAGGCACAGTCGGAAGCGGACCAGGGATATGCACATATCATAAGGAACGTGGCCACTACACCACGCAATGCCTACCTTTCAAAAGGTATCTAGAAGAGCTAGCAGCCGCCGGTCAACTCAATCAGTGGATTGACGTTCGGCAAAATCCACTTCCTCCACCTCCCCCTCTTGTTGGCAATCTCGTAAGCGTAATACAAGGGCTAGTTTCCGAAGGAAGGGCGGCCGAGCTTCGTTCAGAAATTAACAGGGCTGTCACCTCTCTGTCAGTCTGCAACGTGGGCGCTTCGGAAAAGCGAAAGTGGGAAGATCCGAGCTTCGGCGGCACCATAACTTTTTCTTCCCACGACTTAAAAGGAGTGCAACTTCCACATGCAGATGCCCTCGTTGTCACTGTTGTTATTGAAAAATCAACCGTACAACGGGTATTGATAGATCAGGGAAGCTCGGCCGATGTCATGTTTTTCTCCACTTATCAGAGCCTCGGACTATCTCCTGCTCAACTTCGGACGGCGTCAACTCCCCTTGTCAGTTTTACGGGAGCCCCGGTGTGGCCAGTCGGCCTGATTACCCTCCCTGTACGAGCTGGATCACGCGTCCTGGAGATCGAATTTGTGGTGGTCGCTTCGCCAAGTCCGTACAACGTCATTCTTGGCCGAACCTGGCTACATGAAATGCAAGCGGTTGCTTCAACCTACCACCAGGTGGTAAAATTCGTCGGATGGAACGGACGACAGGAAAGCCTTCGAGGCGATCAAATCCAATCCAAGAAATGCTACATCAGCACTGTAACGAACAAACAGAGCTGCATGGAAGTACAATGCGTGGCTGCCGCTCCTACCCCAGTGATTGAGGATGTTGGTATACCTGCCGAACAAAGGTCAACCGAGGAGCTAATACGTTTTTCCATTCCTGGGGAAGGCGGAAGATATTTTTTGATCGGGAGTTCATTAAGCATGGACGAACGTGAGGAGATGTATCAATTCTTGATGAGAAACATAGAGGTCTTTGCTTGGACTCCACAAGACATGCCGGGCGTGGACCCTTCGTTCGCTATGCACTCATTGAATGTAGATCCGAATAGGCGACCGGTTGTGCAAAAAGTCCGACGCTCGTCGGCCGCACATACCGAAGCTGTGATAGCAGAGGTGAATCAACTGTTGGAAGTTGGCGTCATTCGGGAAGTGCTATACCCCACCTGGCTTGTCAACCCAGTGGTTGTCCCGAAGAAAAATGGGAAACTAAGGGTTTGTGTCGATTACACGAACCTCAATGAAGCCTGCCCTATGGATCGATTTCCACTTCCTCGGATTGAGCAGATGGTAGATGCAACGGCAGGATGTGAGCGCTTGAGCTTCATGGACGCGTATCGGGGCTACCATCAAATAGCTTTGGATCCGGAAGATCAGGAAAAAACGGCTTTCATCTCGCCTCGGGGAACCTTCTGCTACAAGGTTGTCCCGTTCGGCCTGAAGAATGCAGGCGCCACCTTCCAACGCTCCATCACGAAGATGTTTCCTGGCATGCTCGGCGTAAAAGTAGAAGCTTATATTGACGATTTGGTTTGCAGAAGCATATTCGCTCGGGATCACCTTCGAGATCTGGGAGAGGTCTTTGCTGTCCTAAAACATAGGAAGCTACGTCTCAATGCCGAGAAGTGTGCGTTCGGAGTTAGCTCGGGGAAATTCCTAGGGTAAACGGTGAGTCGCCGAGGAATCGAAGCTGACCCTACCCAAATTTTGGTTGTGCAGAGGCTCCGAGCTCCGACGACAATTAAAGAGGTACAGCGGCTCACGGGGATGGTTGCTGCCTTGAACCGTTTCATTCGAAGTTCGAGCGATCTCTGCCGCCCATTCTTCCGAGCAATCACAACAAGCCGACGCAGATTTGTATGGACAGAGGAGTGCGAGCAGGCTCTGCAGTCTTTAAAGCAATACCTATCTCACGCTCCTTTGCTCGTCAAACCCCTACCCGATGAAGATCTATATCTTTACCTTGCTGTTTTCGACCATGCAACTAGCGCGGTTCTTGTTCGGAGAGAGGGGATGGACCATCAACCGATCTTCTATTTCAGTAAAACGATGACGGATTCTCAGACGAGGTATCTGCCTATGGAAAAGATGCTAAAACGAGCCTCTTGCCCTACTTTCAATCCCATAGGATTGTGGTCCTCATTGAGTTTCCTCTCAAAGCTGTTCTTCGGAAAACGGACACGTCAAACCGGATTTTGAAGTTCTCTCAAGACTTGGCCAACTTCGACATCCAATTCGAGCCTCGGACAGCTATCAAAGGGCAAGTCCTGGCCGACTTCTTTGCCGAACTCACTCCCGGCTTACAAGATGAGGCCAATGCCCTGGCAACTGCCGCTGAAGAAGCTCGGATTCAAGAAGAAGAGGTTTTGGAAGGGCCGTCCAGCTGTCGTACCGAACCATTACGTGCTCGGTATTCCCTCGGGCGTAAGAAACCCAAACGACAATGGAAGCTCTTCTCCGGCGACGCTTGGCGACTGACCGTCGATGGAGCTTTTAATGTTCATGGAGCTGGTGCAGGCATCGTCCTTGTGTCACCCAGCGGGACTGTTCATGAAAGCGTGGTTTCGATTGGGTACACGGCGACGAACAACGAGGCGGAATATGAAGCTCTAATTGCAGGTCTCCAACTTGCTCTTCGGCTGGATGCAGATTCAGTTCATGTCTTTTGTGACTCTCAGCTCATTGTGGGGCATTTAAACGATGATTATCAAGCTAAGGATCAATGTATGAATGCTTACGTGAGCCACGTCTTAGCTTTGTTCGGAAGATTTGGACGCGTAGAAGTGGAGTGGATCGCTCAGGAGCATAACGCCCATGCTGACGCCCTTGCAAGTCTTGCTTCAGTCTACAAGACCTCGGGCAGTCGCACCATCACCTTTGACGAGGTCCCCAAACCAAGCTTCGAAAAGCCGTGTGAACAGGTTATGGCCATCACCCTCGGCCCAAGCCAGCTGGATTCTGTGGTTGCTTACCTAAAGAAGCAAGTGCTACCGACAAACAAGCGCGAAGCGTACAAAATCCGTTGCCGAGCCGCCAATTTTTTCCTGGGACCGAACGACAATCTCTACCGACGAACTTTCACTGGCCCCGATCTGCGTGTCGTCCACGACGACCTTGTGCCAGCCGTTCTGGAGGAACTTCATTCGGGTAGCTGTGGGGCTCACTCAGGAGGACGGTCCCTGGCACTGTGTGCCCTGACACAAGGCTATTGGTGGCCGAAGATGGTCAAACAATCCGAAGAATACGTGAAGCTCTGTGTTCAGTGCCAAAAGCAAGCATCTCTCATCCACCAACCTGCATTTCCCCTTAAAATGATCACCAGTCCGTGGCCGTTCGTGGTTTGGGCTTTTGATATAGTTGGCAAGATGCCGAAGGCGCCTGGAGGATTTGAGTACATGCTCACTGCCACAGATTTGTTCACCAAGTGGGTAGAAGCTTCCCCCATGATCAAGACCACCGACGGGGACGTGGAACGCTTTATTTGGAAGCACATCATCTCCAGGTTCGGCGTACCGTACGCCATCCTTTCTGATAATGGCTCCCAATTTGTTGCCTCCGCTCTCAAAGCTTTTTATGCGAAACGTCACATTACCATCCAAAATTCCTCGGTGGCATATCCTCAAGGTAATGGACAAGCCGAAGCATCGAACAAGACAATCACTCGGGGGCTGAAGCGCCGTCTGGATCGGAAGCTCGGTAAGTGGGTGGAAGAGCTTCCACACGTCTTGTGGGCCTATCGAACCACACCTCGGCGGTCCACCGGCCGTACTCCGTTTGCTATGGCCTACGGTATGGAGGCTGTCCTCCCTTTATCTACTATGATCCCTACAGCCCGGACGGCAAATTTTAACCCTGTAGACAACAATGCTCTTGTGGGTACCGAGTTAGATTTAGCCGAAGAACTACGTGACAATGCTAACCTTCGGCACGCCGCGTACCAACAAGAAGTTGCAAGGGGCTACAACTGCAATGTTCGTGCTCGACCATTCAACGTCGGGGACTTAGTCATTCGGATGGTTACCGAAGCGACAAGGTTGACCAAGCTGAAGGATCCCTATGAAGGCCCTTACCGAGTGATGGAAAAGATCGGGCATGGTGTCTACAAGCTCGCTGAGATGGATGGAACGCCAATCGCCAATCCATGGAATGCTCAAAAACTAAGAAAATTCCATGGCTAGTGTTGGCATTCCCCATTTGACCTCTTCTGCTTTATTTTTATTCTTGTACATGGGGTATTTCATCTAGCCCCGGTAACATCTTTTGTTCGGGTGAAATTCTCGAAGCCCATGATAATTTGTGTGTTCGGGTGAAATTCTCGAAGCCCATGCTAATTCGATTGTTCGATTTAAATTCTCGAAGCCCATGATAATTTATTTGTTCGGGTGAAATTCTCGAAGCCATTTGTTTGTTCGGGGGAAATTCTCGCAACCCATGATCACTTTTTCGGTTCAGTTTTCCCATCCTACTGCCTTATTTTATTCCTCCAATAATACAATAGGGCAAGGGGCTACTATATGGGTAAACCTGAGTTCATCTCTTAGTGACTTCAAAATCACATAAACAGTCGTTCCGAATGAAAAGACTTAGAAAATTTCTGAGTTATGATGTACATACCGAATAAAAAGACTTGGCAAATATTTATATACTTGGAAACAACATCCATACCGAACGAATAGACGATTGTCATTCATAAAGAAATTCTCCAACATGTTTTAGTTACATCCAATGGTTGGCAGGGTTCCCATTGTTCGGAGCCAACCATATTCAAAAATATTCCAAAAAAAAAAAAAAAACAAAAACTAAACTAGAACAAATTTAATCTGCTGCAGCGTCGGCAGGGGCTGGTAGGGTTGGAGCGTCGGCAGGGGCAAGTAGGGTGGTCGAGTCGGCAGCGTCAGCTGTTGTCTCTTCTGCTGCAACTTCGGCAAGGGCGAAGGGCTGTATTTCCACCAGACTCCTCCTCTCGTCGTCAGCCTCAGCGCCTGCGTCGTCAAGACCCCTATTGTAGCCGAGCATAAAGCTCTTTTTGTGCTGGCCCTCCTTGATCTCATCCTGCACTTCAAGGATTTGATCGGTCACATCTTCTTCGGCCTGGGCATATCCTTTCTCGTACTGCCCCAGCATCTCTTTCTCCATCTCCTTCTTCATTTCTTCTCTTCCCAAGGCTCTCCCCTCAGCCAGCCCCTCATCTTTGCCTTCGGCTCTGGTTTGCTCGGCAGACTCCTGCAACCCCTTGATGAGGTCGTCTTGATTAGCAACCTGGACCTCGAGGCTTTGCCTCACGAGCTCGGATTGCTCCAAGCCCTTCTTGTACTCCTCGGCCAGGGCCTTGTTGTATTCCACCGACTACTTTTGCAGTTTTGACTTCTTGTCATACTCGGTGAGATGAAGTTGGGCACTCATTATGGACTGGGTGGCCTGTAAACAAAGCAAAATGAAAGTCATTCCGACGAAATAAGGCATATGTGCAAAAAAAAAAAAAAACCATTGCAAGTATGAAAGAATTTACTTACCCTTCCAACGTGATAGTAGTATTCACTCAGGGCTGCTTTCAGAGAAGGGGGACTCTGTACATCCCTCGGCAAAGCTAGCCCCGAGTGGAGAGTGAAAGCCAGAGAGGGGTCCTCCCTCAGGCTGTCCGATTTGAGAACATGTTTCTTGCCAGGTGTGATGAAGTTTGGCACCCATGGGGTGTCAAGGTCCAAGGCAGTCACCCTCCCTTCTCCTTTTGCGGGGGCTTCCTTCGGGTGCTCCACTTCTTGGCCCTTTCCCTTCGAGGCCGCCCTCATCTTCTTGCTCGCAGGTGGTTCCTTCGGGGAAAGAGGGGCGCTCAGTGGTCGTTTTTTGGAGGGTGGGGGAGGTGGGGCTTTCTTGCTCGGCGCCGAGCCCGAAGCGGCTGCGGTTCCAGCCTTCAGTAGTTGGGCCTTCTCCCTCTCTTTTTCTTCTAGCTTCTTCTGGAGAACTTCCTTGATATTTCTCGGAGGCATAACTTCTTGTTCAAGGAAAGGTTCTTCTTCGGTCGGAAGTCGGATTGACCCTTGGAGTGGTTTGTCGGCGCTCGGTTGGAGTTCTTGGGGGATGTCCTCGGACTGCTCAGGCTGGTCAGTTACCTTTCGTCGGATCCGACCGCCGTATGTAGCTTTATATTTGAGGATTGTTGGGGCGTCTCTCTCCTCCGCTGGGATAGTGAGCAGGGAGTCGGCAAGACCGCAACCTTTGGCCACCCTTAACAGTACCTTGTTAAGCTTGGTGGTATCTGCCGAAGAAAATCATGAAATCGTCAGTTAAAATTGACAAGTGAAATCAGAGCAACAGAAGGGATAAACATCTGAAATAACGGACAAGTGCTCTTACTCGGCGTTCCCCTTCGTGTGGCTATTTCGAATTGGCCATACTCTTGTTCGGGGAACTGGAAGTTGCCCCGAACCTCGACGTAATCGGAGGCCCACTTCTCCGAGTCGTACATGCCCTCGGGAATGATCTTTTGCATCTTCCTCCGGGAGCAGAGGTAGTACCGAGAGTACCTAACGTTTCTCGACACCATATAATTTTCAAAAAAGTGAAAGGCTTCTAGTCGAAACATCTTCACCTCGGCAAGGACGATTACCGAGTGAATGATGCGGTAGGAGTTGACGCTCAGCTGGCACGGAGTGAGATTGAAACGATGAAGTATCTCTCTCAAAACTCTGTGCATCGGGAACCGAAGGCCCCCTTCTGTGATTGCCATCAAGGGGACGGTGACGTGTTCGTCACTGTATCTTATTCGGTTCCCTCGGACGGGTGTAATGATAACGTCGTCGGGGATATCGTAAACGGCTCGGAAGGTGTCCAGGCTCTTCTTATCTTGGAAGCATTCCAAGTAAGGGCAGGGGTCCTTCCCCGTTCGGTCAGGAATCACATCGGGATCCATTGGGACGATCTTCCTCTTCGCCTTCGGCGGATGCGACGTGGATTCGCCGACAAATCCTGCTCCTTCACCTGTTCGGCTTGACGAAACGAGTGGAGTCCCTGGTCCCGACTCGGCTTCGTTGGCTCCTTCGGCCTCTTCTTCCTCTTCCATTTCGTCATGAGGACTTTCGGATGACGACTCGCCTATATCTATAATATCGGGGTCCGGCCCCACTGTTCGGAGAGGAGCCACCATGGCGGGGTAGTCGATTCCTTCTACACCCTCGGGGATCCTTCCGCTTGACCCCGTTCGGTAGTTCCGGGCGAAATCTCTTATAGCTTCGGCTAACCCTGGATCGGATCTACCAAAATTCGAATCTTCGGAATCCACCGACCGATAAGATTCGCCCGAAGAAGTTGACTTTGCAGACTCCATACCTAGAAATAAATAAGTGCATGGGATAAGACCGTTAGCGATTTGCATGGCCAGGAATCTAAGTGCCTACGTTCGGTGTTCTGTGTCGATTAGGGGAGGTCCCAACTCTGCTCGGTATCCCTTCGGAAGAAATTCCGAAGGAAGGACTTATACTGCTCGGGGAAACGATGGGGAAACCTACGCGTTTCCAATGGGGAAACAGAGATTGAGAAGCTTAACAGGGCTTGCAAAGCTTCTTAAAGACTACCCCTTTGGAAAAACCTCACATCTGAAGGTGTTCGCGTGTTCGGAAGAACACGATTTGAAGGTGTTCACATGTTCGAAAGAACACATGAACACCTGGGTTATCAGGCGGTCGTTTCAGTCCAAACAAAAAAGAAAAAGCCAACAAAAGGGGCAAAAGCACTCAAAAAACACACAAATCATACCAACGGATGAAAGAACCTGAGAAATACCTTAGAAATCAAGAGAAATCTGTGATCAAAACCTTCAAATCTGCAGATTTCTGGCGGTTTTTTGTCTGAAACGGTGTTTGAACAGAGACACAATCGAGAATGAGAGAGAAAGTGATTTTCTCTCTCCTCCCCTTGCCCCTTTTATACTGAGTACAGAATTCAAAGCGGTTTCTCACCCTGACCGTTGGATTTGGGCGGGAGACTGATGTCCCGCTCGATGAATGACACGTGGCGGGTCTGAAGCGTGCCGTATCACTACCCAGTGAAATCGTGACACCTGGCATCATTTCAAATCGACGGTTACAGAAGCATTTAATGAAAGGCTGCGCGCACATCTCGAAGCGTTTCAAATAGTTTCTGTCCGTTCAACTTTGACGGTTCGTCTAGTCGTTCATTCTTCGGAGCTACATTCTTGTTCGGCTTAACTTCTGTTCAACTCCTCCTTTTCATCCGAGCAAGAAAAGCAAGAGTTGAGGGGCTATTGTAGGGGGCCGAAATATCCGAAGGATAGATTAACGCGTCACCGAGCGTCGCGTGCCTCCGCCGAACGAGGATGCGTTCAAGTTCCCCTTCCACTTTCCTGACGCTCGGGATTTCCTCTTGTTCGGACACGTTGTTCTTCGGAAATAATCTCCGAAGCTCGGGAAGTTATTATGTGTCAGATGAGGGTTCACCGAGTATAGATGATTATGGAACTTTCCTGGAATATCTTGTGATACGTGAGCTGTCGTATCAGATATTCGAAGTGACGGCTCTGAACGATGTGACCTTTCTGACATCGGCCCATATGGCTCTGTAAGACTTGGGAAAGGGTGTTCATTAAATGATCCGGCTGGAGGGCGCCATCCGAGCAGAATGCGACACGTGGAAAGTAGAGCCAACTTGCTCAGCACATTACCCCTTTGCCTATAAATAGAGAAGCGATACCACTGAGAGGGGGATCCCTAATCTGGTCTTGAACAGCACTTCTCTCTTTCCAACATATTGTTCTTACTAAACTTTTCCCTGTCTCCACCTACTGATTTATTCATCGGAGCTTCTTCCTGGAGGAACAGCCCCCTCCGGTTCTGCAGGTACATCAAGGCCGGCGTTAGCATTCACGGTCCCACATTCGGAGGTAGCCGCACCAAAAGGATCACGAAGAAATCACGCCCCCACACAATTGGATGACAGAATAAATGTTGATGACATAAGTGGAGGTAACTAATAAAAGTTACAGAAGAGGGGAAAACTTTCCCAAACTCAAATACAGCTCTGCAAAAAGTCAAGTTAGTTGGATATTGATAATCGCATGATCCATGCACATTTGTTTTGACATTAAAGTTCATTTTCAAAGACATACTCGTTTTCTATTTTGTTGAAGACAAATTTGATTAAAAAATATACAGTTACAATGTTTGTTTAATTTAAACTTTCGCAAGGATATTTTACTTGACGAGTCTTATAATATGAACACTTTGGATTACATGTTTGTGGTTCGAAAAGGTGCTATTATAGTGGTACAACAAAGCTTTTGTACTTTATGGGCACTACAACTTCCCCATCTATGTATTGTAAATCAGAAACTGAAAAAGGAATCAGACAGATGGATCACCATTCCGGTAAATCGGACTTGAACGTGAAGTCATAAGTTTTAGGTCGATAATACATGATGTTAGTGGTAAATTGTGTACATACATAATTTCAATGCAATTTTCCACCCGGAATAAGTATCAATGGAGATATACCTACCATATTTCTGGACAAAGGTATTTTCAAAGTTGAATTTTTTTAGCAACCATGTTATTCCTTTTTGTTTTAATTTTCTATGAGATCTTCTTGTTGCCAAAAAAAGAAAAGAAAAGAAAAGAAATTGAATTCTCTCAAGTTTGAATACTTTAAAAGTATATAAGCCCAGTTTATATTAATTAAAAAAATCACTCAACATCCGGTCTATTTTGGCCTAATAAGCCAAATTAAATGACGCATTTTTTTGTCCTTATTCAAAAAAAAAATCGCATTTGTTAATTTTTTGTCTTTTATTTTTTATTTTTATGGATTATTGCTTTGTTATGATGGGAGAAATCTAAAAAATAAAAAATTATGACCAAAACCCAATATTTTTGAATAAAGACAAAAAATTGGCTTATTTTTGTCTTTATTCAAAATAATTCGGGTTCGATCATAGTTTTTTACTTTTTAGATTTTTCTCGTCAAAATTAACAAATGCAATTTTTTTTAATAAAGACAAAAATACTCCATCCATCCCAATTTGTTTGTCCTATCTCAAAAATCCAACTTTTTTAGGAAATTCAATAATTACACTTGAAAAGATACAACTTTTCACATTTACCCTTCAACTTCTGTTTAAAAGTTACTTTATTCCTCTAAAGGAGGGGAAAAAATGAAAAATTGATTCAATTAGAAGTTAAATGGAAAAATATTCTGGGATACGTAAAAGCCTAAAAGTAGACAAACACATCGGAACGGAGGGAGGCAGTTGGCTTATTAGGCCAAAATAGGCCTAACATTCACACTCTTTTAGAAAAATCAATTTATTTAAAAATAAAAATAAAACATTCACTCTCTTTTGGAAAAATTATTTAAGGTCAAAATCGACCCCTTTTTTTATTTTTATTTTTTGAAAGGAACAGACCCTTTAAATGCTAGGCGTTCGTTCTTTCGTGTGCCAAGGGGGAAAAACATAGAGAGCTCTTTCATGTGCCCTAAATAGACAAATTTCCGAAACGGGTCAAATTTGCTTCTAACTTCATCACCAGTGATCATCGATTCCCGCAAAGACTTCCATTCCGGTTGCTTCAGAGTTTGATACAAGCATATACCAGATTACAATTACGAAAGGCATGCCATCTCTCATATCTCGATCTCCAATTTGTTTAATTGTATAATTAATGGCTTGATATTGGAGAAAATGTTTTTTTTTTTTTTTTGGGTACAGGATGTAGTTTATGGTTGACTTTTGGTATTCTGCAGTTTATTTTGTGAATTTGTGCCCTTGTTTGTGTCTATTTACGTACTTATATACAGAGATTGTGTGTAATTTGTGTATCTGTTGGTATGTAGAGTGAACTTAGAAGTTACATGGAGAACTTGAGCCCTAGACTATCCTCTTCCGCTCCGTGCCTGAAGTCAGAATTGTTTGGTATATGGATATGGGAATGGCATGGAAAAGGGAAATGTGAAACGGGGTTTGAATTTTTTTCATAATACCTATAAGAGTTATTTCGGATATTGTTGGGAAATAATTTTGGTAGCATGAAAAATGTGGGGGTGTTGGTCCAGTTTCTTCTCCGGACCACCTTCAAGTGAATTAGCTCCAATGTGAGCTTGTTTCTCCTACTTGATCAAAGCCTGCAAAAGCAACCACCAATAGTCCCTAACCGGCCGGAGGGGACTCCGATGTCTAAGTCAGTCTCAAATCGACGGAGAAGAAGTACAGAGCATTAAGTAAACTAGTAACCACATACCTGTGTAGGGTTTATCATGTACCTTTTGTAGAGAGAAGTTAGTTGTGTGAAGCGGGAGCGGAAGCGGTGGCGGGAGCGGGGGAATATAGAAACTCGCAAGGTTGGGAGAGTGTACATATATTAGAAAAATAATGCAACATAGAGTATTCACATTAAAAGTTCAATCATTTTAGGAAGTAAAAATATGGGCCAAGTCTACCATAACTGTAAAATGGGCTAGTGTTACAATATATGGGTTTTGTTTCAAGATAACATGACTTGGGTTAGATATACAAGTTCATCAAAAACCAATAATAGCGCCAAGTGATAAATCCCTTTTTTTCAATACAATAATCATACAAAAGCTTCCATCTTCGTAGGGAGCAGGCTCCCATACTGCTTTAGGAGCTCCCTGCCGTTAAGAGAAAGACTGTACTTGGTTTCAAGTAAGCTCGTGCTGAGCTCATGACGTCCCCCGTAACTGTTTTTCCAAATGACGTCATGTGTGACGATTTTTGACAAGTGAGTGGATGCCACATGGCTGAGCCGTGCCACTCTGTGCCATCATGGCTCCATCTTGCCCCACTTGTGCGCCGGACTGAACCCGGCCCCACATCTCATCATTTTGCCCGCCATTTCATGCGCCACATGTATCCGGTCGGGCTCTTTGACCTGCGCCGGTGGGCAGGCCCACAGAAGTCCATCTTTGGGCTTCTAGGCTTCTCTTCACAGGGCTCAATCCACTAGGCTTGGGCCGAACAATGTTGAATATTCGACCCTTGCAAAAAAAAATTGCAGAAATTGTGAGAAGCATGTTTCTAGGGACTTCCGAAACATTTTTCAAGAGATTTTGACATGTATCTTTCAATCATTCTAGAGTTTTTGATACGTCTTAGGAACATTTTCCAGAAGTTATTTGATGGGGCTTCTCATTGTTGATTGCCACCAAGGCACCACTTCAATTCTAGTTCATCACATTATCTTATTCTAGCCCTGGATGTAGTGGGCTTTGAATACTGGCAACCAGCGAGGGTTCCTATTCTAGCACACTTTCTCCTATTACTATATTTGTGATGGGAGTATTTTATTTTCATAGTTCCAATGCTCATAAGTAGACATACATGTGACCATGGCAGCCTACTTCTGCTATAATTACTTGGAATGCTCTAATTTGAGTGACTTACCGGACAAAATGGCTGGAAGAGGTCAAATACCATTGCAATATGAAGGACGATCTGTCCAAGCTCCAGGAATGATGCGGCATGGTCCATTCCCAGGGTCAAGTCCTGCTGGTCACCGCGCCATGGAGCCACTTCCTCCTCCTGAGCGTATGGAGGCCAAAATTGCTGTCCAGGTGGCAGAAATAGAGCGACTTGCTGGGGATAACCATAGACTGGCTGCCACTCATGGGGCCTTGAGGCAGGATCTTGCTGCTGCTCAGCAGGAAATACAACGACTTAGAGCACACATAAAAAGCGTCCAAACAGAGGGCGATATACAGATTCGTGTGTTGCTGGAGAAGATTGCAAAAATGGAATTTGATATCAGAGCTGGGGAGAGTGTTAAGAAGGAGCTACAGCAGGCACACATGGAGGCTCAGGGTTTGGTGGCAGCTAGGCAAGAGCTGACTGCCCAAATTCGACAGGCCACTGCGGAATTGGACCAAGCCCGTGCTGATCTTAAAAAGCTACCAGAGATGCATGCTGAACTTGATTCTTTAAGGCAAGAACATCAGAGATTACGGTGAGTGAATAACTAACGTTTTCTGCTTGCACTTCTTCTCCCTAATTGTTAGGATAGTGCTGATAAGGAAAGTTGGGTATGGATACATGGACAGACCATGAACATTAAAAGATATTACATGTATTGACATAACATTGTGCAAATTATTAAAAGCTGAATCAATGGTGTTTAAAGTACTACGGTTTACCATCTGCGATCCATGTAAAAGGATGAAATTTTAGTTTAGTATTGCATGTGATCTTTGTTTGCAAACAGCGTAAAAATGTTTGGAGGACCCATGCCCTTAACGGTTGTCATATGCGGTGCACAACGGGCACACTTATGCAAACAACGAAAAAATAGGAAGTCCATGCAACCCTGGATGTGATCCTAAGTTTGGATACTGTAGCAATGTTCAACGTTCTGATTTCCCCTGTACTGTAATCTTTATAATCACAAGATACCAACAACCTGCTTCAACCCAACCTACCATGCCACCAATGAAAAGTTAGCGTTCACCTAAAACTGTTGGACCAGTGAGTTATGCAGACACCAATATCATCCTCACTCATTCTACGGGTGCATTTCACAGTCCTTCCAATGTATCTGTCACTACTCAAAGATTTAGAAATTGTTGTGCTTTTCTTTAATCTAGCACTAGAGGCTGGGTACACACATATAATATAGCACTAGAGGCTGGGCAGTGAGCACACGCAATGCTTGTGCAAGTCAAGTCATACTACAATATGAAGATACCTTCCCCCCTTCATTCATAATCTTTGTTAGTGTTTGTCAAAAGTTTACAAGTCAATGACTAATTGTTCAATCGTAAATATAAAGTTTCAAAAAAAATGGCAGTGCGGAGGTTTGGAAATGCCATCGTGCATTTAACACAAGACAAACGTAGGATGGAGTTAGATAGAATAGAATTGTAGAAATGAAGAAAGACATGCATATGTAAGTAACAAAAAAAATTTCAATTACTGGATGCCAATTCATGAGCACTGGATTATGAATTGTAAATTCTACATATAAAAACATGATTTTTGAAGAGAAGTCGAATAAAAAAATAGGAAACGAATTCCTTTTGAAGCTAATGCACTAGGGTGATATTTTTCACTCTTTCAACACCCGATGTTAGTTTACCATGCGATGGTAAGTAATTTAATATGAAACTACTGAGTCTTTTTTCTATAACCACTTTTTTTAAGCAAACATTAACTTTTCTCATCTTTAATTATGCTTTGAATTCTAGGTAATGTTAAGAAATTTGAAGGGCTTAAACAAAAGAAAATAGGATTGGAAGGAATTACATGTGAAGTTAAAAAGAAAACAGAAAATACCTAAAACATATAAAGAAAGAAGAGAAAAGGGAATGACCTCGTGGAAGACTTATGTGGCACACTGGACAATTTCGTCTTCTTATTGGAATTTGGAAGTCACATTTCTTTCCTTCTTTGTCTTTCTTCTCGTCTCGCTTTAAATGTTGTATTCAGTATTCACAGACTAAGCCATTAACTCACAAAAGAGGAGAAAATGTTAGGAAAGTAAAGTCGCACAATACTTGACTTGTCACCATCAATGCAAAATGTTGACTCTTAAAGGAACTCTCTACTATAACAGGATGAAGAAGGCCGAAGCGTAAAAGAACACAAATACAGAGAAACGCAAGACTACCACAGAATAACAAACAAAACTTACAGAGTAGGAATGATCTCTGACAAATATGGAAGGAAAAGTGTCTTATGGGTTTGGGGAAGAAGTGGGGCGTGGGGCGGTTGATTGGGGTAATATTTTTACCTACCTACCCTAACAGTTGGTTGATTACACATTTAAAATAAGTGTGCAAACTTTGTTTTAAGGGACAATTGTGGAAATTACTTTTGTGATACAGCTTCCCAAAAGTGTTCACACCAAAGATTGGTAGGCCCTTTCTATATTAGAATAGATGCTGCGAAACTAACCAGAGTGGTTGGGAAGGCGTTTGCTAAGATAAATTTGTTTCTCCAAATTATCAAAAGCCATGCCAGTGGGAACTTTTTATGATTCTGAATGTCATCCAGATGACTGAAAGCTTTTAGTTTTATCTGTCTAGATCCTTACTGTACTTTCTGGTTAACGAAGAAGCTATAATGCATGAGACTGAAACTATTTTCAATTTACATTTGGGCACGAAGGACAACTTTCGAGTATGAGAAAGGCTTGAACATAGACAAAGTTCAGCAAATGCAAGCCATGGAGAAAAACCTGGTCGGCATGGCACGAGAAGTGGAAAAGTTGCGTGCTGAGGTGTTAAATGCAGAGAAGAGAGCACATGGTAAGTATTTCTTTTCTTGGAGTGCTTAAATATTTTTCCCTCTTTGTTTTTGGCAAAACTAACGATGGTGTGCTGGAAATGCAGTGCCAATCCCTTATGGTGGCCCCTATGTGCATCTAGATTCTATATATCCACCTATGCATGGTGGGGGTGCTTATGCTGAGACTTATGGAGGACTCCATGGTCAGAAGGGTCTTGGAGCTGGAGTGGAGGGAATTAGTCCATACGGAGGTGGTGTAGGTGTTGGCGGTGCACCTCTGCCTACTAGTGGTGGAGCTCCCATGTGGGGAGGAGCATATGACGCCCCGCTCCCTCGGAGGTGATATTGCATGAACCACCATTGGAGACTTATGAATTTTCTTCCTTTTTTCCCAGCTATCCTGGTTATGTATGCAAAGTTAGCTGGTTGTGATTATGAATCTTAAAATAGGAAACCATACTCTTATTTCAACAGCTGTTCTTCTTTACTTGTCAACTTTCGGACTTCCATATCTGGTATCATGTGAACAGCTAGAGGATGCTTTCATTGGATATACTTTTATTACTGTGTCATTAGATAGTTTGAATTCTGTTCCTGCGATCTTCATGCATGATAAGAAAAGAAACAGATGATTAGGTGGAGCCTGGCCGGGGAGATAGTTTGCACTTTATTGTATTCTATTCTATGAACGTACTCTTTGTGTTTCATTTGTTTGCCATCAAAGAAAGCAATTCTCCATTTCCACTCCCTAATGGACACAACTCTGGGCACACCTGTCTAATAAGAGGTGGGTCTCACAATGATGTCCAGAGTTGTTTGCGAGGTGCTTTGGTCAATTAGAAATTCTTGACGACAAGGATTTTGAGGAAGGGTTCTTCTTTAAATTTGGGAGGGCGTGTTTTAAAATTTGGCTTGGAATTAACTTATTTTCAGACTCAGTTTCCTTATTGTTGGAGTGTTGCAGGTGTTGGGCTGGAGTGCCCCATGGATTTCCTTACATAATGTCACTCCCTGCGATCTTTCTAAAAACAGACTTGTGGGTGCGATGTCGAATGTCATAAAAGATTTAATTGAAGTTCTCTTTAACACCAATTGGTTTTAGGAGAGATGGTGAAAAACGGTCCGACAATTAGTATCAAAGCTGGTCGCTCAAATTGATTTTGAAATCTTTTTTACGAGCGGATCCTTATCATTATTTTTGATTTGTTAGTATGGATTTACCAAGAGAAAGCAATTTTATTATCAAACATCCAATTTTCGATAGCTCCAAATATGTAGCATGTGCTTCATCTATGTTTTTCAATGCGAATTGTGTTAAATCTGATAGCGAGTACAAGTAATATTTTTTGTGAGGTTGAGACTAACCAAACTAGTGATAGAGAGGATAAATATGATATGGAAGCTATGGCTTTGTTTACGAAAAATTCTAAACATTCTTTTAAGAAAAAGATAATTTAGGATTAGCCACCAAGCTAAAATAGTGTGAGAAAGATAGAATCGATACCTTGTATGAACTTGACGTGCTTAAACGCAAAAGCATGAATCTTGAAAATGATATGCCCTAAAAGTCTTTTTTGAGACTAACAAGCTTCTTAAATCAAAAGTAGCAAAAATGCAAGTTAAACTTGACAAGGCCAATGCTTATTTTTAAGAAATTAAATGCAGGTTCACAAGTTTGAGATGAAGTTTTGTCATCTCAAAAGGTGACATTGGATAGAAGTGAACTTAGATATGAAGAAGTAAGAAGTTCTTCAAAATCAAAGGCAGAAGGCAAGATTGCATATCTGTAAAGACTAATTAAAAACAAAATGCCTTGCCAAATGATATAGCCACGACAAGTATATATATTAAGGGAATCGACGACACCAATATGTTCCAACAATGTACCCACTCCTATCAATGTGAGGAATCAAAGAGATGTCAATGGTAAATCCACCACCAAGCTAGCGTGGTAAGATAAGAGCTTCAAGGTTTCAACCTACTTGTCATAAATGTAAAGTGATTGGCCACATAAGACCATATTGCAAGAAATTACATGCTCCTTGTATTTCAAATGCACTTGAAAAAATGAATTTGCGTAATCATGCCCAATTTATACTAACTTGTCATTTTTGTCACGTTAGGCCAAATTGTTTTAAACTTCATGGGTACTCTATTGCTCCTCCCAATTGTCATCGTATTAATAACATTGAGGGCAGGTACAATTATTTTGGTTATGACTGTGATAGAACCCAAAAATCTAGGTGTAGGGTGATTTCTCATGCATGGAAAGAATATAAATGTGATGCCTAAACACGCGCCTAAAGTTGTTGAAAATTTTAAAAAGGTTAAGATTAGACCTATTTGGATGAGGAGAATGGACTTGTGTAGATTTGCATTCCAATTCTCGTGATGACAATGGATCGTTCGGGAACCGAGCTTCCTCCCTAGGTCTCCTCAAACCATACCAAACTCGTGAATTCAAATTTTGGCTTATTTTTATTAAAAAAAAAAAGAGTTTCGGTAATCCTTTTTTACTTTTTCGATTGTTCTAGTTGAGATAAATTAATATAATCTACGTAAGTTTATTTTGAAACTAACAAATACAAAAAAAAATGTAAATAAAGACAAAAAAAAGTAAGTCAAGTGACTTATTTTTGTCAAATCATCTGTCATAATTTTCAAACACGCATTGCAGTGTGGCCGGACTTCTAGTTCCCGCAAATAGACAACAAAAATCCATCACTACATTTCTTCTGTGCAAACCCTTGGGACCCGGGGGCTCTGCTGCCTCCCTGGCGCAGCAGCCCCTGCCCATTAGTAAAACGTTGCCGTTTTATTAGTGAAAAAAAATCTAAAGTTTCAACTTGCAATCCTATGGAGCAGAAATATAATTATGAGAGTTATAGAGACAAAATTTAATTACGTTTCTTTAGAATAATATGATCAAAATAATAACATCTTTGTACCGGTTCAAACGGAGTTATAATTGAAGCACTTAATTTTTTAATCATTTTTTTAGTATATAACCGTCTCAAAAATCAAGTGCTCAAATTTTCACTCCGTTCGAATCAGCGCAAGTTATTATGATCATATTATTCTAAAGGGTTGTAATTCATTTTTATCTCTAGGGCTTTCGTATTAAGTATATGCTCTTTATTTAGGACCTTGTAGAGCAGAAATGTGATTATAAGAGCTCTCTAAATAAAAATTAATTATAACAATTTAGAATAATATGATAAAAGAACAAAATTATTCTAAAAGAACAAAATTATTGCACCGGTTCAAATTATTATAACCCTTTAGAATAAAATTATTATAATCCTTTAGAATAATTTTTTTAGACGGTTATATATTAAAAAATATGATTAAAAAATTAAGTGCTCCAATTATCATTTCGTTTAAACCGGTATAAAAATGTTATTATTTTGATCATATTATCTAAAGAGACGTAATTAAATTTTATCTTTAAAGCTCTCATAATCATGTTTCTGCTCCATAAGATTGCAAGTTGAAACTTTAGATTTTTTTTCACTAATGAAACGGCAACGTTTTACTAATGGGTAGGGGCTGCTGCGCCCCTGTGCAGCAGAGCCCCCGGTCCAAACCCTTGACCTCGAGGATTAAAAAGAAAAATCCTTTGACCTCAAATTTTTTTTTTAACCAGAAAGTAAACTCGATTTATATAAAAGCAAAACACAGGAATAAGAGAGGACGATAGTCCCAAAATACAGAAATTAACAAAAGAAAATAAAATACAACAAACCAAAAAAAATAGCATGGAACCACGATGTCGGAGTTGGACCCGTCAAACGCAAAGAGGGGTTGGAGAGACCGAAGTTGAGAGACCAGATATGAACACAGAGCAAGCCTTCCTAGATGACCCGCCGTACCAACTCGAACTCGTCTTGCCGCAGACTGAAAGCAGAAGCCGCTGCAGACGCCGTCTTTGTCGCTGGTACACTGATTCCAAGAAAACCAGATCTAGAATCCAAACCTGACTCTTAAGTCCAACAATAGAAGGGAGAGTGAAAAATCTCAACTCTCAAAAGAGAGAGTCTCAACCATCTCACAATTATAGGCCCAGCAAGAAGAGAGAAGGAGAGGAGAGAGGCTGGAGATAAGGGATTGAAAGGAGAGGAGGAAGGAAGAGGGTGGGGAGGCGGGGAAGTGGGGGTGGGGAGGAACCCACCCCAGACTCTCTCTCTCTACACTTGCTTTCTTTCTATGCTTTTGATGGTTTGAAAATTTTGACCTCATGTTTGGACTTTGGAGGATTTTCTTAATTTTCTGCGTAAAACGTGGAACTTTTCTGACTTTACTAGACTAGGCACTGTACCAAAAATACACTTTCAGAAAGAGTGACGTTATTAATAAAGGGAGTGACAAAATTATTTTTCATTTTTTTATTGATAAGTCTATGGACTGTATTTTATATCAGAGTCATAAACAAAATGCATAATTAATTCATTTCTATAAAATATCTGATGAGATTTTACTATAGTTTGTGATATTTTGCCCATTACATCACTTGGTGACTTGGTCTAAGAGATTAATGTATAGGGATTAACTTCAAGAGTGAGTGAAATTAGCAAGCTAGCTAGAACTATTAATTTGGGCAATAGAATGAAAGAAAACAAGATAATATCCCGATTTTCAACCACATTATCTGGTCCAATTTTAGTTCTTTTTTTTTTTTGGCGTTTGCAAAATTATTATAAAAAATTTTAAAAAGAGGAGAAATGGACGGCTAAATCTCTTACTACAAAGCTACTTGTAACCAAATCCACCAATTGTTCTTCTTCTTCTTTTTGTCAAACGATAAAAGAAATCATTTTACATCAAATATATGAAGTACTGAGTGCAAATCCGGGATACTACATTATTTGTAAGGGTTCACGAGATAAACAAGCCAACAACTCAACCAATACAATACAAGAAATAAGTCCATTATAAGGTAGAAATAAAGAAATAAAGGAAAAGTTCTTTAAGGGAATAACACTCACACAGATGATGAGACTTGAACTTCTGACCTTCTAATGAGATGCAAGAATCCTGGCCAACTGAACTAGCCCTAAATGGTTAAATCTTGTTGTTCAATCACTCTAATTTTTTGTTTAGAATTCTACAGCGTTGGTAAAAAAAGTTACTATAGTTGGTGTTCTAGTTTCTTTCTAAACCTTCTTTTTCAAAAAGAAGGTAATTTCAAATTTAAAAATAATGAAAATTAAAAATAATTTTTTAATTTTTTTTCACTGTTTAAAAGAATTTCAATGAAATCTATAAAATAAGATCCATATTGATAGAAAAATTATTTGTGTAAATACATAATTTTTGAATTTAAAATTACATTATTTTTGAAAAAGAAGATTTAAGTAAGAAACTTGAACGGGCCTGCTAGTACTTTACAATTATCAGTAATATCTAGTGTTTAAGTCATCTTTATCAATCCAACAATGCTATTCACACAACGATTCAAACACAACACTAAACACAACCTCTCACATATATATGGAGCCCACACATAATAGTGTGTGTGAAGCTCACATGTATGTAAGAGGTTGTGTTTGGATTATTGTGTAAGTATTATTTTTGGTATCAATTTGATGTGAGCTCACAAAAAAACAAAAAGTTTAGGTACACAATAATTTAAACACAACACCATTCACAACCCCTCACTTACATGTAGGGACCACACGCTTTGTATGTAGCATTATTAAGGTGGTGTTAGGTGTTCCAGAATCCAAAATAAGTACTTCTTTTTTAAGAAGACAATTTCAAGCTAAAAAATGATGTGTTTATACAAATAATTTTTCTAGCAATGTGAATCTTGTTTGATAGATCTCATATAGATCTTTGGAACGATGCAAAAAAAAAAATTAAAAAATTATTTTTTATTTTAAAAATGTGAAATAAGTTCTAGTTTTGTGCCTCGCTTTTTTAAGGTATATTTGTTAGTTTTGCCCAAGTATTATGGAAAAAAACCACTTTTTTAGCACAAAAAATGCAAAAAATTGATTTTTTGGCTTAAAATTGGATATTTTTTAAAATATTTGATTGAAAGTAAAATCTTTTTACTTTTATGATTTCTCTCGTCGAGTCGAGATGAATCAAAAATTTACAAAAATTTAGCTTAAAACTAACAAATACAATTATCTTTTGAATAATGAAAAAAACTTTCAAAAAATATTAGAGTACTAAAAGTTAAGTGGAACGAAGTAAAAAATAAATAAATAGAGACCTGGATGGGAAAGAAATTGAATCAGAGATGGTGCTGTGTAGTGGTGTGCGGAGTACAGTGTGATGCGCATCTCTGAGCCATCGAATTGTGTATCGTACGGTTCAGATCTCATTTTGGCAATGAACGACTCTTAATCGTTAATTGTAGAGATAAGATTCAAATTGTTAGATGCACAATCCGACGGTTTAGAAATACGCAACACGATAATGTGTACGTTACTACACAGCACCAACCTGAAGTTGGGAGCCGCTCCGCATATATGAGGAATATTGTAAGATTTTTTTTATAACGTTCGAACACGTAATGGTTGCGGATCAGGCAAAACGCGTCGTCGACGAATAAAGAGATTTGGTTTGTTTCGACTCCACATTTCTTTTCTTAATTGCTAAGGACGAATTAATTAACCCCCGAAACTGTTACATACGGAGTATGAATTCAAAATTTTGAAGAATCCCAATCCCAATCCTCCACAGCAATCAAATCAGAACCTTCTAGATCTCACATCACCCCCGCCTCTCTCTCTCTCTCTCTCTCATATTCGATTCCAAACTCTCTCTCTCTCTCTCTCTCTCTCATATTCCAAAGCTCAATCACCATGAACCAGAATAAAGCCCCAGCCGATCAACCAAACTATCCACCGCCACAATCCGACCACCACCACTCCGACTACGCCCCCTACCCGAAGCTCGACCCCAACGACGTCGCTCCCCCCGCCGAGAACTGGACCTCCGTCCCGGTTGACTCCCAACCCCCTCCCCCTCCTCCTCATCCGCCAGTCGCCGAACATCCGAGGGCTTCGTCTCCTCCCCAGGGGCCCGCTCCGATCTCCGGCGAATCAGCCACCTCCATGCCGCCGGAGTCCAACCCTTACGTTTCTCCCTCGCCAGCGCCGACGTCTTCCGTCAAGAGTAAGTGTTAGGTCCGCTTTCGTCTCTTGCGTTCTTGCGTCTCTTGCGAGTGTTTTATTTTTTAGCTCTAGTGGTTTATAGTTATAAGTAGTAGTAAAGTGATTAGGAATGTGAGTAGTATTTGATTTGGTTGCGTTGCTTGGTGATTCAGATAAGGTGGATTCGGTGAAGGATGTGTTGGGGAAGTGGGGGAAGAAGGCGGCCGAAGCGACGAAAAAGGCCGAGGATCTTGCTGGGAATATGTGGCAGCACTGTAAGTCTCCTTCGCTCTATACATTTAAGATATACATGCACGGTCTCATCAATGCACGGTTTAACAATTAAATACGAAAATTGTACTAAAAGAGAAAGTTTGAATGCGAGGAAAATTGTGCGGGGAAGTTCGAAAGATTTTTTCTTTGGTATGTGGAAAACAAACAGAGGGAGAGAATATTAGTGGGCGATGTGGATTTTTGTGGGATTTTCCAATTTTACTAGGAAAAAAGGGAAACGTGCTGTGTGTCATGCAGGTGCTTAGGATATAGTATAGATTGGGGGACACGATCCCTTATTACTGTGATACTGTCTAAGATGAGCTTCACTGGACTTACGAGTGTTTCCAGAGTGATTTTTCCTAGTCCTGTCAATTTTTTGGGTGGTTACAGTATTGACTGTTGTGGAAAATATTTAGAGTAGCATAAGAAGACAGTTCACTCTGTGGTGACTTGGGAGACTAGCAATAATCCAAGTTGAAATTTATAAGGAGGCTGTTTACTGTCAATAACTAGAGGTAGGACTTGAAGTCTATTTCAAATAAATGTCCTTGCCTTGCATCTTTTATTGTCAATGTCAAGAGGTTTGACTGGAAATCTATTGGAAGATTATGTCCTTGCACTTGCATCTTTATAGGAAAACAAACTTGCTTCTGCGTATTGTACTCCTGGTTGTATGTTAGGTAGTGCCGGATCTAGAAATTCGTTATAGGAGGGGCACCAATTACCTATTGCCTGGCTTCTTTTTTTCTTCACACCCGATCCTAATGAGATAATACTGGACTTGAACATTGATCAATGATCAATGATCACTTAGAACAAAAACTTAAAGGCAGAAAAAATATACAATTCATTGGTAACAAGTCCCTGTACACTTTTAAATCTTTTAGAATTTACCACATACACTTCAACTAATGACCCATAGTTATCACATTAAATTGATATATCATTTGAAGAAATCAAAAGCATAGAGTCAAAAGTCTAACCAAAAAAACCCCCAATTGTACTATATGCTTCATTGATGAATTTGATGTAAAAGACAATTTGTGTTGCACTGATTTTTTCAATCTTATAAGAGAGGTGTTTTGAGGAAACGGATTCATATAGCCGACCCCAAGTGATTGGGACGTAAGGCTCGGTTTGGTTTGGTTTGGTTATAAGAGAGGTTTTGAATTCACAACATCAAGGGGCACAAGTATGATTTTGTAGGCACGTTCAACATAGAGTAGTACAGTGGAAATTGTCAAAAACAATTTGGTATAAATGATATGTCTTTCAGTTTGCTAATACATCATTGATACTAGCTTAGAGTTTGTTGTGCTAGGGTTTTGTTGCACAAAATGAAGAAAGCAAAGCTAAAGCAGTAGGTTTAAAATATAAGCCTTGTGTTGAAATCTTATCTGTTGATCACACTTTAATTAGTTAGCATCTATGATGCACCGACACGGACACCGAAACCGACACCGGGACATGGGAATTCTAAAAAAATGGGGACACGGACACAGCGGGGGACACGCCACGTGTATATTTATTTATTTTTTATATATAAATAAATAAATAATAATAGTTTAACACCCAAAAATTAAAAAAAATTATAATTTGGCCCCAATTTTTTTTAAAAAATTACAGTTTAACCCCCAATTTTTTCAAAAATTACAGTTTGGCCCCTCCGTGTCCCCATCGGTGCCCCTGCTGTGTCCCCAGCGGTGTCCCGCCGTGTCCCCAGCCATGTCCCCCTCAAAATTTAATATTAAAATATGGGACACGCCACGTGTCCCGTCCAAGGTGTCCCGCCGTGTCCTCGCATCCTGACACTGCGATTCTTCGACCTCTAGAGGTGTCGGTACTTCATAGGTTAGCATTGTTAGATAGCTTGATACACATTGTGGCCCGTTTCCTATTAACTTAAGCTTTTGGGACAATTGGTTATTAGCATGGTATTAGAGCTCGGGTTGGGAGAGGTATTACGTTCAAGTCTTTGCATTATGCTTATCTTGGTTGTGTTATGTTTCTTCCCTTTGCATTCTTTCGCAACATCTCCACGTGCAAGAAAAGGTTACACAAGAGGGAGGGTGTTGGATAGTTTGATATACATTGTGGGGCCCATTACCTATCGACTTAAGCTTTTTGAACAATTGGGAACTTAACAAGCATCTGTAGAGGCAATATGCAGTACAAGTTACCATGAAAATTCTGAGATTCTAAGGTTATGATCGATGGTTGTGGAGGATTGTTTTGAATAAGAAATATGGTTGATTTTGTCAGAAAAGAAAGTAGGTTTCGGGTTTGCGGGACGAAATCCGACAGCCAATTGCTGGCTCTGCGCTGGACCTTGAGTCGAATTGATCGTGTCAATGATAGACATGTAGATCCCGAATTGCTGCGACTATTTTAAACTGGATTAGGTTGGGATTAAACATATTGATGCAGTAGTTGTTGCTTTTTTGTAAAAGTTTTTGATGTTAGAAGTACCCTTGTGGTGTTATAGCATTATAAATTCAAGTAGAGAGGCACAATATTCTTATGTGATATTTTTACATGAATTAGACGTGTAGTGCAGTGTTCTAAAAGTCGGTCTAGGCGGGGATCCAACACCTAGATTATATCAGCCTAGGCGCGGATTAGTCGGCCGCTAGGCAGCCCTCTTCCGCCCGACTAGACCCATATTCAACCCCGTGCACCATTGACCCATATTCAACCAGCCCACATTCAACCCACGACCCATTTCAACTTGTCCAAATCCGCACAAAACCACCAATTTGCCACCTTTGCTTGAAGCTCACTGCTGTCTTTATGAGATGTTAATAAGACAAAATTAAGGAGGCTTCTCATTCGATCCCGATTATGTATTGGTATATATTTTGTACTATGCAATATTTGGAGCGAGGAGGTAATGACTAATGATGGCGATAAACGATGTATGCAATGAGGGGGTTATGTAGCTGACTCCAATGGATTGGAACCAAAGACTTGGTTTGTTTTATCATCATTTGGAGCTTAGATGAAATGATTCATGTGTTTGCATATATGTGAAAGTAAAATTCATACCAACTGCCATCATTGACAATGGTGAAGCAATTACACTAGCATGATTGATCAAGGCTGTGAATAGTAGGTGCCAATTTACTTCTCAGTTTCTTATCCTTCGATTACTGGATCCCTCCGTTTTGATGCACCTTGGTGTACCTCTCAGGTTGTACTTTATCCCCTGCGCTCACAAGCCAAACCCTACGTGTCTGGTCTTGGTCTGTAACTCTTAAAAGATGCCGGTTGTGATTGCCTACGGAAAATCAAGGAAGAGGAACATATAAGCATAATATTCTGCGCAGTACAGAGATTTGCAATGAAATAGTCCAGTGAAAAATCCATTATAAGAAGGGATCTTTTCATCCTCCTGGCTCCAGTCCACTTTGACTTGCTGTTCATTGTTGCTTATGCATGATGTTAAAGCATAGGACAGCTTTAGAATCATGTACTAGCTGTTCATTCTAGTATATGTTCATCTTCTTTTTTCCCCCTTATGCATGTGGAAGTTAAGAACACAGTTTTTTACTTTTTTTTTCATATTTCATCACTCTTAAGCTGTTTTTTGTTAGCGTTTTTATCTATCTTTCCAGTTGTAGTGCTGTTATTACGTAGACTTAATAAACTTTTAAGTATTTGGATAATTTGTCGTAGTTGTCGTTTATTTGGCCTTTGTACATGCACTGTCTGTCTTGTTGATAAGTCCACTGTGGGGCTAATTTACTGACTCGTACTTCAACCAGTGAAAACAGGGCCCAGTTTTGCTGATGCAGCTGTTGGAAGAATTGCCCAGGGAACAAAAGTTCTTGCAGAAGGTGGTTATGAGAAGGTCTTCCGACAAACATTTGAGACTGTTCCAGAGGAGAAACTCGTGAATCCATATGCATGCTACCTATCCACCTCTGCAGGTCCAGTTATGGGAATCTTATATTTGTCTACGGCGAAGCTAGCATTTTGTAGCGACAATCCTCTTTCCTACAAAGTTGGTGACGAGACTCAATGGAGCTTCTATAAGGTATACTGGTTTGCATTGCTCTGATTGCATAACTTGAAGATTTTTTTGAATACATGAAAGAATTATGTCTAGAGATATAAGCATAGAGTTAAGGCAAAAGTTTCTGCTTGCCGCATGTAAATGTGGGCCACGTAGCACAACCCTGTTACCTGGCCCCCGTGCAGGGTCGGCCCCAATGTTTGGGTTGCCCAAGCCTGACCGTAAATTTGGTTGCCCACATACTATTAAGTCATAAAAAATAAAATAACATAAGTAAGAAAATTAACATTACATTGTGTTTTTAGCTTGAATTATATCAAAAAATTAGAATCAAAATGTAATTTTGTTTATATTGCTTTAGGTTTACCACGATCCGATTCAAAGGAAATAATTTTTCCTTGCATTTCTTGAAGTAAAATCTTCAATTAAGTCATCGTAGTTTAACTTGTCCATGTACTCACTTTCAATAGAGATTATAGCTAATACACTTAATCTCTCATTGTGACATAATAGCTCGAAGATAATTTTTTATGCAACATCAAACAAGAAAAACTACTCTCCGCCTAAGCAACTATTTTTACAAATCCTTTTTAGCAAAAAAGCTTATTATATAAGGTTAAAATTAAACGAGTACTGATATTTACCAATATAGATTTTTTAACGTCTATATTAGTTATTTGAATAAAAAAAATACATAAGTAAAATAGTTTGTCCAAAAAAAAATAAATAAATAAATAAATAAAAATATATATATATATATGTGTGTGTGTGTGTGTGTGTGTGTGTGTTACAAAAAAGTTTATTTAGCAAATAAATCATTTAACTTTTAATAATAGTAGAGGTCACATGAAAAAATATAAAAGAAAATGGAGCAATAGCAGGAGGCTTAAGCATATTAAAAAGGAAAAAAAAAAGATGTCCTGTAGAGACAAAGAAGTCTTGGGCAGGAAGAAAATGGAAAAAGGCAACCCCATACTTGGACTTGAACCTGGCCGAGTTCCATGGGCACACACAACCTTTCTGCTGGGCTAAAGAGCTTTTCTGTTTATATAGCGCTAACTTAAATATTTATTAAAGTACTCAATGGTTTTTTTTTTGGTTGCCCCGTGATGGGGGGTTGCCCAAGCCCGAGGGCTTGTTGGACTTACCCCGGGGCCGGCTCTGTCCCCGTGCAGGGCAAGATGCTTTCATGAATCCAATTGATTAGAAATTGTTTTAGTAGGTGGAGTAGATTAGAACGTTTCTTTTTAGACTACTTGGTGCTTCTGATTTTGGTGGTTAATCAATTGTTTTGTGCTGAACAAGGGATAATTGATCTGCTTGTGTTTTTACCATCAAAGTGTGACCAGCTTATTGGTTGAAGTAAAAGAGAAACATGTCATTTGCAGTATGTTAAAATCTATTGCTACCACTTTCCCAAAGCATTTAGGTTGCCTTAAGCTGTTATTTCTGGTTCACACAAAGATGCTTCTTCTTGTTGATTAAATTTGGCAAAAGATGGCGATTGATGTGCCTCTGCAGGACACCCAAGATCTGGTATAAACCATGCGGTAACTTTCCAGTTGAGCTAGGATTAGCTATGGGGCATTGGGGAGTGATTCCATTTGAATTTGGTGAGCTTTGTCGTTAAGTGGCCAAGGAAGGTTGATTGGTTATTATCACTGTATGATGATCTCGTATTATATACCCTACCACTTTGCTGTTAGTTGTGGTGCAAAGTTTTGAAAGGTAAGAGCTATTTTCATTGGAGGATGAAAAAAGATTTGGCAATTTGCCTCTAGTATGTCGTATGAGATTGTATAGCTGGATGAAAGGGATATATGATCTGAGTTTGAAGTAGGTTGCGGCTAATGGTGTTAAGGCATATGTAGTTGAATTATATAAGGCATATGTAGTTGAATTATATGGAGTGGTACTGGATCAAAAATCAAGAACTAAGCTAATAAAGAGCTATATAGCTTTGTCTTGGGACGGAGTAGAAATGGAAACTCTGCTAGTGGTAATACATTGTCATGTCAAGGCTTGCGAGTGACAACTGACAACATTGCAGAAATTTGTTTTTAGATTAGATAGACATTTCCAAACTATGGTGTCACTTTACTGTAAGGGGGTTGGCTTGATAGGCCTGCTTCATGTTTGTCAAATTGAGTTTTTGCACTAGGAGATTGGAAGTAACTTGATAACTTGGGAGTTCAAAGAAACAAACAAGCATAAGGGTGGGTCCAACTGGTCAATATTTCCTCATTAACTTTGTTGATATGGTAATTTTTCCCTTTCGGTCTCCCTCTGCAATACATTAATTAACCTAGTTAGTACTCCCTCTGTTCCAATTTGTTTGTCCAATTTGGAGAACACAACTTTTTTGGGACAAGTAAAAGTCGAAAAGTGGACAAACAAATTTGGACAGAGGGAGTAGAAGGTTGGCCTATAGTGGTTTGTGTAAGTGAGAAATTATACTCCCTCCATCTCAAAATGGATGACAATTTTTGAAACTCGTGTCATTTGCTTATATCTTTCAATCTATAATGTTTTTCATGAGTCTGAAAACTTTGTATAATAGAACTAATCGAAAACTATCAAACAAGATCCATATTGCATATTTTTTGAGATCTATATTAAAAGATATAGGCTTTGTTCGGTTAACAACTTAGTTTTAGTTTTAGTTTACTTTTCAATCATTACCCTATTTATTTCTCTAATCATTATCCTATTTCTTCAATTATTACTTTCTCATTTCTCTCTATCTCTCTCCAATCATTACCCCTATCTTCAATCATTACTCTATTTTTCTCTCCACTTATTACCAAAACTAAATTAAACTAAACTCCTAACCAAACACAACCATAAGGAATTGAAATTGACACGGATATCAAAAATTGACATCCAATTTGGGACGGAGGGAGTATCCAGTACCAGTTGAATGATATCATTATACTCCCTCCGTCCCAAATTGTTTGTCCGGTCCGCAAAACGAGGACTAAAAAATAATGCACTTTTTTTAAGAAAAAATTCAAACTTTTTTCATAAACTAAAAGAACTCATCGATATTTTGTGAATTGTTGAAAAAAATTTGATTTTTTCTTACAAAAATTGTATTATTTTTGCGGACCAGACAAACATTATGGGACGGAGGGAGTATGATGTTTTACCTACACGATATGATAGTATATCAATGAAAATTCGTTAATTAGGCAAATTCCAAGATGTTGATGTTCAAGCATAGGCATATTTCACTCTTATTACCTTTGGGCCTATTGACTTTTTAAGATTAGACAGCCACTGTAGGATAAGTATTAACTATGCCTGGTCATACGGTCATTCTCATATAATCTTGCGTTCTGATTGTAAATTTGTTGCACACTTGTCAGCAACCCTTTTGGTGTAGTACATTGGGAAATGCTAGTGATCTAAAATATTCCGTATTCTAGTAAGTGATCATAAAGTTATCATGTTAATGACTCCAGGCTTTGTCTTACAAGTAATTGACACTCTTGTCTTACATCTAATGCTAACCTTTGCTTTGGTATTACTGACATATTATTGTGCACAATTTTTTCTCCTCACGTATAAATAGGTGGTTATCCCGTTACATCAGCTTAAAGCAGTTAATCCTTCGACAAGCAAAGTCAACCCTTCTGAGAAATACATTCAGATCATCTCTGTTGACAATCACGAGTTCTGGTTCTTGGGCTTTGTAAACTACGACAGTGCTGTCAAAAAACTCAAAAGCGTGCTGGAGTAACACAGCTCATGATCTATTTGGAGCATATTTCCCTCCCTGTGACAGAAGGTACATCACTTTAAGATCGCCGTTGATGTAGATAGAATATTGGTGAGGAAATTTGACGTCTGGGAGAGTAATTTTTAAATTGTATGATGCTCTTGTATGTGTTTGTACTCTTATGTCATATTTGTGAGAACTTTTGGGGACATGGCATGTTTGATATAATTTTTTTGGTTGATTTGTACTTTCACATTCGAATTTAGATGGCATGATGTAATTTCATTATATTTTGGTTTGAGGAGTTATATTTTGGTTTGAGGACCAAAACAAGTGGTGCTGATTCTGGTAATGGTTGGTTTTTTTTTTTTTCAGATCAGCTGTTAATGGTATCTTTTCTTTTGATGTTTATTTGTCCAGGATCCATGGTACTTTCATTTTACGTGTGTAGATGACTTATTACTTGGTTGGGTTGATTAGTGTTTGTAATTTTTATGCACTAGTACTACACTCTTTTTTCTGCTTTAGATCTGTAGATATTCATAAGCTTTATTACAGAACTGGGCTGCATCGTCTGGCATATTGCATGTTCTCTCTGTCACACGTGTTTGCATAGACTGGCATATTGCAATGAAAAATGGGTTCTAAAGTTCCTGGATTTGGTTGAGAAGCATAAAAACTAGACAATGCAAATGCCTTGGGTGGTTAAAGTTTGACATAGGATCACAGAAGGATATGGAATAGTGATAACTAAGCATGTTAGGTGACCTGGAACCTGAAACCTGCTCATTTGAGTTCAAAGGCTCCTGGAATATGCAGAAGGCTGCCTCATCAGCCGAAAACAAAGGTAATTTTGAGCATTTGATTTTGGACCCGCTATCTCATTTCACTCTGTAATTTGCTATTACCGGGTAACTTCATTCATAACTGTACAGACTCTAGAGCATGTTAGAGCAAGTTTGTTCTTGTGTCAAATGCCATGGTTAGATTTTGGCATCAAGAATGACGAATTTCTCCATTTCATCTCATATTCAATGCTAAATTTAACAATGTCATTGTTGGTAACAAATCGGTGATTGTGAAACTTGTCACATCACCTTCAAACTAGAAAATGTCATTGCAAAGTGGGAAGAGATTGCGGTTATATTCAAATAACATTGCATTGGTTGAACAACCTTGCCATTTTTTTGACAAAATGACTATACAGCTGAAAATGGATCTTTTTTTAAACATCGGTAACAATGGATTTGACATTGTCATATTTCGACTCTAAAGAGTGGACTTGTTCTTAAAAGCTAAAACACCTCTTTTAGTCTAGTGTGTGTGCACAACAGCACAAGAACTCCAGTACACGCTAGGCCATCTCAAATCCAAAGCAAGCAATGGTACATTTGCGATTCCGTGTCTTTATTGATAACGAAAACATGCTAAAACACGTCCTTGTGTTACTCCTCGTTCAAAGAAGAAAAAAAGAAAGAGTTTGGAGAACTAATACTCTACTAAACTAATACGTAGTACTAACACAAATGAGAACTTGTTCCTCCTCCATTACGGGACGGGGGGGGGGGGGGGAGGGGGAAGAAAGAGTTTGGTGAAAAACTTGCGACTGTTCCAGGCCCTTGACCACGCTGTAGTTGCACTCTATTATTAGCTGTAGCGGAGTCGATTGAAATTCACAAGTAGCACTTTTCGATAGGAGTCGTCGTTGATTTGTGTTGTCTGCAAAGATGTGAAGAGGAAGCGTGTATATTCGTATAATTACATTTTGTCTTGGTTTTTTTTTTTTTTTTAATGTATATAAAGGAGAATATTCGGACCAACTCTCTTGTGGTCTTCAAATAAAAGCCATTTAGACATTACCATTATGATCTAAATTGTTTATGTTTTAAAAATCGATTTTTACCTTATCATTATCCGTATAAAATATGAAGTTATCTAGGTGCCTAACTGAATTACCTTAGAGTGAAATAAAAAATTAACTTCAAACTAAACGGGGGGTGGGGGTGACACCCACTCCACACTCCAGGTAGCTCTGCCCAAGATTCTCAATACCGATTTTCCTTTTAGTACGGTATGTACCGGTACCGATGATATATCGGGTACCGTTTCGGATTTATGGCTATTATTGGTATTTACCCACATATAATATATATATTCATTCATTAAAAAGAAAAATTAATTTAGCACTAGTCCATTATTGACCGGTACCGTCCGGTATGAACTGGTACGGCCGGTATTTGAGCCGGAATGATCGGACAACATTGCTATTTTTGCAAAAAAATTATCTTTAGACAATTATTACTATTTTTAATTTGATATTATTTGTAAATGACTCTTGTTAGAAGGGCCTACGAAAACAAGAGATGGGTCCGAAAATTTAGTGTTAATTATTAGGGAAATTGGAAGGCACCTTTCATCGTTGTTTTAATACTCATTTTCTCATATCCTTTTCAAATTAGTTGTTCTTGGCTATGGAAATAAATAATAATAATAAAAAAAACTCGACAAAGGATATGTAATTAAAATGGAATGTCGAAACAACTTAGGTTAAACCACATCGGGAAAATGTGAAATGCGGGTTGGGATAACCTCATTGACGCATTTCAAATATTCAGTAGAGAATGTTGAATAGTATTTGATTATAACGACATCGGAAATTCAGGTCCAACATATATGAATTTCGACTTGTTAGTCATAATATTAACTCGTGAAAATTCTCTGTGTAAGTTGGCATTGATGTATTCTTCGACGCCCTATTTCATTCCCCTTGTGATTGAATACTCAATTTAGCGGCGTTAGGTATTTTGAAATTGTTATGACTTGGTAAAGGAGAAGGATGGTGATTATGACAGTCTTGCGTGAAAATGCAAAATGTAGACTGATCACAATGATGAGCCATTTTATGTTGCATTTTCACTTCAAATCAGAATTGAGTCGATTGTAGATTTAGAACTTACAAGATTAATTATCAAATGCAGAACTAGGAAATGTGGAAAGCAAGTGTTGGCAAGACCCTATATATGTTTCCAATCTACATTGCTTAGTTCACAAAGAATGTGAATATTGCCTTCTTATATGAAATATATAATGTGAATTGTACAGTGGCAGGTGTTTGCAATGCCTTATTTATGTCACCACCATCTCTTGGTTTTCAGATTATAAATTTCACTCTTGACGATAAAAGATAAGTGGGCAAAAAACCCCAATGTTTATTTTAATCAAAAAATTACGTGGTTTTTTTTTTTTCCTGATAAAAAAAAAAGTATGGAAAAATAGACATCTATGCGTTCCTATCGATAGTACATATTACATGTGTTGGCAAATCTCTATCCTCGTAGTTCGTACTCTCGAATCTAGTCATACAAATGCATATTTATTTGATTCCTGCACTATCGCGAATTATGCTAATCCCTTATAAAATCTTTTCGGAAGCTAACACTTTCTAGTGGCTCGAACTTGGATAGTACCGTGAATGCTAAATTTGTGACCATCATAGCAAGCAATTGTTTGAATGCACTTTTGGACTGCTGATTCGTTGTTGTCCGATTAAGCCCCGGGGTGTCAATATTCTCGTATCTTTGCGTGGATTATTATGGTGATGTTGACGCAGCTTGATTTTGTCGACATTGGTGATAGGCAATCTGAGGGTCATTGTTTTTTAAGGACGAAAACATATTTTTATGTGGGACATCTATTGAGGCTTCTAATGATCTGGAGTGGTGCGACAAAAGGGTATCAACAATTAGATGCACAAATTCGAGAGTCCATCGTATAGTGACAACAAGGAAGAATTGCAAGCCTGCAGTCAATGTTGGTGCATTTTTTTAACACAAATTTAATATTTTATGGTTTTTGTATACAATTATACGATTATTTATTCCTAGGTGAAAATACATGTATAAATTATTATTTTTTAAAATTTCATACAAGTGTAATCCTGAAAATTTTCCCTTTGTAAACAAAGCTAAAGTTGCAGAATGATAAATTCAAAAAAAAAAAAAAAAAAAAAAAAGGCTGCAACTTAAAGCAAGGATACGGGAAATGGCAGGTGCCCTTTCTCCTCTCGTGTTGTCAGCATCCTTGTCTCCTTGCCCTTTCTCTGTTGATTTAGAATATTCGTGTCAATTTAGATTGATTTTTGAAAATAAATTTTGTTACTTTTTAGCGGGAAGTTGTTTGAAATTAAAACAAAGTTCCTTGCACAATGACCTCATAATAGTTGATAGCACTTAAAAATTTTCGAACTTGAGATCTTTTAGACAGTCTACAACATAACAAATGTTAAATTTTAACACATTTGCTGATTTTGCAAGGGGGGAGAGAGAGAGAGAGCGCGCCGTATATACGTATAGAACATGGGTGTATTTGATCTAATAAAAAAGACAAGGGTAGTAAAGCGAACTTATAGGTTTCGTTAATGATGTTTGTTGTGCACTTTAATTAAAGGTCAGGGGGTACTGTAGCCACGCATCGACTAAGTTTCGATACCAGTAGGTTTCGTTAACGATGTTTGTTGGTATTTTTGAAATGGGGGTGACACGTGCCAGTGGTGCCACCTCCCTCCACTAGCTACCTCCGCCACTGGTTAGGGGTACTGTACCCACACGTACATCGACTAAACGCCAAGGAATATATGTACAGTTTGCCCTTGAATTTAAAAAGATGTCGATTGCGGGAGTTATGAATATCAGGGAAATAAAACGGTTTCATAAAAATTATGTCCTCTGAGCTTTAGCTCAAAAAAGGAAAGAATAAAAGATCCCTAAAATTAAAACAACGAAAAAAAAAACTCCTATTCTGCCCATTCTTTTCATTTTATGACGTGAAATTTTTTATAAGATGTTTGATATTCAACTCGAACTACAATGTTTTTTTCAATCCACAAACAACAAAATTTTTATTTTAATAGACTCCTCCACTCGCTTGTGCAAATTCGGAGATTTTATTTTTTTATCTGAATCGTCAATCTCAGCAATCAATAGTCTGAATTTTAAAAATTAATATTTTTCCAAAGAAATTTTTTTTTATAAAAAAAACAGACCCTTCCTCTTCTAGATGGATGAGATGTTGCCCAGCACAGGGTCCTCAATTCCTCGCTTGTGTGTGTGTCGAGGTTAGCCAAATGAGTGTAAATTCTGTCTAGATGAGTCCGAAAAGGGAGATTTTCCGTCACCTCCGTGGGCTTTCTTCGCGCATTTTTTTGGATAATCCAAACTGTGCATCTTGTACGGCCTGTAAAATAATTTATCCATGCAAAAAATCAGTTTGTCTAGACATCAATAGGTATGTCAAAAGTTGAGTTTTTAGATGAAAAAATGAACGGTTAGGACAGTTTAACTTAAAAAATAGTTCACGGATCCAGGCCGTCTATTTTTTCGTCTAGAACTCAACTTTTGACATATCTATCAATGTTCGAATAAGAAATTTTTTTGAGTAAATACATTATTTTACAAGTACTACAAAATTCACAATTTAAATTATTCAAAAAAATGCGCAAAGAAAGCCCACAAGGGTGCCGGTGGAAAACCCCCTCTGTCCGAAGAGAATTTTCTCTAGCCAAATTAGAATTCAACAGGGACACCCTAAGAGAGAGAGAGAGAGAGAGAGAGAGAGAGTCTACGACTACTAGTTTTCCGTGTGGACGCCCTAATTAATTTCCATTAACTATTTGTACAGAGTTACAGTAGGATTGTATTCAAGCACACGAGAATAGGTCTAAGGGTAGCTGCATTGCACGGCCCTATAATATTGACTTAACCATACCCTACAATCTTGTTCTGCCGACATCAAATAATAATAATAATAAAGTCACAGAAGAGACAGAAAGAAAGTTTCTATCCACACAGACAAAAGTGCACATATTGTGCAAAAAAAATTTTGAGGGGCCCATCAAAGATTTCACAAAAATGATTCAAGCCATTCATTAAATGTAAAATTCTTTTTCAAGGGTTCTCGTAAAAAATTAACTCAATCCGATTTATATAAGTTCTCGATCCAATCATCTTACTTTCATTGTGATTCAGAATAATAAAAAGTTAAATGATTGAATCGAGTATCTATAGGTATCAGATATATTGAACTGATTTTTCACAACAACTCTTGCAAAAGTGTTTTACATTTAATAAACGGCTTGGATCGCCACAGGCCCTCAAAAAAATCTGTGAGCAAGACAAACTTTCTGGGGGACAGAAATACATAAACAGATCGACTATCTCTTCAAAAAAAAAAACAGATCGACTATAGTACTGATTACTTTTTTATAACTCACGTGTCTGAGCCAGTTTACGCGCACCTCGACTAATTCTGAGGCTCAATTCTATCATCCACCCACTTGCGCGAAGCCCAATTTAAGGTTGAGCAAAGCTTTGTATGAATTGACCCCAAATAAATTGATAGCACCTGAAAATGGTCAAGATCCTGAGATCTTAAAATGGAGCAAATTAACCACTATGTCAAGGGCCTTGAAAGTACCTGTAATATACATTTCTCTCAAACACTATTTCTGTTATAAAATGAATTCTTTCATATCTTCCTTCACTCTATAATTCTTTTAGCCACTACCTAGGTACTTCTTCGGACCGTTTGGTTAACCAGATATGATTATTAAATTGAACTATTGAAGAGCCTAATATTCAATTTTTATAGTCAACATTTTATGACGGATTGAAGTTATATAGTGAATAAAAAGGTAGCAAAATTAACCACTCCCGAAAAATTATAAACCTCAAAGCCTGTTAATTGGCTCTCACTCACCCAGCTAATAATTAAAGTTTGTCATTGCATCTGAGTCGCAAAATTTGTCGCTTTGTGGTTGATTTATTAGACTCATATCACTTGAACAACGTCGCATGGTACTTTGAAAGTAGTGGTATTTAATAAGTAGTCGTTTTATATAGGCTCCTAATTGTTACATGAACCAAACCAATTGAGTGAATACAGTTGACTCTTCACATGCGTACATAAATTTATGACTCTCCACGTATGTACATGCACCTCCACGGCTAGACTCCTCAATCATATACATGAACCAAGAGAAATTTTTGGTTGCAAATCGGGTACCATGTGGTATCCGTGTAACACATCCGAGCCGTCCAAACAATGCAACCGACGGCTCGGATTGAAACGCTCTTTTTCTTAAATCTGTTCGGTACCTTTCAATCCGAGCCGTCGGTTGTATATTTGGACAGCTCAGATGTGCTGTACGAGTACCACGTAATTAGGGGTGTCAAATGGGCGAGTTTGGGCTAAAATGGGTAAGTAGCAAGTGGGTTGGGTCTTTAATGGGTCATTGACCCATTTAGACCCATTAATTATGAGTCTAATTACCCATCCCTAACCCAACCAATTTATTTAAAAGCAAACCCGACCCGCCCATTAACCCAATTATATACTATATACTAAAATGACTAAAGTACATATGTTCACTGAAAATGATCATAGTACCCCTGTAAATTTAAAGGACTAAAATACCATGTACACTAAAATTACCATACTATCCCTCTACTACAAAATGACCAAATTATCCCTGTACACTTAATTACCATATTTGTTGCTCTTAATTACCGAATCGCAGCATATTCAAGTGGCGTTTTTTTTTTTTTTGTCTTTATTCAAATCACTACGCCAAATATTGCTTTTACCGACGGTATTATTACCGGCGGTAAAAAAACTGCCGTTAAAAGCTATTTTTACCGGCATTAGTAAAACCGCCGGGAATAACTACCTAAAACGGCAGTTTTTTTAAAAATGCCGTTTTTACAAACTTTTACCGGCGGATTTTTAAAATACCGCCGGAAATAATAGAGTATACGGTTTTTTTAATACCGGCGGTTTATTACCGCCGTTTATAATAATACCGACCCGTATAATATAAATATTATTATTTATCCTACATGACGCAATATGCGAGTCAGCCCAGTTGGTAGCACGCGCGCTATAGGATCCGGAGGTTCCGGGTTCGATTCCTGGAAAGCAAAAAAAAATTAACCACCGATTTTATTGCCGGCGGTATTATTACCGGCGGTTCTTTACTGCCGTTTTTAGTATTACCGGCGGTTTTCTAATGCCGCTTTTGTTTTTCCGACAATTGTTTTCCCGGCGGTTTATTTCCGGCGGTTTTTGAACTATTACCGGCGGTTTTGAGTATTACCGGCGGTTTTGGGACTATTAACGGCAGTCTTCTCATGCCGCTAATACTTAAATTTGGCGTAGTGAATATTTTTCGCATTTGTTAGTTTTTTGTCAAATTTTTGAGAATTATTGCTTTGTCACGACGAGAAGAATCTAAAAAGTAAAAAATTACGATCGAAATTCATATTTTTTTGAAAAAAGAAGAAAAAATTGGCGTATTTTTGTTTTCATTCAAAAAATTTAGGTTTCGATCATAATTTTTTACTTTTTAGATTCCTTCTGTCGTGTCGAAGCAATAATCCACAAAAAATTAATGAAAAACAAACAAATGCGAAAAAAATTGAATAAGGATAAAAAAACAAGTCAACTTTCCATTCATGATAAGTTGAATTTTCCATTCGATCAGAATCAAAACTAGCCCGTTGCGAGAAAAATTGAATTTTTTTTGTCTTTGTTCAATTTTTTTTCTTATTTGATAGTTTTGCGTCAAATTTTTGTGACTTAGTGATTGGTCTCGTTGAGAAAAATCGAAAAAGTAAAAAATTATGATCGAAACTCATAAATTTTTTCAAAAAGACAAGAATAAGTAAAGTCACTTAACTTTTTGATCCAAATCCTATGCGGGACTAAACACCACGAGAGAAACTTAATTCATAGTGGAGCCGTGAATACGCGCAATTTCACTAGTGCATTCGCGCAATCAATGGATGAGATGTGTTTTCAATTTTAATTGGTCAAAAATAATTATTATCGTTCACAATTGATTTTTAATATCGTCCAAAATATATTTGGACGCGAGTAATTTAACACAGAAGAATTGAATAAACGCTCCAGAGAGAGAGAGAGAGCTCCTTCCCATGGGAGAATCATACAATGGAGTACGTGCATAAGAAATGGATTCTGCAGACGACTTCTGCCGTTCAGCTTTATTTTTTTTGGTGGGTTATTTTTATGGTTATTTTTATGATTTATTGGGTCATTTAAGTTTATTCAATTAATGTCTAATTAAGACCCAATTAATAATGGGTTAGTTGGGCTTGGACCCATTTTTGCCCATCTAATAAATGGGTTGGATTGAATCTATTTTTTAGTCGATGGGTATGAGTTTGTTAATGAGTCTGGATTCAATTTGTCACCCCTGCACGTAACCTATTTGCACTCAAAATTTTCTCCATGAACCAGGCAATGCATACCCCGAGCAAGAAGTAACTGAGGGCCTGAGGCAGCAGAGAGACAAATAAATATTGGATGAAAAATAAATAAATTTACAGTTGAGGTGGTGTTCCAACTAAAGAAAAAGAAGGTTTTGGAAAAAGGAAGGTAATTTCAAGCCAAAAAATCATGTGTTTACGTAAATAATTTTTCTACCAATATGGATCTTGTTTGATAGATTTCATTGAGATCTTTTATATGGTGCAAGAAAAATCAAAAAATTATTTTTCATTTTCATTATATTTGAGTTTGAAATTTGAAGAAAAAAAACTTTTAAAAAAAGAACCTTAGTTGGAACACCCCCTAAATCGTACGTACAAAAAGTGAGGACAATAGTCAGAAAAAAGAACAAAAAGATTGGACACTCACATGGTATGGGCCTGCGCCTGGGCATGGGCAACTGATATATTACTACTCCCTCCGTATTTTTTTTAATTGTTTCGCTTCATAATTTTAATTTATTAAAAAAATATTATTATTATATTTTTTACATTAATTTTTACCTCAACTATTTCTACTTACCCTTTATAGAGACATCATCATTACACTTTTACTCACTAACTTTTTAAAATGGAATCTACTTTTAGGGGCAAAATGAAAAATGTACAACTTTTACACACTAATTTTACAAAATGGACACTTATTAAGGAACAATTTAAAATAGAATACTAGACTTTAAAAATGGGATGGGAGGAGTATTATTTTTTCGACCTCCAGGTCAAAATTGATTACTCCGTATTTTTTAGTTTAACGTTCTGTTTATTTTAGCAAAATAGTTTTTTGGCAATTTTTTGTTTACTTTCTGGTATTTTGATGCTCCCAAAAATAAAAGCCAACGGAAAATGAATTAATTTGGAAGAAAATCATCCTACTTTTAACGGTGAGAGTATTTTTCTACTATCAACGCCGCTGCCACCATGGTATCCATACACTAGCTATATATAGCCATTACCACACCAGTTTCAAGGTTGCAACCAAACGCGAAAACAAAACGTTTGAGTTACGTGAAACATCTAAATTTGAATATGAAGATACCAATATTTTCATGCAGTTTGTATCGAACCATTGCATCCTCTTCTAAAGAACAGCAACTAATCTCAAAGCTCAAGAAAGCAACAATTTGACATTTACAATATGTTACATTAATTGAGAAATTAAAGGACCCACACATAATTTGACATTTTCAATATGTGATTTGGATACTTCAAGTGGTTCATATGGTCATAGGCTGATTAGTTGATACTGCTACAAAAATAAATGCCTAAACATAACTTTAGATATAGATATATACAAAATAATTTCACACATCGAAGAATTATTCCAGAAACATCTTTTGCAGACATCTACCTCCCAAATATTGTCTTTTGCTTGACTTCGTAAGCATTGTGTGCTTACTGTGGTTGAGCCCCCTCGATGTATCCTTTCGAGCTTTCATAATAATAGTTTGCCGAGCAAAAAAAAAAAAATTGGTCGAATTGGGTTCGTCTCAAAAGAAATTTATGTCAAAATTGCGACAAACTATCAAAATTTTGAACTTGAAATTTCAAAATATATACGATTAATTGAGAGCTATCGATTCCAATTAAATGAGGATATGACGGGCCTCATTTTTCTTGAGTTGATCTATCACACGAGATGATCTCATTTGAGAATCTTCATTTCTTATAGTCGGTGTTCCATGCAGGTAAATTTTATTCTAAACGTTGTTTATCCAAAAAAATAAAAAATTAGTTTTTAGAAATATTCAACCCGACACTTTTAAAGATTTTTTTTTTTTTTTTGGCTTAAACGTAGAGAATTTATACAAATTTGAAAAGGAACGTCATGAGCTCCGGCAACGTTCTTCGCTTTGCATCGAATTAAACCACATGGCATTTCTATCTTGTTCGGAGTTAACCGGCACCCAGCTGCAAAGGTATTCCATTGGGATTTGATCATAGCTAGCTTTTTTATTCAATAAGTCTCCCTAAATTCTTGATTTGGTATTTTGTTCGATACTTTTACTTTTGGTAATTTTTTGTTTTAACTTTAATTTGTCGTAATTTTGGGGATTAAACATTCCTATCAACTAGAGGAATAAAAAAAGCATAAAAACATGGACCTGTTTTTTTCTTTTGGGTGCAATTTCTACGTTTTAAACTTCTCTCGTTGAAATGAATGACTAATCCAAAAAATAATATGTGAATACAAAAATAATTCAGAAAAGAATAATAAAAATACCGGAACAAAATTTAAGAACTGAGACATAAAACTCAACTTACACAAATACTTATACACACACTCACATCTTCCCCTCAATTTTTTTTGTCAAACTACAATTGGCACCCCTACACTTAATACTTATTGTCACTTTACCCATCACAATTGTAATTTCACTGGTCAAGCCCTCAACATATCTTTTGGTCACTTAACCCCTTATTTTCTCAAGTGGAATAGTCTTGTCTCTACAAGTTTCAAAATATTTTCTCAATCGGCCATGTGCCTTTTTTCCGACGAAAAAGTGTCCATATTGTTTTGTAAAACGTTGATTTTTTGTACGTATAATTTTGTAGTGCAATCAACATGTATTTTTTTTAAATAAAAACTTATCATAAAAAATTTAACTATGTACCTTTTTATGTATTGATTCAGGTGTCAAAAACTCAATATACCAACCTACGTAATGTGATTTGAGTGCGAGGACAACCACTTTGTACATGTAATGCCACATATTAGGTCTATGCGCCCATTAATTGGCCGGATGCCTTTTTTTACCTTTTCTTTCCAGAAAATATCCATCCTTTCGGGTGCATAAAAAGGTTACTTCTTAAGTGTGATCATTTTTCATTTTAACAACCTCTTGAGAATATGCAAGAAGGTCATGGAGGCGTGCAAATGTAATATGTTAAGTGCAAAAAAAAAAGTCCATACTTTTTCATTTTCGCAGCTATTTTAAAAGATAGTTCTATGATGGTAAAATTATATAAACATAGTACCACTGAAAAGATATTTATAAATCCATGCTTTTTCATTTTTGCAGCAATATTAAAAGATTATTCTATGATGGTGAAATTATGTAAACCTGGTACAACTCAAAATATATTTTTCCCTTGCAAAAACTAAAGATGGTAAGACAGCCGGATATTGACACTTAATTGAAAGTGTGAGAGTTTGACAAGGGAAAATAAAAGTGCAGGGGGCAAAGTGCCACCAAGCACAAAGTGCAGGGGTGCAAAGTGAACTTTATACTTTTTTCTTCAACATGTACACATCCCATTACTTTTTCTTTTTGCACCAAAGTGATTTTTGTATTGAAAAATGATTTTCGCACACTTCTTTTAGCCATCTACACTATATATATATATATATATATATATATATATATATATATATATATATATATATATATATATATATATTTTTGTCTTTATTCACTTGATTTTATTATCTTACACTTTATTCAATACATTTCTTCATACATGCAAGGGTAATATAGTAAATTCATATGAATAAAAAAAGAAGAAGAAGAGTGTGGATGGCTACAAGAGTAGTGTGGAAATCAATTCTCGTTGTATTAACAGAATAACAGTATCACTTTTTTACAAACACAGCACCGTAAAATATTTAAAGTACATTTACAATAAAAAGAGAGTGCAGAAAATATGGTTCTTTTTGTTTGAAGTTAGTTTTTACGTGGGTCAGACAAGCATATATAGCCTAATGTATCTCTCTCCGGTCTCCACTTATTATTCCAGTCAGAAACAAACGAGAGAGAGAAAAACATTCTCACTTTCAAATTAAAAAAAGTTTTTTTTTTTTATCAACTTGGGGAATCAACTTTTCCCCAAAAAAAAGTTTTTTTTTTTTTTTGGGTTTTGATCTGAAAGAGTAAAAAAAATCTGTGTTCCCAAACATATATACGTATTTCTTTCCATTTATTACTCGCAAAACTCTTGACTATGGTCTCTAATAATTTTTTTTTATCTATCGCTATTCTCATATTAGAGCATCTCCAACAGCCTCTAGAATTTCGCTTATTACCCGAGAAGAAGCCCTAAATCCCACTCCCAGTAGCCTCGCTCCAAGCTCGCGAGTTTGATGGGATGCTACTGTAGCTCGCTTGCTCTGAGTTCCTCTCTCTTTCTCTCTCTCCCTCTCGCTCTCTCTCTGCTACAGTCTTGTCGTCCACGGTCATCGTCGGGCTCCTCATCGTCGTCTACCAGCATCGTTGTCTACGATGTCCGTCGTCATCGTCTACGTCGCCTACCCGTCGCCGTCGGCCGCCGTCTATGATCATCGGAGAACATATCTTCCTCATCGGAGTCATCGCTCCCTGCCTTTGTGGATATGAAGTTCAATTTGTGGGTTTTGAAAGGGAATCGGTTGGTTGGGTTTGATGTTCAATTGGTGGGTTTGAAACGGATTTCAATCCTTGGGATTGATAGGTGTTCATGATTTCGAATTTTGTTGAATATATGTCTATGTATATATGTAGTTTTGTGTATGGATGTATATGTATATAGAATAGAAGAAGTTGATTACCGCATCCAACATTTGGAGTTCTGTTCTGAAAGTGTGAGCTGGAGAAACAGAAAGAAAATTTGTGGGAGAGAGAGAGGGGGTGTTCCAACTAAGGTTCTTTTTTTAAAGTTCTTTTTCTTCAAATTTCAAACTCAAATATAATGAAAATGAAAAATAATTTTTTGATTTTTCTTGCACTATATAAAAGATCTCAATGAAATCTATCAAACAAGATCCATATTGGTAGAAAAATTATTTACGTAAACACATGATTTTTTTGCTTGAAATTACCTTCCTTTTTCCAAAACCTTCTTTTTCTTTAGTTGGAACACCACCAGAATGGGTTTTGGGTCCCTTTTTTTTTTTTATGAAGAGAAGTTTTGCTTAGGCTATTGGGAGCTCCATGGATTTAGTGGCTAGCCATAATGGAAAATTGCATTTTCCCTTGCTTAAATAGCTAGGGACTGCTGGAGATGCTCTAATACTCTCAAAAACTTCCCTAGCCAAACGAAACAGTGTTAATTTAGTCAGTGGTGTTAGGGGCATCTGTGGTGCTGCCTCAACCCATCTTTTCTATCATATATATACGGAGAACTTTTGTGGAACTAGTAATTCAAAAAAAATATGAGCAGGGACAATCCGCAGAGACAAATGCGTTTGGTCCCATTTGGATCCCGAAAAAATCTAGAAAAATATTCATAAATTTTTGAATATTATTTTATGGGGCCCTGTAAAAAATCAGCTCTAGCGGATATCGGTAAGTATTACTTTTGGATAAGTAGGGGCGAAAATGAGCAGTTTCGCCCCTACTTATTCAAAAGTAATACTTATCGATATCCGCTGGAGCTAGGGGTGTTTTTCGGTCGGTTCGGGGTGGATTTGCCGCACCCCGATCAGGTTCGGGGTATATAATCCGGAGACCAATCCCGACCGGTATTAATTTCGGTTCGGTTCGGTTCAGGATGAGTTCGGTTCGGCCGGGGATTTCGGGGCATTCAGTCCGCCCGAAATGGGTCTTAGTTGGGCCATTTGGACCGTTTTTAAAAACTAACAATAGACTACGGGCTATGTTTGGACCATTTTTTCACCCATATTTGGGCTATTTTCACATGTTTCTCAACCATATTTGGGCAATTTTCAACCTTAAATCAATCACCCCCGTTTGGGCCATTTTTCACATTTGGACCATCGTAATTTGTACCTATATTTTTTTTTTCAAACACCAATTGAAAAAAAATAAAAATACAACAAGTATGCTCAAACAATTACAACTTTTACAAGTACTCTTCCACCATCTTCTTTTTTTTTCAATCGATTGGAAATATTTTCTACACTAGTGTATATAACTTGGAGCAGTTAAAGTAATTTAGAACAGAGAGAGTAATCGATTGGAAAATTTTGCAAAAACGTAAATAAATCAAGCAATGAAATTCCAAAAAAAAAAAGTAAAAGCCAAAAGTTAACCATTCAAAACAATAAGAGCCAGAAGATTAAAACAATTTTTATAAATATATATAATATATATGGTTTGGTCGGTTCGGTCCACCCCGAACCGAAAAAAAAACTCCCTTTGACCAACCGAAGATCGAACCGATCGGTCGGTTTTTTTGGTCTTTTTCGGTCCGGTCGGTTTCGTAACAGCCCTAGCTGGAGCTGATTTTTTACAGAGCCTCATAAAATAATATTCAAAAATTTATGGATATTTTTCTAAATTTTTTCGGGATCCAAATGGGGCCAAACGCATTTGTCTCTGCGGATTGTCCCTGCTCATAGCAAGGCTGCTAGTAATTCTACAATTATTAAGTTTTGAACCACACGTACTTACACATAAACTTTACACACGCTTACATTTTTTGGTAGGATTCACACTACACCGCTTACATTTTTTGGTGGGGTTCACACTACACCGAAAGTGTAGTGTGTGTGAGCCTGAATGTGAATGTAAATGGATTTGTGTAAATGTTTGTGGTTGTAGAATGATTGATAATTTTATAGAAATGTGTGGTAGAAAATGACGTTGGCAAACTATGTGGCGGGGAATGGGAGCCGAGCTTGCAGTTCATCTCGGCACCGACGAATTAGATCTAATTTGAGTGCATTAAAATCTGGATCGTCTGTTGCTCGGATTATGATCTGAATTGTCGATTGCCGAGATGAGCAGTCGGATGAACCGTTCGGCACCATTGCCAAGCAACCTGCTTGGCAACATTCCGAGTCTACGTGGCAGTGCCCGACAGCACCAAATAATTTTTCCGCACGGACAGACTTTTTCTGTTGTTCCCTACGTCACTCTGCACTGACCCACCATTTACAGCTTTCATATTTCCTTTCTCATGCTTACTGCAAAGCAATTCACAGTCCCCTCCCCCACTTTTACCATTCCCAGTCCACCAAAACATGCCAAACCTCTCTCTCTCTCTCTCTCTCCTCTCTCTCTCTCTCTCTCTCTCTCGGGACAACAGTGGATGCCGCTAGCTGAGGGAGCAAAGTTTACCGGCCACAACCGGTAAAACAAACCCTTTATTCACCGGAACGAAAAGTGACCCGAGTTTAGGGCACAAGAAGAGAGAGAGAGAATGGAAATGAAAAAAGTAGTACTCCAGTAAAGACCCACTTCCTCTCTGTCTCTCTCCTCAAATTTTTTTTTTTTGCAGGCTTAGGGTAATTCATGTCCACACCCTCCTCTCCCTCTTATCATCAATCAATCCCCCCTTAGGATAAACTTCTTTATTTAATTCCCAACTTACTTTTATATATTAGTTTCCCTTTACCTATATATGTAGATGTGTGTGTTTATATGGAGTAGTTAATTAGAGTATGCATAAATTTCGAGCTTATATCGGCGGCGACGGCGGTGGGTTTCCGATTTGTTGAGAGTTTCTACGGATGTAGATCTTTAGTGTAACGAAGAGGGAAAGAGAAAGTCAGAGAGAGGGGGAAGATGGAATTTGAAGAGAACGAAGAGGAGCAAGAGGAGGAGCAGCCAAATTACGAGACGCCGCCGCCGCCGCAACAGCTGGGAAGAGCTCCGTCTAGGAAAGGCGGCGGCGGAGGAGGAGGAGGAGGAGGGAGCTACAGGTACAGGGAGTGCCAGAAGAACCACGCGGTGGGGATCGGCGGGCACGCGGTGGACGGGTGCGGCGAGTTCATGCCTTCGGGCGACGAGGGCTCCCTCGACGCCCTAATCTGCGCCGCGTGCACCTGCCACCGCAACTTCCACCGCAAGGACCCCGAAGGCGGACAACCCTTCCTCCATCCACACCACCACTCACACGGCAACAACCAGCAGCTGCAACAGCAACAAACGCAATTGTCCCCTTTCTACCGCGCCGGGTCGACCCACCCGGCGGGTTACCTGCACCACGTGGCTCCCACGCCTCCTCCGCAGGCGATGCACCATCGGCCGCTGGCGCTGCCCTCGATATCGAGGGACGAGGAGGACGTGTCGAATCCCAGTAGTAGCGGCGGAGGCGGAGGGGGAGGAGGGGGGAGCTCGAGGAAGCGGTTTCGGACGCGGTTTACGCAGGAGCAGAAGGATAAGATGCTGGAGTTTGCGGGGAGGGTGGGGTGGAGGATCCAGAAGCAGGACGAGGCTGCGGTGGAGCACTTCTGTGGGGAAATTGGGGTGAGGAGACAGGTGCTCAAGGTTTGGATGCACAACAACAAACACACCCTCGGTAAAAAACCCTAATCTTGTTAGTACTAGTAATAATTAATTTCTTTTCTGAATTAAATTCGATCTCCTCACAAAAGACAAGGGAGAGAATGGATTTGATGGTGTTGTGAGGTGACTGGTGAATTGAAATGTGGGTGTTGCGGGGGGGTCGGGAATGGGGATTTAATGGGGATTTGGGCTACTGTTTATTGATTAGGGTTTTTCTTTTCTTTTTTTTTTTCTTTTTTTTTTTTTTCTTTTTTTGATTAGCTAGCTAGCTAGTCTTGTTGTTGCGACTTGTGATCTACTGATCTCTCTCCCTCTCTCTGCTGAATTAATTCCGGTTTGACATATTATTTAGTAATTTATGTTTGTAGTGTTGAATTAAGAATTAATCATGATCATGTGTGTATCAAACTAGTAGGAGACTAGCTAGGAGTGCTAATTAAGCAATTTGTTAATTAATCATGATCATTGAACCGCAAGTAATGTTCTTTGTACACTGAAAACCTAGTTTTAATTGCTTGTACTTTTGCAAAGATCCTCAAGATTTCTCTCTCTCTCTCTCTCTCTGTGGTGTAAGTGATCACTGTAATCTGATGGTAAAGATGGAGAAGGACCAAGTGATTTCCAAACTCACAAAAAGGATAGAGACGTGTTTGGCATGCAAAAAAAAAAGAGCCGCATTCCCAGTTTTCTCTCTCTCTCTAGCCTCTCTAGACTAACCTTTGTCTTCATCCTCTTCATTCCGTCCAAACTTTTTTTACTTGTACCATGAAATAAATTAATTCAGTCGCATTTATTTCTCTTACCCTACATTTTTTCTGTTTAATTACATTCGGGAAATTGAAAGGCGGAATATAACGGATCAGAAAATTTAATAAGAGCAGTACTGGTCCATTTGTGCGCACACACGGTACTATGCCCGTCAGTACCCATCAATACATTGTTTACGTTCATACCTCTCTCACTTTAGGAGGCTGTTTAATTGTTTTTGAACTGATGAATTTCTCATTAATTTCTTCCAATTTTTATTTTTTTTGAACTGATGAATTTGTTCGACTTGAACTTCATCGTCTCTCACTTTAGGAGGCTGTTTAATTGTTTTTTTTTTTTTTTTTCTCTTTCCTTTTATGCAGTAAAGCTTTCATTATCATCGTTATGGTGCTTTCAGCTTTATATATTTGTGGAACAACCGGACAAAAAGCTTCGCGTGTGTGGTCTATTTTTCGTCAGATAATTTCTTGCAGTGCTGCAGTTCACCTACAGTGTTTTTTTTTTTTTTTAGGGCGGTAAATTACAGTGTCTCTTATTCCCACTGAACCGCAAGTCTTTTTCTTTTCCACTAGGAGTACTATTTTTCTTTGATGTAGGAAAACTTATACTGGACAGTCTGTTTAAAAAATTTTCTTTTTTTTATATCGGCATACAAAATTATTAGAAACTCGGCAAAGGGTATGTCGAGAAAGCAAAAAAGAGGGATATAACACCCCATGTTGATACTTTTTGTTGGATGTTTTTGTTTTGGAACAGTCTCTTTAATTAATCGGGAAATGTACTCTCTCTTCTTTCTTTTTTTTTTTTTGATATAGGGGAAACGCATACACACGCCAATTTGGATTACATAATTACTTGAATTACATTAAATTCATGCTAATATTTTGCATAAAATCGCGGAACAATTTGCTCATGTATAAGAAGTTACTGGAGTAGTATAATATGTTCACAGGAGTTTATCACATCAAAGTTGAATTCATAACATTGATACCTAAGGAGTACTTTGTCTTGTTATAACAAATTAATTCTAAGATAATTTTATGTGCTTAGATGCGTTACGAACTTCATAACAAACTTTATGAATTTTTATGGAGAATGCTATAAATTATAGTGATTCAAAGGGGTACATATCGTGCCCAAGCAAATAGAATGGAATATGTAGAATGGAAAGGGAAAAAAAAATGCATCGAATTCATTACTACTCCGTAAATATGAAAATTCCTTTTATATCTCTTCAACTTTGACCAAAAATTCATTTTGGTCATTTACCTTTCAATTTCGGCATAAAAATACTTTGACTTTTCAATGTCATCCTTTAGAAGGAATCTGTTTTCTTTGAGTCTTGCTATAGGGACAGAAGGCCGCGCCGGGCCACCGGACGGCCAATCCGAGCCGTCCAAAAATTCTATAAAAAAAAATAAGGGGTCCAACGCGGGAATCAACAGCATCCGGTGTAGGGTGCTTGATTCAAACACCTTATTTTTCGTGTATATATGTATATATATCCCTAAAGGTTGACATTGGAAAGTCGTAGTATTTTTATGCCGAAATTAAAAGGTGAAGGACCAAAATGAATTTTTGGTCAAAGTCGAAGAGATATAAAAGAAATTTTCTCATACTATTTCTACGGAATACGTACTCGCTTTTCTTTTCTTTTTTGTCTTCTAAAAAATGGAAAACGATATTGAGTATTTTTTTTGTTAAATTATATTATTGCGTACGGTTAGCAAATGGAAATGATAGGGGAGCTCGGAATAAAACTTGAACTAATATGGGAAATCAAAATTACCTGAGTACAATTCTTAGGCTTAGCTTAGCATATAATTCTTCAGAATTCAGTAATAATGGTGAAAAACGCAAAACTGGATCGACCACATGTCGATTTGACAATCCAAACAATTTGTTTTGTAAGTCAAGCTCATTAGACATTGATATCCATTCTAACTAATCATATTTGTCACTAGACTAATTATAAACAATCTGATCAGTTATTTCTTCTTCGACAAAAATAATTAGACCAAGCACTTAACAATATGATAAATTTGATTTTTGGCATGATTTTTTTGTTAAATACATCGAGACCTACTACATAAATTATTTGGATCGTGAAATACAACCGTGCAAGGACGGAACCAGGATTTTATCCTAGCAGTGGTGAAATATATACTAAAAACATCTGGTGGTGGCGAAACTATATAAATTGTGCATAATTTTTTTTTTACATATAATAATTGTATTTTCTAAAATTCTTGTCGTGGTGGTCGCCGCCACTAGACCCCCTCTGATCCCATCCTTGCAACCGTGATTGTTTGGGTTTTGCATCACATGAGGGACGAAACAAAAGAATCATCACATGAGAGTATCTAGACTCCTTAAACTCCATATTTCTAGGTGATAAAGGGTGAGAGAGAGAGAGAGAGAGAGAGAGAGAGAGAGAGAGAGAGAGAGGAGTTTGGAGAGGATAGTGATGAAGGGAATATGTGGGGACAGAAGAGAAGCATGTTTGATGTCGGAGAAAGGCCATCTAGTGGCGGAGCTGTCGGAAAAGTCATCTCAAAATTAGGCTGGCTGGGGCTGGGGCTGGGGCTTCTCTCTCGTTTTCGCTTTGTTCTCTTCCGCCAGAATTAGAAACATGTGGGTTCTCTCTCTCCCTCTCAATCTCATTAATGCCGGCCCGGCCCGGACTAAAACACACACACACACACACGTTATACTATAAATATATACTGTACAAACTTGTACATGCCTGTGATTCCTTGTCCTCATATGACCGCAATAACTTCTAACCTACCAAACCGTATGTCGAGAGTTAATTAAGGGTCTGTTTGGGATCAATAAAGAAGATGGTGAACCTATTGCACGGTAATCTTATTGCGATGAAGTTTAATGTGGATATATGCATGTAGAAATGCTTAATTTGGAAGAAATTGATCATAGTAGATGATCGATCAGCTACCCTTAATTTAATTAAGTTTGTAGAGGGTGAAGGATTTAAACGCTTTAGGGCATCTCCTACCTGCCCTCCATATCTCTAAAATTTCCTCCACTTTGGAAGAAAAACGCCACTCCTACCCACCCTTAATATTTTCCTCCATTTGGGAGGATTGGCTTTCATCCTCCACGTATGAACTATGAAGTACCAAAAAAATGCGGAGGATCTTCAACATTTCATTATTCACCATTTCCAAATCTCTTTATACTCATCAAATTGGTTTTGAAAAGCGCTCGGTCCTATCTATCATACCATTCCACTCTATCTTATCCTCCTACCCTATCCACCCTCCTCAGCTCTTCTCACATAGTATAGTAAGGTAAGCCAATTCAATCGATCCAAAGACTTTCTCCCCGGCAAGCAAGCACCTTAAAGGGTAAGACCTCTCTCTGCTATTATCCGAGTTTCCTATGATATTTTTTGTAAAATTGATACCAATCAAAAGATAACTACAGTATTATTAAAATAAGACTAATATTGAGTATTTTGTTAAAAGTGAGAAATGTGAAAATTTGAATTTTGGAGGGAAAGTAATGAAGTTTGAGATTTGAAGTGAGTTTTTTAAAAAATAGATAGAGAAACAAACAGAGTATTAGGGTGGAGTTGTTATGAATAGTAAAACCCTCTAAATCTACGATGTTTTAATTATAAATTAGTATTCTAATCTTGTGAAATGAAGATTTAGAGAATATTGAATTGGAGATGCTCTCATGCATGTTGGTGTTACCAAATTAATTGAACATGTGTCCAGAATAGAATTACAATTGCAGGAGAGAGAGAGAGAGAGAGAGAGAGAGAGAGAGAGAGAGAGTATGTCTTGCTACATACACATGGACATTGTGCAAAATTTGAATTACATGTTTTTTTATTTTTTTTGAATTACATGTTCTCACCACAAATTCGATGTATAGATTGTAATTGGAAACTCCAAAATAAAGTTATCAACTTTTGCATTATTCCAAATCACAAAGGGTAGATACTTGAAAAGATTGTTAGAACTTGTGGCTTATATGTTAAATATGAAGAGATATAAAAAAAAAAGTTTTAGAAAGAGGTCAATTGCTAGAGCGGAACGAGTGGAGCGAAGCGGAACGAATAGAGCGAAGTGACGAGAACTGGGCCCATCACGAATCTAATGGAGTGGACTGGGCCGAAGGCTTGTGGGTTGGGGGGGTTGATTGCAGGGAACTATGCCGCACGGTATGGTACAGCACTGTAAAGGTATTTTTGAGAAAGAAAAGGTCGTGTACCCGGATTAAGGTTAAAAATAAAGTGAGATATAAATAGTACTCTATGTAAACTCTTTTGCAGTGATAATAAGAAACTCCATCGCTTGATTGAACAATATTATTATTTTCAAGAACGACAACTACAATGGGTTTATGCTTACCTGTCAAAGCGATTAAAATTTTCTTCATAATTTTTTGATTAGTGATATTCTCCCCATGAATTCATAACTTCCATAATATCTACATTATAAAATAGAGCGGTCTTTTGTCTACTCATACAAATATGAGCATCCTTTCAACTATTGGATTGCAATTTCAATAGGTTACGGCAGTTGGATTAAATCATTGATTCCAACCTATTTCCCACGTCTGTTTACCCAGTAGTTTTCCTCTTCTCCATCGTATCTCCTCCTCCTCTTCTCCATCATGTTTCCTCTCTTCTCTCCTCTTACTCTCTCTCTCCCTGCAGGTTGCAGAATTCACTGCTCGACGCTTTGGAAAAAAAAAAAAAACAGCGTCCGCAAAGCTCCTCCACCAATCAATCGTCCTGCACACCCACCAATCAGCCGCCCATGAAATCGATTTGGTTCTCTCTTTCCGGTACAACTCCCATCATCCTTAGGGTCTTCTCTTGTAGAAAAAATAATGCGGCCTAAATTGCTATTTAGGATGGGAATTTTTTTGATGGAAGTCTTACAGGAAAAAAAATTGTTGTTTAGGATGAGAATTTTTTTGCTGTTTAGAAAAATTAAAAGAAAATTGATTTTGCTGTTTAGGATAGGAATTTTTTTGATCTATATGTTTTGTTATTTGTCTTTCAAAGATGCTCACTTTATGTTTGTTAAAATACATACTTGACAGAGTAAAAATAGTGGGGAGTGAATTAATTCTTTATGCCCACTTTTGTGTAGCTCTCTTAATTTTTGGATAGATTTTGTGATCTGATACTGCGAGGACAGGCGACATGATGGTAACAACATGTGGAGACATGTCTGGGGACACGGCAAAGTGAATTCAACACTTTTTAAAAAGAATTCCAATTGAGAGTTTATTTGTTGTGGACTTTGTTCCTCTTTCTTTTGAATGGTATTGTTTGATCAAATCAAATCATGTTAGGACCAGCACATCCCTTTCCCTAGGTAACAATGTGATCAAATCATTACAGGACTAGCACATTCCTTTCCCTCGCTCTCTCCCCTATCGCCAAGTATATGACCGAAACGTGTTGCGCCGTGCCTTCAGGCACATGCATGCACTAGTTCATAAATAATTTCCACCATTCCACATCTTTCATTTTCATACTTTCAAAGTTCCTTATTAAGTTTGGTTGCGATCTTATCCTCTAAGTTTTTTATATCAGCAACAAAATTTATTAATAACTCGACAATGAATACGCCGAGTACGAAATCCAAGTCAAATATGTAAGTTACATGACATGCCCTGAGGAAATAAAGACAAGGAGCTCTTATCCTCAAGTCACTCAAGTAGCCATGATACTCATTCTGAAGAATGTTGCAAGCATCTTTTGCCCTTGCCTCATTGATGATTCTTGGAAAGATAATATCCGCAACTCATTGTTGAATCATTGAGAGAGGGCTATTGCATCCTTGTTTCTATGTGCTTTCAATTGTTGTTTTCGAGCATCCATCAAAACAACTCACGTCTCCAGGTTCAAAACTACCCACATCTCCAGGTTCTTCAACATACTCGCACAATTCATTCGAGATAAGTAGTTTTCATTTTCACATTCAAAAAATCATAATTCTCATCGTCAAATAGTGGCCACCAAGGTTGTTGGGCTTCCAAACCTAGCTTCATTGCTAGAACTCACCATCGATTTTCTTACTTCGCTGGGTTTCGTTTTTCCCGCAACAAATTTTTTTCCGCCCAATTGATATTTGACGAATCAAGCTCTGATACCACTTTTTTTAGCTTGAGATTAGCCTTATAAACCCTTTGATTGATAAAGGGGGAAATTAGAAACTAAACAAGCATAATCAATTGCCGCAAGTTTTTCAGACTTCATTTTCATTCTCTTTTTTCTTCTAGAGTTTTCTTACAAGCTTTTGTATAGATACAACATGGACTTGGGCCAATACCCATCTGGTGCATTGATTGGGCTGTCCATATTTCGATGCCCACAGTCAGATTACACGAACCGAACCGTTTAGGTGTTTTTGAAAGTCCAGCCCAGTTAGCACGAATCAAAGTGGGTAAAATCAAGGACAGACGCATTTCAAATTTAGGGGGCATATAAGTATAAATAATAAATAAATAAATTAGTTTTAACGGATATAATAAATTTAAGAGGTTGAAAAACTCGGATTCCCTAATGTGCGTGAGAGAAAGGTGGACTCACCACACTTTTGGCTTGATGATCTTAACCGTTCAAGTCTTATTATTTGGATTATCCGGAAAATAAAAAATAGAATTTGTTATTTGTATGTGTATGGTTAAATCTTATTTGTCTCCAGAAGAAATGAATAGTCCAAACAAAGACTGTAATGACCCTGATTTTTGATAAATAAAAATTTTGTTAAATATTTGAATTTTATTTTAATTACTTGAATTTTACTTTTAAAATTCTTTTCTAATAATCCGTCATAATTAGATTTGAGACTTATAAAATTATATCTTTTCGCACCGAACAATCTAGTCATTTTTCAAAAATAAGTATGTTTGTAGAAGCACTTGTATATATTTTCCTAGCGAGTTAAATAAAATCTTTAAATTATATTTCTTGGCTAGAAATCCTATTTGACAAGTAGAATTAGTTTTCATCCGATTAGTTAGAGAAACCTAATTATCATTTCACCTAATTGCATTCTCATAACCCTAGATGAACCTTTTTAACCCTCTTTGAACCTTATGAACCTGTTAGACCTAGGGAAGTAATCATTATATTTACATGTCTAGTCATTTCAAGACCTTACTTCTCATAATTACCTCTTTACCCATTGAATAATAATTTAAAGGGAAATTTTTATCCATTGAATAATAGAAATAAGACTTGCCAATGAGTACATAGATTTGACAAGACAATCATTTTGCTTCCAAAAGAAGCAAACTTAGCCTTGCCATACATGCAAACCTAAGACTAATAGCCTTGAACCTAATAGTCACCCTCTAAGGCTTACTTTCCTAAATTCTCTCTCTCTCTCTCTCTCTCTCTATATATATATATATCTATATATATATATATATATATATACACACACACACAAACACACAAAATCCGAATCCCTTGAGGGATCTCGGATGGAGTTGTGGTGCGGGATCCTATTGTGAGCCGTTGGATTTAATCCAACGGCCTGGATTAGAGAAGCCCTTAAATCTCGCTGGAAATTACACTTTTCCCCTCACACTCACACTTTCCCCCTGCTCATTTCATTTCACGGACAGACCACACACAGAGAGAGAGAGAGAGAGAGAGAGAGAGAGAGAGAGAGGCGACACGAACCAGAGAAGACGAACGAAGAACCACCGAGGTATCTCTGTCATCTTTTTCTCTCGGAAAAAAAAAAATTTCCTGGATTGGAAGAAATTTTTTCTCAAAAATTAGGGTTTTTTTTTTTAAGGACGAATGACGAAGAACGAAAGAGGAGATGAAGAATGAAAGAGATCAACTGAAGAATGAGGTACCTCTGTCATATTTTTCTCTCTCGTTCAAAAAAATAAAAATCTGGTTCGGAAGAAATTTCTCAAAAATTAGGTTTTTTTTTTTTAGGATGAACGACAAAGAACGAAGAGGAGAGGAAGAACGAAGACGAACGGCTAGCATCCACCGAGGTCTCTCTCTCTCTCTCTCTTAAAAAAAAATCTGGTTAGGGCTTTTTTCATCCATTCGAAATCGGCAAAAAATTAGGTTTCCGATTTTATTTTTCTTCTGATCTATCAGTGGAGAGTTGGAAGATGGTGGCTTTGGGTAGTAAAAAGGAGTGATTTTTCTTGTTTCTTAAACCTCCTGTGCATACTTGCTTGTTTCATGAGACTTCCCAATCCTAGCATTTACCCTCAATTTGTTTTAATTTGGTTATTTTCATTTCTGTTTACTATCACTCTGGTTGTTGGTTAAACTGGAAAAATGCAAAGAAAAAATGGGGCTGTAATATCAACTTCAAAGGGGAAAAAAATGGGGCTGTCTGATGTTTCAGGTTTCTTATAGTATCTATCAATGCCAGTGCATCTGACCACTTTCTGCTACGCCACAGCCTTTGCCACCATTGTTGCTACTATACCACCAACCACCACCAGTGCTACCTACTTAAGGCCACATAAGTTTTTAGTTTTCCATGAGAAATTGGTCATGTACAGATGGATGTAATGACAGAAGTCAAAAATCAAAATACTGCTGATGGAGTTTTTATTTTGTGTAAGTTGTGCCTAATGGAATGTATTCCATTGTAACACAGTCAACTATGCTTCAATTGAATTTATTCCATTGTCTCTGCTATTTCCAGTTACACATTCTTAAGGTGGAAAAGAGTTCGAACTAGACCAAAGAAGGAACGAGAAGAAGAAATGGAACAAGAAGATATTTACAGCGTCAATCCAACCCCCTTGTTTCCACCACCACCACTGCGAAGGTATATTTCTCTCTCTCATGTAGAAAAATAGGGTAATTATGATCACTATGAACGTAATTTGAACTTAATTGTTTACACACATAATATATTTTAATTGTTGTCTTATTTTTTTAAGTCTTCACAAGATGCTAGGTTGTATGATGACGACGACGACGATGATGACTTTGACGATGAATATAAGTTTTTTTTTAAAGTGAAATACGGACTTGAAATAGACAGTGAAATATGGACTCGAATGCTAATTTTATTTGTGTTTCAGGAACTATATGGATTTGCGGATATGGAGATGAAATTGGCACGCATGGAAGATGATGCATGTTATTGGACATGGTGTGGTTATATGTATTGTGTTGAGTTACTGTTGGTTACTGGTAGTGTATTGTGTTATTGGTAGTGTTTTACTAATGATCAAACCAGTTACTGTTGCTTACTGCTACTGCTGTTGGATCCCATGGTTGCTGCTATTTAGTTCTGTTCTGGCAGTTACTTATCGTGTTGCTACTGCTGTTATATTGCTGTCTGCATGGTGTAACCTAAGGCTACAAGCTATTGTATTCTTTGGCTGCTGCTTATCTTGTTGTATGCAATATAGCAGTTGTTCTGCTGTTGTATTCTATGTTCAGTTTTGCTGCTATATTCTATGTTCAATTTTGCTGCTGTATTCTATGTTATGGCTTAGGCTTGAATTGGATTAGTTCAATTTTTCCATTACCGTTTTTGTTCTCACCCAAATCCTTGATCAAGATGTAAAAGGAAAGGAGACATTTAGTATAATTAGCTTGTCTTTCTGAAGTATTAGTTTTTAACTGTTATCATTGGTATGCCGTTGTTCATTTAAGTAATAAAATTATCATTATCATATCCTTTGGATTATGTTTGAATGGTGTTTTACTAATTATCTTCCAAAACTGGATCTTGTTTCAGGCACAGTCGGGTAGTGTCTCATTCCTATACAACCAACCTGAGTGGATATGGTAATGGAGCTGTTTTCTAGCCCGGCTTTGTTGAAGGGACAGTTCGAGAGCATGTGTTTTATGGCATTTGAGTCGGACTAGTTGGTTGATAATGTCATTAAAACACCAATCCTAGAGTTCAACTGAATGTGAGATTGTTGTTTTGTAGGGAATTTGTCCTTCAAACTGTATTCTGAATTTGTCTTTCAACTGAATGTGAGATTGCTGTTTTGTATTCTTATTACATTGGAGCTAAAAGCACTGTATGCATTTGGGCTTGAACTTCCTAGAGTTCAAGCACTTTGTCATGCCGTAAAGCATGGTTTTCTCTTGGTCCTGTTGGGTTTGGCGAGCAAATGGCTCCAGGTTCAAGTCTCCATTTGCCAAATAGATTGGTAATAATGCCAAAGTCAAATTAACCTTTGAAAGATGAAATTTGTTTTTCTCAAAAAAAGCATATCAATTTGCAGCTTCTAAAAGACCCATTACAAGACAAAAGAACTTTAAATTACCCGGTGGACCAAAACTGGTACTTCAGTGGAGTACTCCAATTTACAAAGTTTGCCCCCCCAGTATGAACACTAGAAGATTGTTTGTTCCCCTAATTCCTGACCAGCCATTCCTTCTCTGAGGAATGAAATTTCTGTGTTTCATTGAAAGTCAAAACAATAGTGCCTAGTGGAGTTATAAAATTTAGCATATGTGTTTCACGGGAACGTAGCGAAATCCACCAAAAATATGCAGAACCATACACACTGTCTTTCAAATGGCTACCTTGTAGCTTCATCTTAATAAAAATAAGTGCATCACGGTTCGAAGCAAACTACCACAATCACCACTTATATAGACCACATACAAGGCCGCCAATTTCACTAACCTAGTAATAGTATCATAACAAACATACTACTACTACTACTTGAGATCATTGGCTGCTTTTGCCACACATGTATGACACAAAACAAAAAACAACAATCCAAAGATAATTCTAGTTCATTTTCCCCCCATTTGTCATTCTCATTTGCATTGCATCAATCTCCTTTTGCATGGCTTCAATCTTCATTTGCATTGTGATTGTTGTCCTCTACATTTCTTCACTAATACTCATGGATACTGAACTCTCACATTGTTCAACAGTCCTCAAAATCTTTGTTTTTGTCTGAACCATCATTGGCCCCAAATCAGCCCTTCATTGCAAAATACAAGGCTCATACCAGCAAAAAAAACCACAATCCAAGTTTAACTGTAAAAAAAGAACACAATCAGAACTTAGGGTTTCAACTCCAACGAACAGCAAGACAATAAATTGGGGCAATGCATGCAGCTCACCTTATACTTTGCACATCCGAAGAACCTTCGACCTGGGTTCTTATGAGTTACGATTTATGAAACTACACAAATGGGAAAGCTGATGGATTATCCCCTCCCCCATGTCAACAACCTATCTTCGTTCTGTTCTTTCAAGAAAACCAAACACAAGAAAAGAGTCTAGTCCAGTCCATTCCAACTTCAAAAGGTCCATTCTAAGTAGCGGTCCATTCTAACTTCAACAGCTCCAGTCCATTGCAAGAGAAGGAAGATGTAAACACAAGAAAAGTGTACAAAATATAGATTAATTTCAGAGTTTTTCTACCTATATTTGAACTGGTGCATTCTAATGTGAATCCTAAAAATTGGATTAACCCCTTAACACAAAAGAAAAGGTCCACTCTTGAAAGCGTAGTTAGTTGGACTATGCAATTTCTTCCCTCTAATTGAAGTCAAGAATCTGAGCGAATCATATCTTAAATGCTGGCTATGATAAACTAAACAACTACACGCCAAAACTTAAATAAAATTATGTTCAAGAATAACACAAAAATACTAACATGGATTAATTGTTTTACCGTTTGAAATCTGTATGGGGTAAACGGAATGGCGAGGAGAAAAATAGTTGGCAGTTGCCGACTTTACCAAGAATGGCATGAGATCATCATCAGGCCAAAGAGAAAGTTGGCCATCTCAGCTTGGTATCTTAATTGAACTCTAATAACCTGAAATCAAACCCTAATAAACACAAAAATACAGAGAGAAATCAAAGTTCGTATGTTTTGAAATTCTGGGTTTCACATAGAAATCGAACCATAATAAACCCTAACCCTAACTTCTGTAAGATCGGACAAAAGAGAGAACAAAAAAATCTACCCCAATTCAATCCCAAACATGGGACTAATATTTCAGAAAATTATTGCCCAATAAAATGATTACATTCAGGCAAACTGTAAGTTGCAAATTTCCCCAAATTTCGTTTCTCATATACAACTAATCAAAATAAATCTCTAACCCTAACACTATTCCAGAATCGAAATCGAAACCCTAACAAAAAGGGGTTCAAATCAGTCAAACGGTGAAGAGAGATTTTTGAGTTTTAAACTAACCCAGTATTCGTTCTTCGTCATTCGTCCTAAAAAAAAAAAAACCTAATTTCTGAGAAATTTCTTCCGAACCAGATTTTTATTTTTTTGAACGAGAGAGAAAAATATGACAGAGATACCTCGTTCTCCAGTCGATCTTCTTCGTTCTTCTTCTCCTCTTTCGTTCTTCGTCGTTCATCCTAAAAAAAAACCCTAATTTCTAAGAAAAAAATTTTTCCGATCCAGAAAATTTTTTTTTTCGAGAGAAAAAGATGACAGAGATACCTCGGTGGATCTTCGTTCGTCTTCGGGTGGATGTTCATTCTTCTTCGATCTTCTCCTCTTCGTTTGTCTTTTCTGGTTCGCGTCGCCTCTCTCTCTCTCTCTCTGGTCTGTCCGTGAAATGAAATGAGCAGGGGGAAAGTGTAATTTCTAGCGAGATTTAAGGGCTTCTCTAATCCAGGCCATTTGATTAAATCCAACGGTTCACAATAGGATCCCGCACCACAACTCCATCCGGGATCCCTCAAGGGATCCGGATTGTGTGTGTGTGTGTGTGTGTGTGTGTGTATATATATATATATATATGTATGTATATGTATAAGATATACATAGTCCTAGAGAGAGAGAAAGAGAGAGAGAGAGAGGTCGAGAGAGAGTGAGAGAAAGTGTGTCACACCCCATCCCGGAAAACACCACGCTAAATTATTTTTCCAAATGGGGTGGATCCACACCTTGGCCCTACTCAACAGTAAATAAAAAAAAACACCAGCCAGGTGTCCAACTCATAAAAAAAAACTTAACTTGCATATATACGGGAATAACTGTCATACAAGACGTGCCCACAGGTATTTACAACATATACAAGCTTCAAAAATAGGCACATAATCAAAAGAGTCAAAAAGCTAGACTTCTATAAACACAACTCCTGTCTAGACTCTGCAATGGACCCGCGTGCCGTCACGCACCTGAAAAGAAATCACTGTGGGGGTGTGAGCTATCAACACGCTCAGTGAATGTTCTTATCTGTAATAAGAGAAGCAATAAAGACAAGTGCTATCAAACAATTTAAACAAGATTATCCAGCCCACAATAACGTTCCATTATGTAATATTCATAACGCCACTAAGGCAATTTCCACATCAACGCCACTAAGGCAATACTCTTTACGCCACTAAGGCAAGAGTCGTCACGCCACTAAGGCAATATTTATTCACGCCACTAAGGCAATATTCAATAACGCCACTAAGGCCATATTATAACGCCACTAAGGCTACGATCATATTCTCGCTTAGGAGCTCAAGCCAAATATTAACCATTTCAATACGAAAAATAACTCTACACCGTGTCTCATCTTCCGCTATTAAAAATAAGAACACCCACCTCGAGGTCCAGTCAAAAAGGTACCAACACGAGCTCACTCCCTACGTGGAGTCACGGTGCTCGTCGCCGCTTCCGAACCTGGCATACAACACATAAATCCACACATGTGAATATGGAGTTGAAACCATAAGGAAAACACAATCAATTACTCAAATGGAACACTCTTTTCCTCGGTCACAATTGGAAAACTCCCTAAAAAGTATACTTCAATTCCCAACTCCAAATATTAAGAAAATTTAAACTATTATAAGTTACAAATACAAATATCCAACAGTTAGCATCATATTCCAACTCTTATAAGCTATTTAGCACTTGAGCATTGCTTTTTAGCATTCAAAGCCTGACAGATTACAAGAAAATTTCAGCAGTTACACAGCTTATATCCAGCAACAACAACCAGTTTCTCGCACTAAAAATCAGTTCGAGATCAGGTTTTGCCATGTTCAGAAACATAAGTAAAGTTAATTTGCATTACAAGTCTCCATTAGAGACATTAACACGCTATGTGCAGGACACGTTAATGACCCTTCCACATGGGATAATTTTTTTCCAGATAGCCATTGACAACCATTAACAGTAATAACAAACAACGGCAAAAACGCCACTGCCCCAATTCGTGTCTTTCTTTCTTTTCTTTTTTTCTTTTTTTTTTCCTGATTAACCAATTTAATCAAAATTCATCCTTTCTAACCCGAAAATCAAATCTTTCATATTCACTTAAAAGAGAGACTAAAAATACTTGCAATCACAACTAACAATTCCAGCAAAGAAAAGGAACAAAGAATAGCCCTAGTTAGGAGTACTTGAACCCAACAGATATCAAAATCCCAAAATTACCTACCGAGATTAGGACTTCCGTTAACATCAATCCTCTCCTCCCAGATTCTTCTCTCCACGCCCTTTTTTTTTTTCTTTCTCTCCTGTACTTTTTTTTTTCTCTTCCGTTTGAATTCTTTCTTTTCTATTAGAAGATATATATATATATATATATATATATATATATATATATATATATATATATATCCCACACATGCACACTAGCACCTCCTTTGCCTTCCACGTGCACACCAGCACACACATTTGTTTTTTTTTTTTACAAATACATCCCTAGAGTTTTAGGAATCCACATTGGAGGCCCACATAAAAAAATAAAATTCACTTTTAATAAGCCTACTTCTTTTCTTTTAAAAAAAAAGAGTCGGGTCTCACAAAGTGTGTGAGTGTGTGCACGTATTTTGTACACTTATACAAGCTATCTCTTTAGCCACCTTCACACTCAAAGCCTAGAACTACTTTACAACCCATTTCTAGGCTTCTTTGGACACAATCCTAGCCATTTATTTTGTTCTTCCTTGCAAGCAAACTCTCCTAAGACAAGACAAGACCAAAAACCCTTCATGATCACCTAAGTTATGGCCTAAAGATGGAAATGACAAGTGAGGGAAGGCTAGGGTTTGATTAAAGACTTGATTTGACAAAACAATAGAGCAAAAAATGGGAGAACGAGAGAGATAGGGGGGCCGGCCAAGAGGGGAAAGGGGGAGCCCAACATTTTGCTATAAATAGCACCCCTCACTTGCCATTCAACTCACACCTTCACCCTTCAACTTCTCTCTCTAGAAATTCTTGTGTTCTTGCTTTGTTCTTACTTGTTCTTCCTTTGTTCTTGAGTTCTTCTTGAAGTTTTTCAAGAAACTCATCTAGACCGCCACCTAACCACCACTCGACCACCCCTCAATCCAAAAGAAAAAGTTTAGTAGTTTAGTCAAGAACTAGTTTCGAGAGAAACCTTTCTTTTTCGAAGCTACCGGAAGCTTACTGTAGGAAGTCACTCCGTCCGGTAGTCGACTTACTTTTCCATAGCCGCCCTACCGCCAAGAAGAATGGTAGAATACTTCTAACCGCCTTCTCTAAGTATAAGGTTTAGTATATGTAGCTCCTGTAGCTCCTCGGTTCTTGGAGGTTAGGGGGGCTACTATTTCAGTGGTATTCTGAGAGCAGTCACTTTGTGCATATATTGCCAAAGGTTAGGTCTGTCTCCAATCATCCCCCGCCCATACCCCCAATGATTGAGGACTAGATGGGTTATGTTATGTTGTTGTTGTCGTTGTATATGTAGATTCTCCCGTATTTATTATCTCTAAATATAGAAATATGCTTATTGTTTGTATATGAAAATGCATGAAAACTTGAAATGTGTTTATTAAAGTTTTGAAAAGGAATGGGAGTATGTTGAATTTATCGGCTTTATTTTAAGGAAAAACATATGTTGTTTTGAACTTCCCTAAAAATGAGGAAAAAATTGATTTTCAAAATATAAACTTGATCAAAAGTAATTGTATTTTGATCTTAGGATGGTTATGAGTATGTATACATGATTATTAAGATTATTTGTTTTGATGTGTGATAAAGCATAAGTGGTCTCCACTCCAAAGGCGTTCGTACATGTGGCGTTATACTTAAGTGGTAATTTGAACATGATAAGGTAATATAGAGTTGGATGATCTTGTTAGTTTAGTTTCAAGATTATAATGAATGATTTATGATTACTTACGTGAGAAGTCATACCGTGGAGTCTTTGCATGAAAACGAGACACAGAAATCGAGAAAGTAGAAACATGACATCTAAAGTGTGATTAATGCAAAGATGTGATTTGAAAAAGAGAAATGGTTTAAAAACCATAATGTGGCCGGACATGGTAACCCATTATGTGGTGTGTGTGTGTGCCAATGGAAATCCAGGACCGGAACCATTGTGAGGATACTCGGAAGACCGAAACGGCAGAACCGAGGTTGGGTGTGTAGCTTGGTTATCCGTGGAGAGGAGCCAATGCAAATGTTTTTGTGTGCCAATGGGAACCCAGGACGGCAGAACCATTGTAAGGATACTCAGGAGACCGGAACAGTGGAACCGAGGTTGGGTGTGTTTAAAAATGATTTTGAAAATATTGATTTGGTAAATGAAAGGTGAAACCAGTGACACGGTCTACGAAATGTCGAGTAGAGAAACTCAGAAAATCATGGATACCAACGTTAGTTTAGATAGTGAATGTGGATGTGTCATTGTTAACTGTTTTGTCAAATATGCATGTACTATGCGGAAATCGTTAGTTTTATGGTCTATTGTTTGTAAGTTAAGGGTTAGTGGGTATAGATTATTCTATTGAGATTTTGTAGCTCATGGTGTTACCTTTGGTGACCCTGACATATTATATTGGTGCCGACGCTGGTATAATGTGTCAGACTTTATAGATGAACATGGTGAATTTTACACCTTGGAAACTTTCGGAGCTGGCTAGAATGGAGGAACAGGCGGAGCTGTAGAGAGAAACCTTAGTTTCCCTTCCCTTATGTAATAAAAGTACTCTCACAGGAGTTATGCTGTAATAATGAGCCAAACTCTATTTAGTTTTCAATGAAAATTGTCTATTTAACGTTCCTAAAATTAAGGGTGTTACAAAGACCATTAGGATTACGGTGTCATTTTGCATAATTAAGTAAAATGTGAAACATAGATATAACAAAATAAAAAATAAAAAATAATTTTCACACTATCCTTTTAACAATCCATGCTTCCTTTTCTGTTTATGTCAACATGAATTTACAATATTATTCTTAAATGTCTGAAAAAAGTGTATTGAATAAAGGACAAAATAATAATTTTAAGTAGATAAAGACAAAAAAAAAAAAAAAAAGGAGCGTGAATTGTAAAAAGATAGTGTGAAAATCAATTCCAAAAAAATATAAAAAAAATTACTCCAGCTTTCTTCATTAAGACTAGAAAATAACCTACCTATTGATCCCTTTAGACTATGAACTCCCATGTACAAATGGAAAATATCCCCACCAGAAACTATCTATACAAAACACCTTCTAATTTATTTACCTCCTCTCTCTCTCTCTCTTTTATTTTCCGTGGAAAATATCCCACCATGATTTTCGTAAATGGTCCTTGATTATCTATTTCATAATTATCCCTTCTCTACCTTTTCTTTTCGATCTTATGAGTATGACTGAACAAATTCTTCGGCGTATGACTGTTATCAAAATTCTTGTTTTCTTTTCAATCGACGGAGAATCGACGGGAAATTGTATTGTAAGCTTGCTGGAATGTGGATGTGAAAAGTGGAGTTTGGTTCCTTGCCGTATTTCAGGACTTCTTTGGAAACAACCAATGAAGTGGATGAAGTATGGAAGAAGATTAACAAAATGGACTTTATTAATCCTCAAAATAGAAGAACAACCAATCGAGATGATTGAGTGAACAATTACAAGTTAATTCTACTCCTAGAAAAGAAAAGATAAAGGCCTGATTGGCATTGTTTGTGTGTCCTTGAAACTGCTACTAACTTGTACTTAAATAGGCCTCCTTACATTACATTTGAATTCAAAACTTCCCCCCCAAAGTGGCAGTTGAAAACTTCTCGGATTCTAACTATGAACCTCCTTCAACTGCCGATCATGCCCACGTTGAGAAAATTGTCTCGTTGATTGCGGTTTCCATCCTCTTCAATCGTGGAAACATGGGATCCACGTCCATTTGACACCTGTCACCCGATCGACGGTCCAAAATGCCACAAGAATACGCCACGTGTAGGCCAATCGATGGACAAGACTTTTTATTGTTTCACCATCGATTCACCTCCACTCTGAATCATTAAGTTAAGTCCATTCTATCCTCACATTTGCTCATATTACCCCTGCCACCTGTCACCTGATCGACGGGTAAAAATAGAAATCTTAATTGTGGTACAAACAATGACCTGACAAATTCTTGGGGTCAGGCCGAATTTCTTGCAAGTCCCCTAGTCGTAATGTGGATGGCCTGCCTGGAGATTAATCGAAGTGCACGTAAACTGACCATAACACCTCGGATCTAATCGTAGAAAAAGAAAATGAATAGCACTCTCAAAACCATTTCGAAAGCTTGACCAAACACTCACAAACGCTGTTGTTCCCACCAAGCACATTGTTGGGAAAAATATGCGGAATTTCCCACAAGTAAATCACAAAGGAAATAATGTAACAGCAGCGAACTAAAATTTGAAATGCGGAAATCACAAACCAAACGAACACAAGAGATTTTTACGTGGTTCCCTCAAAGTGTGAGGTACGTCCACGAGACCGGAGTCCGATTCCACTATCAACAAAGGTTCTTACAAATGGGTTTACAAAGAGATACAAGATCTCATAAACACCGTAAGGTGTATCCAACAATCACTAATATATCGAGGAAAGACCTCACCAAAATAGATGAATAAAACCCTCCAATAGCAGCTGAAAAGGAGAATCGGAAACAGAGCACAAATCAGCCCCAAATGTTGATGAAGATGATGCTGAATATTGCTTCAAGAGAAAGAGAGAATGGCTGTCCCAATTGGTTCTCTTACCCACCGAAACACTCACACACAGTGCACTAAGTTTTTCTTTTTCTTTCAAAGCTGCTAACTTTTCTGATGATATTTTTCCCAAAACAGACGAAAAACGAATTAGCTTCCAGGAGAAGCTTTTCTATCCCAACAAATCATGTGCCACAAATGTGTAGAATATTCTACCCAAATATTAGCCCACACAAACAAATGATCAATTGGGCCAAACACAACTATAATTGGGCTAACAAAATATTGGGCTTCCACTAAGAAGAGAACCCAACATTCTCCCCCTTCCCGACTTATGTGGAAGGATCGACCAAACCCGACAAGGCTCGAAATTTATCATGTTTGTCTTTAGACAAATCCTTAGTCATCATATCCGAAGGATTATCATCCGTGTGAATTTTCTCAAGTTGCAACAACTTCATGTCAAGCGTGACCCAAATCCAATGATATCGAACATCAATATGCTTTGATCGAGAATGGAAAGTGAAATTCTTACTCAAATGCATTGCACTTTGACTATCACAAAAAAAAAAACATACCTCTGGATTCAAACCCAACTCTTGCAAGAATTTCTTCAACCACAACAACTCCTTGCAAGCTTCGGTGACTGCAATAAACTCCGCTTCCGTAGTCGATAGAGCGACACATTTTTGCAATCTTGATTGCCAATTGATAGCTCCCCCTACAAGGTCATCAAATACCCCGAAGTGGACTTTCGAGAATCAACATCACCCACCATGTCGGCATCCGTGAATCCATCCAACATAGCTTTACCATTTCCGAAACACAAACAAACTCTAGAAGTACCCCGGAGATACCTGAGAATCCATTTCACAGCTGCCCAATGTTCTTTCCCCGGATTTGAAAGAAACCGACTAACAACTTCAACCGTGTAAGCTAAATCCGGCCTTGTACAAACCATAGCATACATCAAAAAACCAATCGCTGAAGCATATGGAAATTTTTCCATCTCCGCCTTATCTTTTTCACTTATAGGACATTGTTTCGAACTAAGTTTGAAGTGGTTCGCAAGCGGACAACTAACAGGCTTCGCTTTATTCATATTGAACCTCTCAAGAATCTTTTCAATGTAGCTTTCTTGAGACAACCAAATCAGCCCCTTCTTTTGATCACGAGTGATTTTCATGCCCAAAATTTGCTTTGCCGGTCCCAAATTTTTCATAGCAAAGGATTTACTCAACTCCAACTTCAACTCGTTGATCTTGATAGAATCTTGTCCCACAATGAGCATATCATCGACATAGAGCAAGAGAATAATAAAGTTCTCATCCGGAAACTTTTTCACAAACACGCAATGATCCGAAGTGGTTATTGAATACCCATGCTCCATCATAAAGGAATCAAATTTCTTGTACCATTGCCTCGGTGCTTGTTTCAACCATACAAGCTTTTCTTCAACTTACAAACAAGATTTTCCTTCCCTTTTTCTTTGAAGCCTTCGGGTTGCTCCATATAAATCTCCTCCTCTAAATCACCATGAAGGAACGCGGTTTTCACATCAAGTTGTTCGACCTCAAGATTCAAACTTGCGGCCATACCAAGAACAACACGAATGGAGGACATTTTCACAACGGGCGAAAAAATTTCATTAAAATCAATACCCTTTTTTTGCCCAAACCCTTTTACCACGAGGCGTGCCTTGTACCTCAAATTTTTCCCATCATGCTTCAATCGGTAAACCGATTTGTTTTTCAAAGCTTTCTTACCCTTAGGTAATTTCACCAAATCGTAAGTGCGGTTGTCAAGCAAAGACTTCATTTCCTCTTCCATAGCCTTAGCCCACTCATCTTTCTTGTCATGCTCCATGGCTTCTTGGTAGCTCTCGGGCTCCCCCTGTTCCGTTACCGTCACAAATTCATCGGGAGAGTACTTTCTTGATGGTTGCTTGTCTCTAACGGATCTCCTCAACTCAGGTTGCAGTTGTGGCACTTGAATTGGTTGCTCCCCCTCATTTTCCAACTCAACTTCATTCGGAACATCAATATTTTCACCAACTTCAAGAGGTGGCTGCACGTCCCCCTCATTTTCGTCATGTACCGAAGGTGAAGGAATTGGCTCACTACAAGAAATTACACCATTGTCGACTAAACTTCCCGACTAAAATAAATTTAGTCGCCAATTGTTGACCATTACCGACTAAAATTATTTAGTCGGGAAATAATAATTTTTGCCGACTAAAATTGGTTTTAGTCAAGAAATAAACATATTTTTCGACTAAAAAATAAATTTAGTCGGTGAATATAAATTTTCCACTAGTTTAAAAAATCAATAAATGAAAAATATTTTCCAACTAAATAATTTAGTAGGGAATAGTAATAGTTGCCGACTAAAATTACATTTGGTCGGCAAAAATCAATTTTTTTCTAATTTAAAAAATCAATAAATAAAAATACATTTCCCGACTAAATACTTTAGTAGAGAATATTAATATTTACCGACTAAAATTTCATTTGGTCGGCGAATATCAATTTTTTCAAAATTTAAATAATCAATAGACGAAAAATAGTTCCCGACTAAATAATTTAGTCGGGAATAATATTATTTGCCGACTAAAATTAAATTTGGTCGGCGATTTTCAATTATTTTTCCTAATTTAAAAAATAAATAAATAAAATATATTTTCCGACTAAATAATTTAGTTGGGAATAGAAATATTTGCTGACTAAAATTACATTTGGTTGGCAAATATTAATTTTTCCCCCTTTTAAACAAAAATTTCAAGAAAGGAAATATTTGTTCCAACATTGATCACGATGCAACCTTCCCGATCGAAACCGTTAATTTTTTTTTCCTTCTTAATCATAAGATTTTCATAAATTTTTTGCTTGATCGGGTTAAGGAAAGTCATTTATCAGCACGCAAATTTTTAAATAAGAAGAATTTTGTTATCCGATCAATGTGTCTATCCATATGCGGTTAACTTCATTCTTGAAACAAATGATCTAGCTAATTCGTATTACGTCAAAGATAGATGATTTGGATTGCCAAAAAAAGACCTCAGGTAGGGCTTGGTTAGTGCATTGTAACACTTAAATGTCTCCAAACGCATTAAATATCTTTCAATCATGTGGTTGCCGATATACAATGATCTTCGATTTTGGTGACAATGCTATAATAGGTAATAAGTGAAATCCTAACGGCTCAGATCGAGCATTATAAAAAACTTACTCGACAATTATGTTTACAAATCTATACTTTGATTTATTTGATAGTTAACTATAGGTCTTATGTTTGCACTCATTATTGCATAAGCCACACGATTGCGAGAAAATCATTACGATCGAGACTGTTCATTTTGTTATACTTGTTGAATAATTAATTCTCGTAAATTTGCGGCTCGATCAGGTTTAGAAAACTCCTTTTATCGAGAAATGAACTCATTAGAATAAATAGTATTTTCGTTCAAACAATTGTCTAACGAAAAATGATCAACTATAATCTCGCTAAAGAATGGTCTTTAAACCCCAATAATAAAACAAAGATAGATGGTTCTAACCAGGAAAAAAAATCTCAAGTGGTGCTCAGGTGATAATGGTTCTAATTGCGTATTGGAGAAATAAGTTTTGTCTTTGAATGTGATTGAAATATTCTCTTTTAGTGTGTAGGTCCTAAAATTATTTTTTTTGTGCTAACAAGTTTTTTGTATTTTTAAGAAAGAAAATTTAAAAGCTTTATCAAAAAAAAAAAAGAGAAAGCAAATTTAAAAAATAAGGGTAAAACAAACGAAACCGAATGGTATAATTATTTTTATTACCGAAAGAAACCAGAGCATAGCTGTGACGGAGTGGCAAGTGGCGTGTGTGATGAAGCAAAATGTCTTAGGTTCGAGCCATGGGGGCTGCATCTTGGACCAAGGGAATAACATCAAAGGCGGCCCCATCAAAAAGGCAATATAATTTTTCAAAATGACAACACCCACCCCCCCCCCCCCCCCCCCCCCCCTAATTTTTTGTAATAACATTTTAAGCCACAGTGCAATTATCATTGCCGACTAAATATTTAGTCGGCAAAAATTAACTTTACCGACTAAAATAGAAACCGCGACTAAGTTTTTTAGTCGCTAAAAACTATACATTAGCCAACTAAACCTTATTTAGTCGGCAATTACATTTGCCAACTATCATTTCCCGACTAAATTATTTAGTCGGGAAAACCCTTTGGCGACTAAAATGTGAACATTAGGCGACTAAACCGTTAGTCGGGAATGGTGTAATTTGTTGTAGTGGCTCCAAGTCAACGAGATCACTAGCAATTTCCTCCGATTGATCATCCTTGTCAAAGTCTTTAATTGTTTAATCTTCAAGAAGGACAACATCTCTGCTCCGAATGATTTTCTTGTCAACCGGATCCCACAATCTATAACCAAATTCTTCATGCCCATAGCCAAGAAAAATGCATTGTCTTGCCTTGTCATCAAGCTTGGACCTTTCATTTTTCGGAATGTGAACAAATGCCCAACAACCAAAGACCCTCAAGTGATCATAAGTGACATCCTTGCCCGACCAAAATTTTTCTAGAACATCGCCATTCAAAGGAACCGAAGGAGACAAATTAATCAAATCAACCGCCGTCCTCATTGCCTCCGCCCAAAACGACCTTGGCAATTTCGCATGTGAAAGCATGCATTGCATCCTTTCCACCATAGTGCGGTTCATCCTCTCGGCGACTCCATTTTGTTGAGGAGTTTTCTTGACGGTCTTTTGGTGTTTAATGCCTTGGCTACGACAAAATTCATCAAACAGTCCAAGATATTCACCACCATTGTCGGAACGAACACATTTCAACTTCTTCCCGATCTCTCTTTCAACCTTGGCCTGAAAATCTTTAAACACATCTAAAACTTGATCTTTAGTTTTTAACGGATAAGCCCATAATTTTTCGAATGATCATCAATAAAGGTAACAAAATAAAGTGCCCCACTATGGGATTTAACTTTCAAGGGACCACAAACATCCGAATGAATCAAGTCCAATACATTAGGTTTTCTAGTAAAAGACTTAAAACGAAATGCAACTCTATTTTGTTTACCGGCCAAGCAATGAACACAAGTTTTAAGATGGGTACCTTTCATACCGGGTAAGAGCTCTTTCTTGGCAAGAACGTGCATCCCCTTTTCACTCATATGCCCAAGCCTCTTGTGCCACAATTCGGTAGAGGAGCCATCGTCAAGTGTATTTACAAACCCCTTGCTAATTTTTTCTTTCATCGTGTAAAGTGAGCAAGTCTTGTTCCCTTTAGCCACTACAAGAGAACCCTACGTGAGCTTCCATTTTCCATTACCAAAATGATTGTTGTAGCCTTCATCATCTAGCTTTCTGATGGAGATCAAATTGAGACGAATATCCAGTACATGCCTCACATCTTTAAGCACCAACTTGCGTCCAACGCTTGTTTCCAAGCAAATATTACCCATGCCAACAATTTTTGACAAACCTTCATTTCCCATACGAACACACCCAAAATCTCCTTCATTATAGGAAGTGAAGAAATCGGCTCTTGAAGTGACATGGAATGAAGCACCGGAATCAATCACCCAATTAGTATCTTGGCTAACCAAATTGACACAACTCTCATCACATACAACCACAAGTTCACCATCGGAAGAGACCACCGTTGTGTTTTCTTGCTTCTTATCACCATGCTTGGCACGATTTTCCTCCTTGAATTTGAGCTTTAGGCATTCCCGCTTCATGTGGCCTTTCTTTTTACAATAATGGCACTCTATATCTTGCTTTGACCGTGATCTTCCCCTCGAACTTCCCCTCGAACTCCCCCTCGAACTCCCACGGCTTTGATCACGATTATGGGGAGTGGTACTTCTACCTCTAGATCTCCCTCTTGGGTTAACAACAAGTGCCTCCGAATGAGAAGAACCGGTGGATTTCCTTCTTGTCTCTTCATTCAATAAACTACTAGTAACTTGGCTCATAGAACAACTCCATCCGGCGCCGAGTTACTAACCGTCACAACCAAAGTTTCCCAAGTCTCGGGTAGAGAACTAAGAAGCATCAAAGCCTGCAACTCATCATCAAACACAATCTTCATAGAAGCAAGTTGATTAACAATGCTATTCATTTCATTCAAATGTTTCGCAGTAGACTTGCCTTCTTTAAATTTCAAATTCACCAATTTTTTGAACAAGAATGCTTTGTTAATGGTCGATTTTCTATCATAGAGACTTTTCAATTTCTTCCATAAATCATAAGCCAAAGTTTCGGTGGAGACATGATGAAAAACACTATCGTCAATTCATTGACGAATAAGCCCAACAGCTTTTCGATTCAGAATGGTTCAATCCTCACGTTTCATATCGATGGGTTTAGCTGTATCACCCTCTATAGGCCCATGTAAGTCTCTATAATATAAGAGGTCTTCCATTTTAATTTTCCAAGTCACCCAATTAGTTCCATTGAAACTAATCATTCTACCCACATTTCCTTCCATGATTTATACCAAAATAATAAACCCTAGCCAACCGTTGGCTCTGATACCAGTTGTTGGGAAAAATATGCGGAATTTCCCACAAGTAAATCACAAAGGAAATAATGTAACAACAGCGAACTAAAATCTGAAATGCGGAAATCACAAACCAAACGAACACAAGAGATTTTTACATGGTTCCCTCAAAGTGTGTGGTACGTCCACGGGACCGGAATCCGATTCCACTATCAACAAAGGTTCTTACAAATAGGTTTACAAAGAGATACAAGATCTCATAAACACCGTAAGGTGTATCCAACAATCACTAATATAAAGAGGAAAGACCTCACCAAAAGAGATGAACAAAACCCTCCAATAACAGCTGAAAAGGAGAGCCGGAAACAGAGCACAAATCAACCCCAAATGTTGACGAAGATGATGCTGAATATTGCTTCAAGAGAAAGAGAGAATGGCTGTCCCAATTGGTTCTCTTACCCACCGAAACACTCACACATAGTGCACTAAGTTTTTCTTTTTCTTTCAAAGCTGCTAACTTTTTTGATGATATTTTTCCCAAAACAGACAAAAAACGAATTATCTTCCAGAAGAAGCTTTTCTCATCCCAACAAATCATGTGCCAATCATGTGCCACAAATGTGTAGAATATTCTACCCAAATATTAGCCCACACAAAAAAATGATCAATTCGGCCAAACACAATTATTATTGGGCTAACAAAATATTGGACTTCCACTAAGGAGGGAACCCAACACACATGAAGTCGACTTCTCATCAACTTTAAGGGGGTGTTATTTTCAAGCAAATTTTTGGAATTTTGGATTCTCATTTTCAAATTTTGAGTGTTTGGCAACTGAAGTTGAGAATGGATTTTGGGAGAATAGGTTTTCAGATTTTGGGTTTAGGAGCCAAAAACCAAAATCTGGGTTTGAGGAATTTTTTGGATTCTCATTTTCGGATTTTGAGTGTCTATTACGAATATACTCATAATACTCCCTCATTTTACCAAATTTGCCCCTCCCTCCTTATCCACTCCCATCTCATCTGCTCACCACACAACTGTTAGGTCACCCAGAGAAGAGAGAAGAGAGAGAGAGAGAGAGACCATAGAGAGAAGAGAAGAGTAGAGAGGAGAAACGAGAAGAACGGTCGTCGTCGTACACGATTAGGCAGCCGGAGCAGATCTACACCACACCTCTCATCAACTTTTTGTACCCAATCTTCAGGTATTCTTCTTGTTCTTCGGCTTGGGATTGTTCTTCAGCTTGAGGTTAGGGTTTCTGTGTGTAGGTTGTTATAAAGATCTGTTAGATTAGAGCAAGTGAGAGAGAGATTTGACAAGGGTTTTATTTTTTCCGACTTTACAGAGTATTTTTTTCCTCTGTGTGCTCTTTAATGGCGATTGGGACACCGAAGAAGCAGAGGCGAGAAGGGGATGGTGACACATATAGGGAGTAAAGTAGGAGATGTGTCACTCACACCATGGGTCCTCTCTCTCTCCTGTTCTTTGTCCCAATAATATAATCCCTCCACAAACACAAGATCCTACACTGCATTTAGCCCTCGGACTACCAATCCCTCGACCACGACCCACCTTGGTTTAAGAAGTTTTGTGATTTCATTAGTTCCAAACATTAATTCCTGGTACAGGAAATGCAACTGTTCAGTTTTCCGTCAAGAGTAGAATGCAACTAGTATAATTTGTTTTGACAAGGAATTATTCTTTGATTAGGCAATAGCCCAAACAGATCTTTGCTTCTATTAGGATGTTCATAATTCCCCTTTTGTTTTAGATATTGCATGGTATATCCATTAACCTTGATAATAGTAGCTAATATCCGTCAGCAAGATCTAATCTTAAACCCCCAATCAAACAGGCCAAAAAAGAAAAAAAATACAAACAGGAATGAGCTTTGAGGTTGGGTTATGTCCACTACGACGAATCCTTCCAAACCCACTCTCAATGCCTGCAGTTGATTCTAACTGTTGGAGCAACAAATTTTATATCTGAGTTCCAGTATCAACAGCAAAGTAAATTACAGTTACTAGTTACCAAAGCATCCCCAGTTTCTTCTTCAGGGGAAGAAGAAGATGAAAGAATATCCTACTGTTTTAGTTCTTCATCAACATTTAGGGTTTACGGTACTGGTTAATGTTTGCAGATTTCGTTGAAAAAAATTCTACCCTGCGTTCAGTTCTTAAAAAAGAAAATCTATAGTAATTATTTTGTACTAATCTGTAGTAATATACCTGTTTGTTAAAGGCAAATGTCATCGAGCAGTAGTTATTACCGAGCGGAGAGTGAGACCAAGAAAGGGGTTACCAACACCCCCAAAATTCTGTATAAGCCAAGAAATTGTTATTGTGGGACAAGGGCTGAAATTAAGGTTGTTGAAAAGAGTGAGAAGTCAAAAGGAGAATTGTATTTTATACGTCGTAAGGAGAGGGCAGCTCGGTGTGGGTTCTTTGACTGGTGCCTCCCTGTAGAAGGGACAAGCAGTAGTCAAATTGGCGATTAGGGATCGATTGAATATACCAATGTATGCGCTTCCAATGTCTGTGCTACCAAGGTCATTGATGAAGTTGTAGCACTTGAGAAAGAGGTTATGATCATTCGACAACAATCGGAGTATTCAAAGATGTTGACAAAGTTTTTGGTCATATGCCTCGTTATCGTGATGGGGGTCATCGTGTTGAAATGAAGATGGGAGAAGTTATTAAATTCAAATTCTAGTATGGCTATGTGTTAGCCAAGTACTGATGCCCATGTTATTTTGTAATTTCCCAACTTTTTGTCATTATTATGTTGTATTGGGAATTGGCAAGATGTAAGAGAAACTTATTGTAGTTAATTTAATTCGGAGTATAAATATTGGCTTGTTTAGTTGTACTTATGACCTATGTGTTGAACCTGAGTACCATTTTCCTTACCTGGAATTGAGTTAAGGCAATTATTTGCGATGATAGTGTATGAATGTTGTCTACCTACGATACTATGATGAAATAGTAGATGAAAGAAGTAATACACATGTACAGATATGTAATATTCGCATAGGTTGCTTCCAATTGAACTTCCTTTTGTCATTGGTGGTCATTGAATTGAAGGAATCATTTGGTTGGACGTTTCGATTGGTGGACAGTTGTGCTTTCCTTTCATTCAGAACGTATAATTATGTTTTTCCACTACTGTAGACATGTCTTCCACTCAAACAACATCTTCGAGAGGGAAAAAAGTGGCAACTGCAACTACGAAAGCAGTTTGGGATGCACAGTCCAAAGAGTGCTTCATCCAAGCATGTGTGGAAGAGTTGGGAAGTGCTGGATACAAAAAAGGAACCCAACTTACCAAGATTGGGTGGGCCAATGTTCTGAAGAAGTTTAATGAATGAAGGGGAAAGGATTATGACAGAAGCCAACTGAAGAATCAATGGGGTATTTTGAAAAAGGAGTGGCAGCTATGGCAACACTTGGTTTTAGGTGAAACCAGACTAGGTAGGGATCCAGACACGGGTGCTATTACAGCATCAGAGGAGTGGTGGGATCTCAAGCTGATGGTATTCCTTCCTCCTAATTTCTTTCAAGCACTATATTGTGCCTTCTGAATTTGTTTTTCTTTTGCCAAAATACAGAGGTTATTTTTAAATCATTTCCCTAAATGATATGTTTATTTGCAGCGCCATCCTGATTGTAAGTTCAAGGAAAAGCCTTTGCCACTTGAGGAGGAAATGTGCATCCTTTTTGGTAGCAACACAGCTACTGGTGAGCATATGCACATACCTAGTTCATGCTCAATTCTAGCTGCCCCGAAAGAATGTACTATAAATTTGGAGGTGGATGATATTGATGCATTGTTGGATAATGATGCTGAGGTTCAAGAATTGGTGCACCCACTGGAAGATGTCTCCAAGAAGAGGCGTGTTGATGGATCGGCTACGAAGAAAGGCAAAGGCAAAAAGGGTACCATGGGCTCAAGACTTGAAGCTTGCATGCAACAAATTTGCGACTCAACTGACAGTGCAAGTTCTCCCTCCTCCGTCCACCGTGCTGCCTCTGACATTCCAACGATCAAAGAATGCGGTGAGAAGCTATTGCTACTTCCTGAGTTTGACACAGATCCAATGTTGTGGGCAAAAGCCCATAACCTTTTCAGAGATGCGAGGACCCAAACGCTTTTCATGACTTGCTCGGACGAAATTAGGAGGTACCACCTCATAACCCAAGAATTGCAAAGGGTGGAAGCAGCTGAGTTGCAGAAAATGGGTGGTGGCAATTGGTTCAACAATCGGCAAGTTTCTGGCTGGCGACCTCAATTCATGTCTTGCCCTCTTTCAAGCGGTGTTTACTAGACTTGTGTGTTTTAAATTTGTGTGGTTTTCGATGAGACTTTATTAGACTTGTATGACTGTGTTTGTATGACTGTGATTGTAGTACTTTTAGACTGATGGTCCTTGTGTCCATTGGACTACTGAACTAATGGTAGTATTTGGAGTTAATGGTACTATTTGGAGTTATTGATGCTTGTTTTTTGAGTTAAATGGTTAATTTTTGTGGTTCCACGCATAACAGAAAAAATGTTGCCATGAGTTTGAGGGTGTTTAAGCAAGCTTGACAGAAGTTGAATGATTTATGGCTCAGATAAGTTGTTGCACTGGAAGTCGAATTGATTCGAAGTTTGCTATGCCATATGAACAAAAACGATGGCTTTTTCGTCTGTTTAGGCAGTTTCTTAGAACTTGTATTGTCATTGCCTGTGTTGATTCTTTTTTTATTTACCAAATTTTGCTTTTCTATGTGTCATATGAACGACTAACTCATATTAATATGTATGTGCAGACTTTGGAAATATTATGCTGTTGAAATCAATGAGAATTGTTTATGTGTAATTTCGTTAAATAACTGGGTGGGTATCTCACTAAAATAATGAAGTCAGCTATTTTTTCCCAGCTAAAGTCCGCAAGTCTAATTTGTTGCACCACTTCATAAACAGAAAAAATTGGTTAAAACCGGGATCGTTGGACGAAATGCGTCCCCATTTACTGTTTTAGTGACCCCATACCAAAGAAAAAAACTGAAAAGGAGAAAGACACCTCCAAAGGTACTAGACCAAACCCTTCAGATGGACACAAATACACAACAGACCAAAAGAACAAGCCCAAAAGACACCCCACCCACTAAAACAACACAGACCACCTAATAGCCTAAACACAGACATAAAAGAAAAACAACCATACCACCCAAGAGCCCCACCCAGACCCTAATGGGACAAAGAGAAAACCAAAGAACCCAAGAACTTGGAGACCTAGAACACCAAAACTGACCAAAACAACAACCCCCACTAAAACCACCCCAAACCCAAGGACAAATCCTCACTGCTCTGATTGCTTCAAGATTACTCTTAAAGTCATTCACAGAGTAATCTTTTATATCATACTTGCATTTGGTTGTTTAAACATAAGGTTCCTTGTTTTTTCATTATTTAGAGAGCAAGGTTTATGGGCAGTTCCCTGCCCAAATCTGCATCTATGGGGTGTGTTCATACATGATTGGGTTTTTTCAGCAATCAGATGGAGCCCAATAATTCAAAGCTTTCTTGCTTTCAAGAGGCCAATAATGCACTTCACGAGTCCTTGCAGATTTTGAATTCCCAACTTTCCTGACACTCGGCTGTATATTTGATGTTTGGCAAAGGGGGAGGACAATAATGCATGAAGGACAAGTTACATTTATGGAAAAAGTCCAATAATGCATGAAATAGCTCCAAATGTGAATAGTGATTTTAACTTTCCAAAAAAATTTGAATAGTGCCAATACTTTTGAAAATCTGTCGGCAACTTGGCTAGGGGGGTTTGCTTTACAAAACAATAACCAAGAATGTGTATAAATACCCATACACTTGGTTGTGTTTAAAACATGAAACAAAGCTCCATTTGCAACAAACTGCCCATATTCTACCACTGTGCATGTTTACCCCTACAAATCCGTATGGCAAATTATACAAATCCGGATGATTACAATCATGATCTTTACGATAAAGAAAATTGGGACAACGACGATCCATATGGCGGAGATCCATACGATGGAGATCCGTACGATACCGGGGAAGGGTCGAGTCATCCTACGCCTCGTCGGGCAATTGCAAGAATGAGACGAGCTGCTGTTGGGACATGTAACATCCACCATGATACGTACATGTGCAAGGAACCGTGCCGTCCTCCGCCTTAACTGGTCAAGCTTGGGTCACCGAGCTAGAAGAGGGAAACTCAAAGCGTATGTATCAATCATTTCGTATGAGTAAGATGAATTTTTTTTCACTTGTTTACCAACTTGAGCATAATTATGGGTTGCAAGTATCCAAGCGAATCTCGGTTGCTGAGCAAGTAGCTATCTTTCTCTGGATAATGGGCCAACAAGCTAATAATAGAAATGCCCAAGAACGTTTTCAACATTCGGGGGAGACTATATCAAGGCAGTTCCATAATGTGCTAAACACCCTCAATGCCATGGCTATCGATTGGGTTAGACCATGGCCTCAACAAGGAGTGCATAGCAAAATAGCTAACAATCCAAGATATTATCCACATTTCAAGGTATTTTTTGTAATTGATTTATTCGTTTTATGAGTACCCAGCCAATTCGTAGCCTTGGGGCTTTTAACCATTCAATTTTCTATATGTAGAACTGCATTGGAGCTATTGATGGCACTCACATAAAAGCCCACCCACCTACGGACGACCCTATACAGAAATGGATTGGTCGTAAAGGATATCCAACACAAAACATTATGGCCGCATGTGACTTTGATATGTGCTTCATGTTCGTGTTATCGGGATGGGAAGGAAGTGCGCACGACACAAGAATTTTTTTATGATTGTATAAGGAATCTTGCGTTAAATTTTCCAACACCACAAGGAGGTTAGTCCTGCGATTTATCCTTTACTTATATTACACACTAATTGTACTAAAATTTTACAACTAACGTATTGGACAATCACTACAGATCAATTTTATTTGGTAGATGCCGGGTACCCAAACACTCGTGGTTATCTAGCATCATACAAAGGTTGCAAATATCACCCTCCTGAATGGCGTGACGGAGGCGCACCAAGGACCAACTTTGAAAGGTTTAACAAAATACACTCTTCTCTTGTGTATGGCGTTTGGAAAGCTCGTTGGCCTCTGATTTGTGGCATGCCTGTTGGCTTCACAATGACAACACAAGTAGCTCTTGTGTCCGCAACGATGGCGATTCATAATTTTATAAGAAGGAACAACTTTCCTGACATTCCTTTTGGTTTCTATGATAGGCGACCAAATTTTTTGCCTTCAGATCGAGGAGTAGAAACTACAGCACCTAACGGCAACCATGGCAGTAGGGTCCAACGTGATGATCGTAACATGGACACTATAAGGGCATCTATGCGAGATTTCATTGTAGAAAACAATATACGTTAGGTCACCTCGACACTTTGGAGGTTGTGTAATGTTGTTGAACCTGTGTGTTTGTTTTTTTCACTATGCTTTTTTTTTCATTCTGCTTGTAGGCGTGGTTTGTGTGTGTGTGTGTGTGTGTGTGTGTGTGTTTTTGTGGCTTCAGACTTGTAATATTAATAAAGTGTTTGTGTTTGTTTTATTGTTCTTTATATTTATGTTATGTGTTTGTCGATAAATTAAAGTGTTACTTGTAACATTGGTCTTATTTTTTTATGTCTAAAATACCAAAATAAAAATACCGAATGTCTTCCTTAAATTAAAAAAATGAAAAAAATTACATATCAAACAATTATTTTACCACAATAATATAACGCCCAAAGGCAAACAGCAGATCTGAAAAAAAGAAAAAAAAGAAGAGGCAAACACAAAACATTACTTTAGAATAATAGACTTCAATAAACAACTCATAAAAAATATTCAATAATAAAGTAAAAAAAATAAATTAACAAAAAAACGGAAGTGACCTGTTATAAGAAGACAAATGGCAATATGGTAAAAATGCAACTCATAATTCATTCTCAACAATCATCTACCAAACACTACTACAATTTCAAAATACATTCTGCACAAATCTCTCAAACACTCTACCATACTCAAAATACATTTTGGTCATAATCCAAAAAGTCAAAAAGCCAAAATGCTGAAAATGAAAATTCAAAAAGTTGGCTCCCAAACACCCCTTAAAATGTCTTTGAAAAGTCCTCATCGCATCGCATCCACCTAATCCTTTTTTTTTTTTTAAACAAATTAGTACTACGTAAGATTAAGAAAATCACAATTTGATTCCAAGACATTCATAAAGAATGCCCCGGAAGTTGACAAGAGAATGGTAATGAGTCATTCAATTCCTCAAAAATATTATTCCCATCGAAAAATAATCACCATGGACGTAAATCTCAAAGGAGTTGGTGCAACTACTTAATTTATGGACAAGTACCCGTTCTGCATAAACATATACTCCCCACAGTATTAAAGGTTTTTTTTTTTTTTTTCAGGGCCACACAGTCTTAATTGTGACGATCCGAAATTTTTTACATTGCCTCAAATAAATACATCTCCAATAATTACAAATCTCCAGCAGAAGTATACATGGTGGGCCTAAAACCTCCAAAATGATAAAGGTTGTGTTCAGTTCATATTTTAGTTTAGTTTTTCAATCATTATCCTATTTCTTTCTCCAATCATTATCATATTTCTCCAATTATTACTTTCTCATATCTCTCTAATCATAACTCATCTCTTTAATCATTACCCCTCTCTTCAATCATCACCCTATTTCTCTCTCAACACACTACCAAAACTAAACTAAACTAAACTCTCAACCAAATAAAGCCAAAGATTTTCTAAACAATCTTTAAAACTAAAAATCCTTTGAATACTCCAACTCGGGTTCCCACTAACTTTCTCTGTACCTGAAAAATATAAAATGTCCGGATAGTATATGCAATACGAAGACAATAAACATGGGTAGCAATAAAGATTATGCTCAATAAACGAGGATAACAAATCAAGTAGGATCGTTCTGAAACGTTTTGCATTTGTAGCCTCATACCCGGCTCATCTTGGTAGCATGCCAAGTACCACCCACGTCAAAACTCTGTATTGGGCACTTGGGCCTCCATAAACATTCTAGACTTCCCGTAGGGTAGTCCATCATATATTTTTCATTACTTTGTGACCCGATGGGCTTGTACACGTACCAATTTGTTCTATGGCTTTCAGCCAAATACTTTTCATGTCACGATACAAGAAGTGACAATAACTGAATCAAAAAACTTAGACATCAAATGAATACAAGTATGAGAGAATTAAAGAACACTCTTTGCAAAGAGATTTAGCTAGAAAATGTATTGCATACTACCCGGTATCTCAAATCATGATCATGACCGTTGAATACACAATCTTGGCACTGTAAACTATATACCGAAATTCCATTGTCACCAAACTCCATCTCACCATCAGATCCTAATGGAACCCAAATGATCTGAACTTTTTAATTTTCCAAATCTAAGAGTCCACTGTTTTCTTCCACCTCTCACACCAATTAGATGAAAATATTTACTAACATCTCTCTCGATTTTCTCGGTACAACACAGCAAAATATAACAAGAAGACTCTTGCCTCTTGGGTTATATTGGCTTCCTAAAGAATGATGTGTCAATAGTGGATATTAGGTGTCAAAATGAAGCCAAGGCAATTTACTTAGTCACCTCCTCTCCAGCCACACGTCCAAAACATGGTAATCTGGGACCATCTCTTTTCTTTCTTTTTTTTCCATTTTGTTCCAAACGGCAAAAAGGACTATAAATTTCTTAATTCTAAAATTAGCGGATGTTACATTAATGTTGACCAATATGAGCGGTAATGGATAGTAATGACTAATGAGTACCCATCCTGCAAATAAAATGAGTCGTTCGCAAATAGTTTGACTTGTGGTTCGGTAAGAGTTAGTTGAAGTTTGATATGTTAAATTAGTAAATAAACTCAAAATAAATAGTGAAAAGACCTGCGAACTAGACGATATGTTAAATAGTACGAATAACAAGAAATATTAAGCGTAGCAAAAAACATGAGTAAACAAAGCCTTAAGTCTCAATTAATTTTGATTGCCTCATGAATTCGTTTGTATTCAGTTTAGGCGAGAACGCCATACGTACTCACTCTGATAAGCAAAAAATTCTAGATCCGTAGGGGGTGTTTGGACAAATAAGCCAAAGTGGCTTATTTTTTGTCCTTATTCAAATTTTTTTCGTATCACTTGGTTTATCCTCATTTTTTTGGGGATTATTGCATCCTCATGACGAGAGGAATCTAAAAAGTATAAAATTTTGATCGAAATCCAATATTTTTTGAATAAAGACGAAAAAAGTGGCTTATTGGCTTATTTTTAGGGCACTGCTATTCACAGCCCTCTATTTACTCCCGTAGCCCGTTAAAAATTTCTAATTATACTCGACAGTTAGTTATCGAAATTGAGATATATTTTCATCATCCAATTACTGAAATATAATATTTTTTTCAACAGATGTTTACCGAAAATGTATGTTCGGCAGTTGTTTACCGAAAGTTGAACATTTTTTCGACATGTAGTTACCGAAATATAATCTTGTTTTCAACAGCAATTTACCGAAATGTTATTTATGATTTTGAACAACCATTTACCGAAATGTAGTAGATTACGGGAGAAAATAAAGGGCTCCGAATAGCGGCGCTCTATTTTTATTTTTATGTGGGTTTATTTGGCTCATTTTTTTGTGAGAAAGCCAATGGCTTTTTTAAATGAACAACCCCTTAATTTCAAACTACCGCTTTTAAGGTTGACTTTTGGCACACCTCCTCTAGTACTACTCCCATCAAGGCCAACCCATTTATTTGATTGAAAGGTTGATTAGCCTCGTTGCAACTCTTTCTGTTACAACGGCAACTATGGAAAAAACATTTTCAGCTATGAAACATGTAAAAATTGATCTTTGTAACAAAATGGAGGATGATTTTCTAACGGATTCTATGATTATCTATATTGAAAGAGAACTTGTTGTAAATATCGACTCAGATTCGATAATAGATTATTTTTACTCTGTAAAACATCGTAGGGTACAATTTCAATAGTGTTCATTTTTTTGAACATTTACGTATTTATGTACAAGTTTGCCTCTTTTTGATTTATATATATGTAATTTATTTTTATTTTTTTGCCGTTTTCAAGGCTGGATAAAAAACCTGCTTAATGTGAGCGGGGCTATCCCCTTGAATCCTACTACCACTTCAACCCAATAGACTTCTTGCTTTGTGGGCTGGCACTGCAATTGTTGGCACTATCCGACCACCAGGATGTGAGGCTTTCCCGGGAGATGGAAAAAAAAACATATATGTAATTTGGGTTAGCCTAGTGTTAAATTCCTTCTTGGTTCCGCCCTTGACTCCCATCTATCGTAAGCATATTATTTCTTAACTACCGCCTCTATCGAATCTACGATAAGCGAATGTTTTATCTCATCTTATTTTTGTAAGTGTCACCCTTATCATTTCTCAAGTGTTTTCATTTTTTTTTTTTTCCTCAAAGTTTTAGCACACACTCATCTACAAGCATTCCTACTTTAGTTACACTCATCGTACTTGCATGTTGCTTCTTAGCAGCCCACACTTTTGTATCATGCGATCCCACAATGCTCTTGAAGTACTGGGTCACTTAATATATCAAACTTGTACTATGGCTACTATTAATATATACTAGCATTTTAGCCCATGTTCACCACATTCAAATTCTACCCATGTGTAAGTCAACTCGTGAAAATTTCACGAAAATATATATTCAATACACGATTTACACACTTCCAAAAATTAAATGCATCAATTGTACTTTTTATTTTTTGAAAACAAGGGGTATTCAAAATGAATTCATTCACACATAAAGAACTAGTAAAAAAATCATGTGCCACCAGCACATGTAACAATTTTCCTTTTTCAAGACCAACCTCCAAGATATTCTTCGCCGAGCTCGGCACGCCTTTGCATGTTAAGGAAGAAAAAGAACCCCCAAAAAAAAGTCAAAAAAATGCTAAGATAATCACCAAATCAACTTTGAATTTTGCTTTTGCTTTTTCCCTTTTCTTTTTCCTCAAAGCTGTAAATTCACCGTAGCACCAACATCTACCGTTATGGCCTTTGCCGCTCTCCTCTCCTTTCCCCACTCTCTACACCACCTCTCTCTCTCTCTCTCTCTGTCCTATTAAACCTCTCCCTTCTTCAACCTCTCTCTCACACCGTCTTCTTCTTCTCCTCCTCACTCTGTATATAGATTGCAATTCCACTGAATGGGTTATCTCTCTTGCAATGCAGATTCCGCCATCGTCACTGGCGATCCCCACAATTGCAAAAAACCCGAGAAAACCAAACCCAACAAAAAACCCTTCAAAATCACCCACTTCTCCTACTCTGACCTCGAATCCGCCACCGACGCCTTCTCCCCCGACAACTTCCTCGGCAAAGGCAGCCACGGCTCCGTCTTCAAGGCCTCCCTCCGCAACCCCACCCTCCTCGCCGCCGTCAAAAAAACCACCTCCCCCACCGCCACCGTCGACAACGAGATCGAAATCCTCTCCCGCCTCCGTAGCCCCCGCCTCGTCAACCTCCTCGGACTCTCCTCCGACTCCCTCGGCCGGAACCTTATTGTGTTCGAGTACATGCCCAACGGGTCCTTGCACGATCTCCTCCACGCGCGCCCCAAGCCCCTGCTCTGGTCCACCCGGGTCCGGTTCGCGTTACAAGTCGCCCGGGCGGTCCAGCACCTCCACTCGTCGAACCCGCCCGTTATCCACCGCGACATAAAGTCGTCCAACGTTTTAATCGACGGGGAAAATAACGCTCGGCTGGGGGACTTCGGCTTGGCTCTGAGGGGACACGTGGAGGACGTGAAGGTCAAGTGCACGCCGCCGGCGGGGACGATGGGGTACTTGGACCCTGGCTATCTTGCGCCGGGTGATCTCAGCACCAAGTCCGACGTGTTCAGTTTCGGAATCCTTCTGCTGGAGATCTTAAGCGGGCGTAAGGCGATTGACATGAGGTACTCGCCGCCGTCTGTGGTGGACTGGGCGGCTCCGCTGATCAGGGGCGGCGAGTACGAGTCTATTTGCGATCCGAGAATCGGGCCGCCGGAGGATGCGGTGGTGATGCGGAGGTTGGCGGTGATGGCTGCGAGGTGCGTCCGGTCGAAGGCTGAGAAGCGGCCGGAAATGGCGGAAGTGGTGGAGTGCCTGAGGGGTGTGAACAAGAGAGTGTCGTCGCCGATTTGGAATAACCTAGGGCGGCGCGTGGGGATGGGCGCGTGCAATTCGTGGCAATCGGTTAGATACGAGCCATTGGATGAGAGTTATACCACGGAGATTGTGAAGACTACTTCGAGGGTTGGGAGTAGGAGGAATAGGAAAGTATCCAGTGTGCCGGGTGTAGAGACGTTACCAAGAGAAGTTGTTCGTGTGAGTGATAAGGATCAGGTGGGACGGTCAAGATCTGTGGGGTCGGTTTGCGAGATTAGATTGGGACCGTTGGATTCGAATTTGGTCGGTAATAGTAGTAGTAATAGTGTTCAGTCAGGAGGAGTGGGGAGGAGGAGGGGGGGATTGGCTGTGAAGGTGCCTACGGTAAGACTGAACAAGTCGAGATCAATGGGAGTGTTGCAAAGCTCAAAGTTGGTGAGCAACAATGGGTTATTGTTCGTGAAGAACCCCAATGGAAAGGAAAAGGAGGAGTCAAAGTTGTTACAGTAATAAAATTTTGAAAAAAGAATCCCAGAATGAGAGAGTTGTACAATTATGTGTTGGATTTGTTGTACTCTGCTGTTAATGCATTGAGAGAGAGAGAGAGAGAGAGAGAGAGAGAGAGAGAGAAAGAAATTGAGATTTTTTTAATGAGATGATGTGTTAAGAGCGCTTTGATTAATTTCGGACCATGAAGTTGAAAGTTTGAAACCATCCGATGATCTGTCAGTGGTTTCAAGAGGTTATTTGCTGGTGAGAGTCAAATTGCAAGCGCGGAGTGATAAGTCTTTTATTTGCTGTAATATTTCGGCTCGATGGATTTCCTCCGTTAAACATGAATTCTTGGTGCAGAAGTCCTAGCAAAATATCTTTGGGCGGCCAAATCGGGTTTCAGTCACTGATTTTTCTCTATGCAAGTGTCGAATGTTCCAGAGTTTATAAACCAAAGATATAAAAAGTAAAAAAACATGACATTACTTTAAAGGCGCTGCTATTCGTAGCACTCTATTTTCTTCCATAGTCCACTACATTTCGGTAAATGGTTGTTGAAAATCATATATAACATTTCGATAAATAGCTGTTGAAAACAATATTATAATTCGGTAACTACACGTGAAAATATGTTCAACTTTCGGTAAACAACTGCCGAACATATATTTTAGGTAAATAGTTGTTGAAAAAATATTATATTTCGGTAATTGGATGCTGAAAATATATCTCAATTTCGGTAACTAACCGTCGAGTATAATTGAAAATTTTTAACAGGCTATGGGAGAAAATAAAAGGCTGCGAATAGCAGCGCCCTACTTTAATGATTATGAGATGGTTAAGGGGCCTTTCCACATTTTAAAAATAAGAACTTTTTTTAAAAAAGGTAAAAAATTATGTATTTATACAAATAATTTTTCTATCAATATAGATCTTGTTTGATAGATCTCATTGAGATCTTTTAAACGGTGCAAAAAAAATTAAAAATTATTTTTTATTTTAGTTATATTTGAATTTGAAATTACCTTATTTCTTTGCCTTGTTCTTTTCCTTTTTAAAAAGCATTTTTTTAAAAATTCTCCCTAAATTCTTCTTACTTCCAACATTTCTTTATCTCTCTTCACTTATTATCCCCTACTATTTTTCAAAAAAAATTTCAAATATCAAACCAAACACAGCACCAGATTTTGGAAGAAAACGGAAACTATCTGCTTTTAAGATTTTTTGCAGATTTCCTACTCTCTCCATCATTTTGGGCTCAAGAGTCTAGATCTAAAGTACTAGTTTATTTTTTTTTGGTAACAAAAATACTAGTCGAGTACTGCTATTGGTACCGACGGTACCGTAGGGAAAATGTACCGACGGCCACCGGACGGCCGTCTTCGGCCACCAGACGGCCGATCCAATCCGTCCAAATATTTTAAAAAACAAAACCGAGTGGGCCTAAGCGAGAATCAATGGCATCCGAGGTGTGTAGGGTACTTGATCCGAGCACCCCTTTTTCGTGTATATATGTATATACGTGTATATACACGAAAAATGGGTGCTCGGATCAAGTACCCTACACACCTCAGATGCCATTGATTCTCGCTAGGGCCCACTCGGTTTTATTTTTTAAAATTTTTGGACGGCTCGGATCGGCCGTTCGGTGGCCGGAGACGGCCGTCCGGTGGCCGTCGGTACATTTTTCCTATGGTACCGTCGGTACCAATAGGATTTTCGATTGTCAAATGGTGGTTGATCCTTGCTGAATTCCAAAAGCTTTGAATGCAGAGACATCCATTGGATTCTTCTACTCAAAGGGCTACATCCTATTATCTATTAGATTGTCTAGCTACTAGCTTCCAAAGATTCAGACATTTGTTATCAATGCCGTTTGGATTTATTGATCAATTTTATTATTATTATTTTTTTAGTGTACCTAAAGTTGGGGCTGGTGATGGGCTTGCTCCAGTGTGGTCCTTGATTTATCGGACAAATTGGAGGCTGTATCCATTCCGATTAGATAAGTTGCTTCACGAGATGCAACGCAGATCACTGTCCTTACCATACATGAGCTTTTCTTGGAGATAAATTAAATTCCTTATCAAATGAGTAAATTGTTGCCATTTCTCCCAATGATCTAAGAGCATTTCAAATTAGTGGCAGAACCAGGATTTTTGATAAGTAGAGTCGGAAATTCGAACTATATATGATTCATTTTTTCTAGTTGCTAATTGAAAAAAATAATTAGATTAGCAAGTTAATCAAAAAATAGATATAGTATTACTAACAAAATGTAGCTTCGATTCACAATTGACCTCGACGACTTTTTATACTTTGGAAACGATGGAATATCGCTCATATGTATCTGGCAAAATATATCAACATATAATAAATTTTAAAGTGGGGTCAAATGTGTAAAAATGAGGTGAAAATTATACCTGTATCTCTAAAAAAAATTGGGAGGCAGTGGGGTCAGCTGCCTCTCCTTGTCTCTCATTGCCTCCCCTTGTCTCTCATTGCCTCCGCCCTGATTTCAATGATTTTCCAAATCGAAGTTAATTTTTTTGTTTGTTAATGTCACAATGTGATTATTTGGTAATTTGTTCTTTATGACTATAGAGTGCTAGAGATACAAAAAAATCGGTTTGAGCCATTTTTGGTAGCCTGTCAGAAGATAGAGAGAGAAGGAGAACGAGTTTGCTCTTCTCCAAATTTGACATGCAATATGTTTGAAAAAGAGTAAAGTCTCGTTTCACTAAGGTTGTTATTTTTTAAATATTTATTTTTTATTTATAAGACAGATCATTCTCTCAAAATATATTATCTTTAATTTAAAATCAAATACATGTAGACATATGTACATCTTTCATCGGTGCACTTTTATGTGGGCCCCATGCACTTAATTCCGAATCCCACATAAATGTGTGATGATGGAGAGTCTTAGGCACAACATGGTGGTATCCTAGAAATGACTAATAATTGTACATATATCTACAGGGATAAGAATTCACTCTATAAAAAAAGTTAAGAGTATTATGTCTCCATATAGTGGAAATGATTAATGGACAATTTCAAAAGTAAAGGCACGTTTTCAAACAAAAGGCTTAGGGAAGTGGAACAGTAGCTCATTGATAGGCAACATGTAAATGCACAAGATTTATGTTCAAACTTTTACAAATTATCATGAACAGCTAGTAAAAGGTGTAAAAAGAAGAAGAAATAAAACATGGAAAATTCTAAAATCAGCTTAATGGATTGATAATAACAAATATGTGAACGTGTATTAAAAGGTGTAAAAAGCACATAGAAATACATATTTTTCTTGTCTTCTTGTATGTTTATTATCAACCTAGTGGGCTGACAATAGAAAGACCGATAAAACAAGGAAGCGGATTCTCTGCAGTTAGTCTAACTGCAGAAGACTAACTGCAGAGAGTCCCTGCAGTTCAATCACAGGCGTTCATCTTTGCATCTAATGGTTTAAATCTCGACCGTTAAAAATACCATCCGACGGTTGCGAACACTCCAGCCGCACGTTTGTAATCCAAATGTGGGCTGCAGGCAAGCCTGGTGCTAAAACAAAACAAAAGGCTTAGGTCTGTTAGGTTCATTTCCTTCTTTGCTTAAATTAAACTCCTTAATTGGCAAGTGCATATGCATAAACTAGTGCTCACCTAAATAAATGGAGTGGTTAAGTAATGTGAACCAACCATAAAAGAAACCTTTTGTTAGACTGTGAAATGGAACAAGGAACTAAAATGGGGTAAGTGAAGAACAAGGTAATAGTATCCTTTTTCATGTTTTCTTAATAACATGTAGTAGTATTTACCCTGCAAGCATGCATTTATGGTGAAGTGTTTAATGATCCTACCAGACACCAGTATATGGGAGATCTGAGTATATGGTGCCTGCTGTAATCTCTGTTCCGAACCAGCATTGAGGGCATTAAATATGGTTGGATCTCCTCTGTCTGGAAAATTTCTATGCGTCTGTGCCGAGAGATTTTTTGGCTGTTAAATTGTTTGATTTTTTCTATGTTCTAAATTCAATTGCTAAAAAATTCCTCGGCATATGCATAGAGATTTTTGGCACGGAACGTCTTGCCTCATTAAATACGGAGTATATATATATATATGGGCCGAAAATGACACCGGTGAATTCAACGTGACAATTATACTAATAAATGAATGCGGTGCCCACCAATCACACCCTCCCCGTAGATCCACTTGCCATTCCCAAACGCTTCAAATAGATTGGCCCATTCCCAAAGGCACCATGGTGTATATCACTCCTCTTTAGGTAGGGTGCCCTCATATACACAATTTGCGGATGTCGAACACCAGTCGTTAGATTGTGTTTTCAATGGTCTTAATTAGCAGACGCTTTCTTACTAGTAAAAATATATTTGTCTGCGGATTCGGACCATTGAAAACACAATCTAACGGCTGGCGTTCGACGTCCGCATTTTTTCTAATTAAGGACGTCCGCATGTGAAGGCTTGTGTGTGTGTATATATATATATACAGTCCTCTTCCTATAAGGGCGACCTTATTCAGCAAAATACGGAACTTCTTTTTTCCAATCAAATTTCGATAATCCGAGCCGTTCAATGTGATTAGAACGTGATTTTAAAGGTTCCTACGAGATATTAGCAAAAAATGACTGGGAAGTGTTTCATCCGAGCAGTTTTTATTGAACGGTTTAATAAAAAAACTGCTCAAATCAAGTTCTTCCCGGACATATTTTTTGCCGATTTCTTACAGGAACCCTTAAAATCACGTTCTGAACACATTAAACAGCTCGGATCATCAAAATTTAATTGAAAAAGAGGAGGTCCACATTTTAGCAAGTTAAAGGTGCCTTTATGTGAAGGCTGGTGTGTGTGTATCGTAAAATATATGATCAACTTGTTTGACATTACATGCAAATTAATGATAATACGGTAACCTCTTCAAAAAAAAAAATACAAGAAAAATGAATTAGTGTTCAAAAGATATGTATTGAAATTTCAACTTATTATTTGGCAATATATGCAAATTATTCACCGCCTAGCTGGCGATAGTTAACCAGACCCTAGTCAATTTAGATACTTTTTTATTTCAATTATACATCCATCATGATCATGTCAAGTTTAAACTCGATCCTCTTCCGTACCAATAATTATACACTTTCATTGATTGTTCTTTTGAGCACCAATATTTTTAAGAAATAAAATAATAGAAATCTTTAAAGTGATCTAAGAAAGTATGAAAACTCATACCCATTATCTCCAAAAGCGTAATAATAAGCCTGCTCATCAATCTCATAAAAAGTTTATGATACTGAAATCAGATTACTTTCGACAAGAACAAATGATGAGTGATACTCTCCGACAATAATATTTGATCGAACTTAAATTGCTCTAGGATACGTAAGTTAATTAAACAATATCTTGATACTCTTTTTCTTAATTTATCCGTGTAATTAAATTCGTAAATGAATATTCTTTACATGATCTCATAATAGTTTTCATGAGTACCTATTTATGTATTTTAATAGAGAATTAGTTAATTTATTTCTCTAAATTTCAGAACTTTCGTTGTATATTCTGAAAGTCAAATGATTTCCTGCTTTCTTGCAGAAAAACACATTGTGGGTCCGTGGTTTGATCCAGATAAGGCGGGCTGTCTATTCAAAATAAAGGCTTATGTGTTGGAATCATTATATTTTTTTTTAGCTGAAAAGATTTTATCAGTAATTTTTATAAACAATTACAATGATTAAACAAAACAAGGGTATACTGGCATATGCAACCCAAGATCAAAAAAAGGCGGCAAGACACCATCCAAAACAGAACAATCCTAAGGAAATCTTAACTTAGAACACCCAAAAACCTAAACGAAAACTCCAAAAAATACCTCAAAGTACTCCAAAACAAAAACGAAAGCAAACCAAAACGAGAGTCCGAAACATATCGAAAGACCAAAAGACACCAAAACCTAACATGAATAACAAAAGAAAATGCATACCAAGACAAAGGATGCTAAAACTCCAAAAAGATAGAGGCATCATCCTCCTTATCAGAAATGTCTCCCTCTTCCGAATCCGCAAACTTCTTCAATGCGTTTTCCCTATCTGCAATTTCCTCATTTTCCATTTCAACCAACTTCTTCAAGTTAAAGTTCCTCCCTCTTATGAATTGAATTCCCAACCATGCGCCAAACTCATAACCTTAGTAGCATTCTCGAATAAAATAGAATTCCTATTCCGAATGTCAATGGATGATAATGAAGAAGAATGCACCACCTTAGCTTTGTGTGATACTTTTGGCCGCCTTAATCCCAAACTCAAAAATACGTTTCTTCTTTTTGATCTTCCTTTTGGATCCATTTATCCTCCTTTCCAACTTTAAAATACTAGTAGCATCATGGATAGATCTCTCCCCATGAATACACTAAAAACCACCGTTTCAGCATTTAAGGTGGTTTGTTGTCTCGTAGAAAATGGTTAAGAGGCTGTTCTCTTGCCCTTTGTCCTTTACAACAGATCTCGGCTTCAATTCTTAAGGCCAAACTTCTGCACAAGAGATGGGACTAGTGTAGTGCATGTACTTTGAATCAATATTATTTTGTTTTTATTTATTTATCTTAATTTGGACGCTCAAATTAATAGGTGACACCTACCCTAGGCTTTGCAACATGTCAAGAATGAATTTTGTCAATCTTTACCGTTCTAACATGTCAAATACTATGAATTTTCTCGATATCTTTTGTGAAGCAAGGGAAATAAAAGTCATGACCCATCATTTTGGTAGTCACCTTATAGTCCTTGTTTACTTTCACTATCACGTCCTGTGGTCTGTTCTACTGTCGATTTTTTTGTTCTTATACATGCTACTATTTTCAATACTTTCATGTGGTTTTATTCTTTAGATAATGTCATACAATGACATCATGGTTTACGTACCAAACTAATTCTTGTCGGTGGGTGTCTTTACGCGCGTCCATTTTACTACTAGCTTTGATTTATTTCGTCATCATGTTAAAATTTTGAAACGTTTAACCACTACGCAAATCGACCAAGCCAAAAGTGTGCGTTCCGACTACTTTACCGCATGCTAATTTCTTTCTTTTTTTATTGAAAAATGAAAAATAAATAAAAAGTTGACAATGGCTTAAATAGTTAAACAAAAACTAGGCATAAGAAATAGATTACACAGAGAATATATATTCCAACTAATTTCTACTTGTGGCACCTATCTACCAGAGTTGACAATGGCTTAAATAGTTAAATTCATAAAGGTATATTGGTGAATGAAAGTATTTTTTTTTTTTTTTTTTGATCCTATGAATGAAAGTATGAAACTACCTAGCAATAAGAGAAAGAGGGCCGTATTTTCAAGAAGAATTATAAAAAAAAGAAGTGAAAAACTTACCAACTTTGTCTTTCAACTTTTCAATAATGATTTTCATTTCTTGTATAATTGAAATGATACTGATGTTATGAAAGTCATACAGGTTGCAGTTTTTTTTTTTTTCACGGAAAATACAGGTTGCAGTTTTATAGGCAAAAAATATAGAACTAACCCGGGCTACCTATTTATGATACATCTTAAATTCAACCCATGTAACTCTCATTCGACTATTTGAGAAAATACTTCCACTGTCCCAAATTAAATGGCACGATTGCTGAAAATGAACAATTATTTTGGAACAGAGAGAGTATTATTTTGTTAACTCCGTATCCGACACAACCAATCAGTCTAATGGTTCAACTCCACTGCTCAACACCGGGGGCCCAATTAAAATTGGGACAAGGTTCTATATAGGCTGGCCCAAGACAGCAAGCGGTAGTGCAGGGGTGAAAGTTGACAGACCAAAGGCATTTCTGAGGCTAGAGCATGCAATTGGATAGCAAATATCCTTGTTCCTCTTCATTTTTTTTTTCCCGATCGGCAAAAGAATAATTTTATTAATCTCCGAACCAAAGAGTTACAAAGATACCTACATCCCAACTATGTTGACACCTAGGCTAAGGACAATCATATGCCCCCTGCTACTGAAAAGAGATCGAAAAGAGCTAACGAGTATCCAACTTGAGAGGAACCAGAAAAGTACAGTCACAACAAAAACGTACGTCCACAACATAAGCAAAACTAGAATGATGCAGTGTTGCCCCCCCTGGCTTCAAATCTAATGAGCCGTAGCAGATTCAGAGGCTTCCTGTTCGCGCTTCAAAGTCCACTTTTCTGAGCCACAATGAGACCAATTATACACCGCAGCAACTTTAATGAATATCTCGATCACAGTAGAGAGATCGAGGATAGTATCAAAGAACAGGAGTCCCAATCATGCATCTACTATCATCCTCAAATTTGACATTCCGAAAGAAACAAAATCCAATCTATACAACGACCCAACTTTGTTGAAAATAAGGAGGGGATAGTATCATAGAATGAAAGTCCCAATCATCTACTATCAAGCCAATATAATGGAAACCGGGGGGCCTGCTGTGCACCTCTGCACAGCATCCCTATAGTGCATCATCTCAATCGTTCGTATGTGTTAATTTTAGATAGTTCAGATTAAAATATATAAAACTTTTACAGGGAAGAGTTTTCATCTGTATTTCGGATGGTCCGAATTAAAATAAAACTCTTCTAGGGACCATTCAAAACACAGACGGACGGCTCGATCGGTGTTGTGCACTGTACTACTCGACAGGCTTCCCGGCTTTGAATATAATGCGTCATCGGACAACTTATGCGAGGTCTCCACTTGGGAAGCTGATCATTTAATTTGGTCTGTTTTTGATAATCAAGAACTTGGTTCAAGTTTAGTTAGCTTCAATGGGCGGCCCGGCCCAACTGCTTGTCTTTGTATTCCAACCCAGTATTTGGAGTCAGCTTATTGTAGGCCTAAGCAAAAATTAACAACAAAAGTATTCCCACACCCTAAATGGTGGACATTCAACATTCACAGTATTCCGAAGCTATTAACCGGGCCTTCACCGATTATTTCCAGGACCTTTTTTCGGAACCTCAGCCTAATCTCAACATGGATAGCTGGGAGGGTTGGTCTCACTTCGACAGCCGTCTCTCTGCCACTCACTTGTCCTGGCCCAATAAACCATTTGCAGCTGATGAGATCACAACTGCTGTCTTCCAAAACGGCGGAACCAAAGCTCCTGGCCCAGATGGCTTCTCTAGTTGTTTCTACCATCACCATTTGGATTTTATTGGTCCTTCTATCTGCAAAGCGGCCCTCTCCTTCTTAAACTCCGGGTTTCTCTTGAAGGAAGTTAACTACTCCCACATTGCCCTAATCCCAAAAGTTCAATCCCCGTCGGCCCCAAGTGACTACCGGCCCATTTGTCTCTGCAGTGTGTATAAATCATATCCAAAACCCTTGCAAACCGGCTGAAGCATATCCTTCCCTCCTACATTTCCCCAACACAAAATGCCTTTGTTCAAGGCCGACAGATATCTGACAGTTCAATTCTTGCAAGCGAATTCTCCAATCTTATAGCCAAAAGGAAGTGGGGTCACAAATATATGGTTGCACTAAAACTGGATATGAGCAAGGCTTTTGACATGGTTAGTTGGAATTTCTTAAATGCTATCCTTCATAAAATGGGCTTTTCAGATCATTGGTTACGGCTTCTTCACCAATGCTACTCCACGGTATCTTTTTTAGTCCTTATCAACGGTACCCCATTCCCACGTTTCAACCCATAGAGCGGCCTCCGCAAGGGGACCCCTTGTCCCCATATCTTTTCATTATTTACATGGAAGCACTCTTTCTGCTCTTCACTACTCGGACCACTCAAAGCATTGTAAGGGTCTCAAACTCTCCGTTAATGGCCCTTCACTCTCCCACCTATTCTTTGCTGATGACTGTCTCATCTTCTTCCAACCCACACTCCAAAGCTGCGCCAAACTCCGAGACATTAACCATCAAAAAATCTTCTATCACCCTTAGTCCCAACATTCCTCGGGTTTTCCGTCAGCGCTTCCAAAGCTTTTTCCATATACCAGTCCGCACAGGTTTGGCTTCTTACTTGGGTCTTCCATTAGGTGTGTCCAAAAATAAGAAAGGCTGCTTCCAATTCATTATTCATAAGGCCCAACAGGCCCTGGCCAGTTGGAAATCCACGTTGTCACAAGCTGGAAAATTAACTCTAACCAATCGGTGTTGTCCTCCCTCCCGACCTATCTCTGTTCTTCTTATGCAAGAGTTAGTGAGAGGGTATCATAGAGATAATGCTGTCCCTAGATGTGCCATAAAACTTGATCTGATGAAAGCCTATGACTTAGTGGATTGGTTTTTCTTATTTGACACCATGAGAATTATGGGCTTCCCAGCTTTGTATATCCATTGGGTCCGTCAATGTGTTACAACAGTCCGATACTCAGTGGTGATAAATGGGTCTTTGGAGGGATTCTTTCAAGGTCAAAGAGGTTTAAGGCAGGGGGATCCAATTTCCCCTTACTTATTTCTTATAGTCATGGAAGCCTTCTCTGCGTTGTTGACATACAGAGTTGCTTCCGGTCAGTTTACCTACCATCCCAGATGTAATGAGATTAATCTTCACCATCTAGTGTTTGTTGATGATCTATTTGTTCTTTGTGGTGCTAATGGGCCTTCATTCTTCCTTATTAACCAGTTGCTCAAGGATTTTCATGACTATTCTGGTCTTCAACCAAATATGGCTAAGAGCTCTACTTTTTTTGCCGGGGTTTCTGAGGATATTAAGGGGTCCTTAAGGGCCATTCTATCTATTCCTGAAGCTACCTTTCCTGTGAAATACCTAGGGGTTCCCCTCATCTCTACCAGGTTAAGAGCTGTTGATTGTCTTGTGCTTAAAGAAAAGATACTTAATCGACTTCATGGGTGGTCCCACATGCGTTTGACATATGGAGGGAGAGCTCAGCTAATTCAGTCTGTTTTGTTTAGTATTCAAGTCTACTGGAGTTCTATTTTCATCATCGCTAGTAAAACGATAAAGGAGATTGAGGGTACTCTGATGGCATTTCTCTAGTCAGGTTTCGACATGAATCACAAATCAGCTAAGGTTAAATGGGAGCATGTTTGCTATCCAAAAGCAAAAGGAGGCTTGGGGTTTAGAAGGATCAAGGACTGGAACAAAGCTGCAATGATACGACATCTATGGGCCTTGTGTATGAAGGCAGACACCCTTTGGGTAAAATGGATTCATACCTATATCATTAAAGACCAGAATATCTGGACAATGAAGACTCCCAGTGATGCTTCATGGACCATCAGGAAATTGTTTGGCATTAGGGGCTTGGGGCAACCTTTGATCCAATATAGGATTGGCAATGGTGCGGGGACTTTCTTATGGTATGACAATTGGCATCCCTTGGGGCCTTTGCATAAGAGATTTGGGGAAGAAGTGGTTTGCAATATGGGGCGATCTCTTCAAGCCAAATTGTCCTCCATTATTTTCCAAGGAGAGTGGAGATGGCCCAGAATTCGTAAGAGAGTTACTCAAGAGATAATCAGGTATACTCCCAGTACTCTAAAGCCAAATAGTTTGAGAGAGGATTATGTTGTTTGGGTCCCTCATCCTAGTGGCCATTATTTTGTTGCCTCTGCATGGGAAGCACTCCGAATCAGAAGGCCAAACCCACCTTGGGCAGCAATTGTTTGGTCCAAACAAATGGTCCCTCGATGGGCCTTCGTATTATGGATGGCCGTTCAAACCAAGCTGTGTACTAAGGATAGGTTAGCTAATTGGGGAATGCAGGAGGACGACAAATGTGTGCTTTGCAATAACGCTAGAGAGACCCACCACCATTTATTTTTCCAGTGTCCCTTCTCCTCTATGGTCTGGCAGCAAGTTCTAGTGAGGACTTTGGTACCAGGCATTCCTAACACCCTCGTGGACATTGTGGACTGGCTTGTCCAGTATGGGACATCCAAGGTTTTTAAGAATTTAGTGTTATATAGTACCTTAGCAGCTGCAGTGTATGGTATTTGGATTGAGAGGACTACTAGAGTGTTTCAAGGCCTTTCCAAACAGGTTGACGTCGTATCCCTTAACGTGGTTAACTTTATCAGAGATTTTCTATGCTCCAAAAGACGTGTTAAGAACTCCACTTTGAACAGGGCTTTGGGTGACAAATGGAGGCTTCCGGATAGTATCTTTTCTCCAATGTAAATGTTGTTTCTTTGTATAGACAGCAAATACCTTAAAAGTAGATTGTGTTTCCTACGGGGATACCCCTATTACGTCTGTAGAGTTCATACTGGGGGATGCCCCTTTTAGTTTGTATTTCGTTTGAGCTTTTCAATGGAATTGTGCTTATCAAAAAAAAAAACATCCCCCTTGCCATCTGTGACAAGATTAATGCCATTCAGCAGATTTTGGGTGGAAATCGGGGGACAATAAACCTCTCTATTGGCTCTTTTGGGATAAGATTTCAGCCTACAAGTCTGAAGGAGGATTGGGAATCCGAGACTTTCGCCTTCTCAATCAAGCTCTTTTGGCTAATTAATGTTGGCGCAATCTGACTAACCCTCCCTCCTTATTGCCCAAATTCTTATCCCAAAATACTGCTCCGGTACTCACACCGTCAGAGTGAAACCTCATCCCTCCTCATCTTGGGCATTGGAAAAGTATTCTTTATGGCCGGGACCTCATTAACAGCCACCTATCTTGGACAGTAGGAAACGGAGAGTCCATCAACCTTTATTCTGACCGGTGGATCCCTCACTTCCCGAAGCCTCTTAGCCACGTTATCCCCTATACGGGTCCGAGCACCCTTACCGTTTCAAGTATTCATAGTCCCACCCAAACTGGCGACGCTTGAAATGTTACCAAAATCAGAGATCTCTTTCCAGAACCCATCATCCAAAAGATTTTGGCCATCCAACTTCCTACCACTTCCTGCAATGACAAAAATTACAAAATAGTATGGCCCCATGCACCTTCTGGCCATTATTCCACAAAATCCGGTTACCGTGCTCTCTACGACCACAGGAAGAACTCGTCCCAAACCTTGGGTCACAGCCCCATCTGCAAAACGGCCATCACATATGGAAAACTTTGTGGCACCTAGATCTCCCTGAACGCCTCAAAGTTTTTCTCTGGAAATGTGCAAGAGGTATCTTACCGGTCAAGGTCCATCTTTCCTCCCGTCTCCACCACTCTGCAGCTTGTCCCCTTTGTGCCACATCGGATGAAAGTCTGGAACACCTTTTTCTAGGCTGCCACGTCATTCAACCGGTTTGGGATCGCTCTCTATTCTCCCTTCCTACCCAGCCAATGTGCTTTCGTGAATGGTTAATGGACTGGATTTTTCGCCTAACTGCATCCCCGAATGAAAAGGACCGTTTCTTTAGTTTTATAGCTACTCTCTGGGCTATATGGAAAACTCGTAATGCTACGGTTTTTCGGGTGACTGCTTCATAACCAACACCACTCAAGCTCTAGCTGCCGATAATGCCCTGTGGTTTAAACGGTCATCCGCCTGGAATTCTCATGCACTGAATACTCAATCTCGGCCCTCTCCTAGACCCGTGTCAAATCCATCCTTTGTGCTTATGCCTTCCCCCCCCCCCCCCCCCCCCCCCCGGTCATCCTTTTCCACGAGTGAGTGGCAAATATTACAGTGGATGGGGCTTGGAAAGAGGGGGCTCGGGGCAGTGGTCTGGGCTTCCATGCCTCCTACCCAGACGGCACTTTTATTCGACAATGCTTCGTATCTTGTTGCAGCTCAACCCCTCTCCAAACTGAACTCATGGCCATCCTTCTAGCCATCACATGGGCACTGCAAAATCAATTTAATGTTATTTTCATCTATTCTGATTGTTTAAATGCAATTTTGTAGCTAGCAAGGCGCTCTGAACCTCACTACGCAGATATTTTTTTGTTGCACAACTTTCGGCAAGAACTCTCGAAGTTAGATTTTTGCAGGTTATCCAAGATTGATCGCAAGAACGCAAATCAAGCCCACTGTCTTGCCAAACGGGCATTGCTGTCCCATTCTGCATCTCCATCTGCACGGGGAACTCCTTTTTGGACCGGAGCAACCACTGACCACTGTTTTTTGTTTACTTAGCTCCTTTTGTTGTATATATTTGTTGTTTTCCTGTTTATTTCCATGTAATCTATAAACTATTATCCTTTTATCTATGCATTTCTATCATGTTTCATAAATAAATAAATAAATAAAAGACTTGGCTAATAATTGATTAATTGAGAGAGAGAGAGAGAGAGAGAGAGAGAGAGTGTGTGTATGTGTGTGTGTGTGTGTTACAAATCTCATTTAACAACTCTGTCCCACGTGCTTACGTTCATTAATATTGTCATTGGATTTTGAATAACAAAATTAATATCGTCTTCCGAATGAATTTTTTTTTAAGTTAGTTCTCTAGCTATAAAAGAGGTATCCCTTCTCTATGCTTTGTGCATTAAAAAAAGTTCTGTATTCCTTTCTAGAGGTGTTTGGCAGGAAGGAAGAGGAAAAAAGCCACAATGGGTGCCAAAATGCTAGTTTTAATAATGGTAGTCATCTCAATCTGTTTTATCCTGATGACATATGCAGATTCTTCGGGGACTGCCTCGTTCAAGCATGCCCTTTTTTGCTGATAAGTGCTAGATTCTATGATGTCTAATTATGCATGTGTATGCATAGATTTGGAATTCATGAATAGTGAAGTTGAGCTCCAAAAAAGGGAGAATGATGAATAGTTGGAATGAGCAATCATCGTCTTTGCCAATTTATTTTCATAAAACAAAGTGGGTGAAAAAAAAGATAACCATCCACATTTCAATATTTTTTGGTATCCTTGCCTTTTTTTAAAAATAAATAAATTTAAGTAAAAGAACGTTCAGATGAAATTGGTGGCTTTTCACATGAAATCGGTATATCCTACCAACCAACCTGCTAATTGAATTCGGCATATATTCTGTAGACCTTTCACATGAAATGTCCAAGTGTAAACTTGTAAGATTTAATTTAGTAATTTTGGTTGGATGTTTCATGTTCGGCAAGACTAAGTTGTGTCGCCGATCAAAAGAAATACTACTAAATTGTGTTCACAAAGAATTGCTTTCATAATTTTCTAGTAGTGAGCACTGCTATTTGATGGGGATGACTATTTTTCTTTATTGTCTGTATTTCCTTCTTTTTTAATGATCTTATACCAATTTTTTCCCACTTTAGTAAACAAGATGGAGTCGCAAGTTTTTTTGTCCATTTGAGTTTTGACCATTTAATTTTGTAGAAGGGCTTGCTTGAGTCTTGGAGTTGGCTCTTTAACCTTTGAGGTCGAGATTTCTCTACTTGCTTCGTCCGTCGATATATCAATATATATGATCACTCCAAGCGCAGGATTTCCTAATACGTCATTTGAAGCATAATAAATCGGAAGTCCGGATATTGTACCCAAGGAAATATCATCACGGCTCGATTGGATTTGTAGAAGTAAGATTCGCGGTCTTGAGACAGCCAACTTTAGGAGTAGTTTGAAACAGAGAAAATGTGCGATAAAAGTGTATTTTGAAAACGCTTTAAACTGAGCGGCTAGCTCTAAGGGATTTTAGCACCCATAACTCGAATCAATCAGTTTTTCTCTTTAATTACTCGGTTTGAGATACGCGTCAACGATCTCCCAAACCAAAAGATTTATCATTAAGACCGTTTTATTAGAAAAGGAGTCGAAATGTCAAGCGAGTTCTAGTATTCATCTAGCAAATGCAGTGAATGACATAGCTCCAAGCATTATGTGTGGCAAGTAGGCTCGCTCTTGCCTACGCAAGATCAAAGAGGTTAACACCACCAAGTTTTAATAGACAAACACAAACTACCTTGATTTTCATTTTGTGGGCGATCCCTCTGGCCCAAGTAATCTGAACCCCAGTCTGGAAGAGGCTAAGGCGATCATCACTCTCAGAAGTGGGAAGGAGATCGACAAGACAATTCCTCCAAAGTAAAAATCGGTTCCACCCCTGGAGCCAGTGGCTGCACCAGCAGTTTCTCCAGACTTGGGAAGTGTTCCTGAGGAAGAGGACGAGTTGAAGTCTCCTGAAGTGGCGATGTCTGCTCTTGCAGCCCCCACGACTCCATCGCCACCCGCTGCTCCATACCCCCATCGCTTAGTGGCGAAACCCAAAGTCAATGTGAACTGCCATATTTTTGAGTTATTCAAGAAAGTTCAGTTTCCTATTTCCTTGATGGAAGCCATTGACGTCATTCCTCAATTTGTGAAGGTTTTGAAGGATCTGTGTACTTCAAAACGGAGGACTAAAAGTCAGGATTAAATGCTCCTGACGAAGCAGATGAGCTCCATTCTCTGGGCCGATATCCCAATCAAGAGTAAAGACCCTGGTTGTCCCACCATTCCTATAGTTATCACAGGCCAGAAGTTCGATAAGGCTTTGCTGGATTTAGGAGCAAGTGTCAACTTGCTCCCATATTTGGCATACTTGAGGCTTGGCCTAGGCGATTTGAGAGCCACACCGGTCAAGCTACAGTTGGCTGACCAGAGTGTGAGTGTTCCGAAGGGGGTGGTGCAGGATGTTCTGATTCATGGGCGAGTTCCTTTTTGCAATCGATTTCATTGTCCTTGACACATGCCCGATTCTAGAGGTCTTCGAGAAAACTCCTATCATTCTTGGTCCTCCCTTCCTAGCCACCTCCAGTGCCGTCATGAACTGCAAAACTGGACAAGTTCAAATGTCGTTTGGAGATTTGAAAATGGAGGTGAATGTGTTTAATGTGGATAGCCGAGTCGATGACAATGAGGAAATATACCAGGTGAGTTTAATCGACACGCTGGTGCAAGAGCATGTTGATAGTATTCTGTATAAGGATCCTCTGAAGATAGTTTTAACCGCCGAAGAGGCGTCCTTCTTAGATTCTCCAGAGGTAGGAAGTTTGATAGAGATGCTTGCAGTAGAGGATGTGTGTGGCGCCACTTGGGACCCAGTTCTTAAGCTGCTGGGCGCCCCATTATCTTAAGTTTCGACGGGTAGCTTTTGCGTACCACTCTCTTCACTGAGAAGTGGACCCGGCTCCTAGCGATAAGGATACTCATCATTGACTTTGGTTTTATAGCTTTGCACACCACTATTAAAATAAGGATCGTGTGCCCAACTCTGGTTAGTAAGGGCAATTTTGTGTCAGTGACATAAGACTTTAATTAGTTCTTCTGATAGGGATAATTTATAGTTAACTTTCCACGTCCTCCGGATCGATAAGTCCCACGCAGAGGCGGTTCAGGACCATAGAGACGAGCCCGTTAATTCCCATGCTTTGGCACTTGGCTCTTTGTGGTGTCTTGTCTTGTTTTGGTCTTGAGGGAGCCCTGGCCCTAATTGGTTGGCGAGGCCTAGAACTATAACTTGGACGCTCCGAGTTTTGGCACAATCTATGTATAGTTGTTCGTTTACTTCTTGTTTAAAAAAATTTAAAAAAAATTTGAAAATTGTAAACAGAAAAAATATAGCATTATGGTCTTGTATAGCCACCCGTTCTTTGCCCACCAGTGAGAGATGGAGAGAAAAGTATGACACATTGATCGCGTGAAGATTTGGCGTCTGGCTGAAGACATTAAACTTAGCTCTTCTTGGGAGGAAACCCAAGTATTGTATGCCTGAGTTTTCTTTGTTTTCTTTATGGCTTCCTTCTTATGTTTTTGCCATTTTTATTAAATTTGCTGTTCTTTTGTTTGCTTTTATTTTCTATATTTTGTTGTTGTGGAGGGTAACATTTTGCAGGTTCATCCGTCCAAGTGGGGGGTCTCCCTCTCACTATATTGTACCCTGCTTAGTCCCTCCTGTTCGAGGTGATATATTTCCTCTTTTTTTTGCCATTTGTCCTCTCTTTTCATGTTCATGGTTTCAGTGCGGACATTGAATGGTGTAAGTTTGGGGGAGGAATCACCTTTCATAAAAATGAAAAAAAAAAGTGAAATTTTTGAAAAAAAATAGTTGGATTATTTTTGCTTGTGACTCTAGACTTGTTGAGATTGGCTTTTGGTTGATTAAGTCTAAGATGTGACGATCATTGCTTGGATATCTATGTGGCATTGTAGTTCTTTTTGCAAGCCTATCGCGAGAAATTCGTCATGACACTTATTCTTAGCTCTTTTGCACATCACATTCATGAGGGCTTTGGTCGTTTTGTGAGTTGAATACTGATTGTTCTTAATGGCTTGTTTAGTGGAGACTTATGCCCATGTGAGTTTAGAGCTTTATCTTTTCTTGGAGTGGTATCACGTAAACTCTCATTTGTCACAGAAGAACATATTAGTAGTTGATCTCATTATATTTGTTGTCAAGTATTGGGAACTTAATGAGATACTTATTTATCTCTTGGGTTTGAAAATTTGCATGGCTGTGTTGTCCTTGGGAGAGGATTATAGGCCATTTTTGACACTTTAGGCCAATTCGTTTCTTTCTTTCATATACTTGTCCCTTGTGAGCCCATTTGAGCCTCTTGCATGATAACCTTTTCTTGTTGAGCTCTACTATCCAAATTGTGTCTTGAGAAGGAATGTTGGATCATGTGGAGGTCACTTATTGAAAAAAAAGAAGAAGGGGTGAGTGGTGTTCTTGGTTGTTGGTGATCTTCCCATTTTGAAAAAAAAATGCACAAAATTTAAAAAAAAACATTAAAATGGAATGGAAAAGGGGGACACCAAATCATTATTGAAAGAGAAACACCCGATCTTGGTGTGGGATTGTGTTGAAGGATAGGAAAGAGAGATGTGGCGAAGTTGAAGAAAAAAAGAATGAGAAGAGGGCACACTTTGTGAAAAACTTGCCCTATATGAGTTATTGTAAGCCTATTCTCAAACACTTGAATATTTTACCCTAGCCTTGTTACATTTTCTCTTACCTAACATTATAACCTAAAATGAAGTCCTATTTGATCCTAGGGGCAATGGGATGTGGATTGATGGAAAGAGAGAGTTCCCGATGCTTGCATTCCGTTCATGAGATCACGTGTCCACTTTATAGAGCATTCTTTCGAGTCTTTGTGTGCAAAATACTTTATTTTCATGTTGCATAACTTCCACCCGCACATGTTGAGAGTACATAATATGTACCTTGTTTTGAGTGAATTCATTTGTTGAGTGCATGACACGATGAGATTTGAAGTCAAAACTTGGTTCAGAGAGAAATTTTAGTTGTTACTCACCTTGCAACCGAGGCCCTTTCACACACGTTAAGAGTATGTGTCATGGCTTATTTTTATGATTTGATAGCCTCTAGAACTACTCTTTCCTGGTATGTTTCAGCGATGGTTTCATTTTCTTTGCTTGAGATATTGATGAGTTGTCTTACAGGTTTTTGGGTCTTATGTGAAAAAGATTCACAGTGTTTGTGGGAGTTCATTGATGTAAACCTTCACGAGACTCTACTCGTCCTCTGGGGATCGCCTATGGGTTTAAAAGGCTTGTTGCATGGGCTAAGTGCAATTGTGAGTCCTACGAAAGTGGGGTAGTTAGAATTTATCTTTTTTATTTTCTTTGCTCGAGGACTAGCAAAGTGTAAGTTGGGGGGCGTAATAAGTGCCAAAATATACATATATAAATATTTTGGCCCTCCAATCTACATTTATTAGTCTTTTATATTTGTTAACTAGTTTTTATTATGTGTTTTTATGTTTATAGGTTGCTCGAGCCCGTTGTCCGAGATTTTGGATAAAAAAAAAAGATTTTAAAGAAGTTTGGGGTTAAAATACGAAATGATTCAAAATTGAATGGTTCATTTATTATTTCATGAAGTCCAAAGGGCCTTTGTGTGATTAAGGTCTTCAATCCCTATATAAGCAATTTACCCTACTGACTTCAGAGAATTGTGGCCGCAAAAAAGAAAAACGTGAACAGCAGCTTCGGACGAGGAAAATATCGATGTGCGTAAGGAGAAAGATGTTGTTCAACATGGAGATTCACCTCTTAATTTTTAGACATACGTTGTTTTCTCTGGAGAGTTTCTCTCTTTCAAGTTCTCGACGATTCGTTCAAGTCTTCATACTTCGGTAACTCGTAATAATTTCATTTATTAAAGTTTTTCTTAGGTACTTATTTAATTCATATCTTTTGTTTATTTCGTATTTAGAAGCATGTTTCAAACTAGAGTTTCTTGTTCAATGCATAGTGAGTAGTCGTAAAGGTAGGGTCGGGGGGTGATTAGCATACTGTGGCCAAGTCGGACACGTTCTGCTCCTGTTTTGAAATAAAAATGAAAAGGCAATTTTAGGTTATTAAAGTACTTCCGTTAGACGAACCCGGGCATTATTGGAGCCTATGTGAGCGGGAAATGGGGCACCAAAACTTGTTCTCCACCGCGCATGGGTAAACGGTGACCATAAACGTTCGCATCCTTCGAAGTAGCTTTTTCTCTCTAAAGTCAAACGTTTTCAAGAACACCAAACGGAGCAAATAAATCCAAGACTGGTTGCGAATGCTTTGAACCCTATGACAGTACCTCCTTTTTAATTATTTAAAAAAACCACAAACAATTTCTTAAGTTTAGTCAATCTCAGCAATCAAATACAAGGGGTGGCTACCTAAGAGCCAGTTTAAACAGTAACAACCCAAGTTTTTGTCAGCACAAGATTTATTGAGAAAAGCATAATCAATCCAAGTCATGGAGTGTTAATCACCCCATGACCAAGCCTAATTAATTACTCACTCATACTAGAAATTGAATCAACAAAGCTAAATATTGAAAACATGACGGAATTCCAAATAAACTAGAGATTTAGATAGATCAAAAGTGCAGTTACAACTTTAATGAAGAGTAAATTGATAAACGACAACTAACTAAGGTAGAAAAGTGCAAAATTAACTAAGAACAATGAAAAATAGAGTAAGAGTAAGCAATAAGAAATGAAAATCATATTCTAAATCTGAAAAAGTGTTGTTCTCTACTCCTACTACCTTAGACATTTGTGACATAATGGGGTATTTATACAAGCCTCTTTCTCTCTCACAAAATATCTCAAAACGCCTAAAAATCTGCCACAAAACACCTCGGTATCGATACAAGGGTTTCTTGTATCGATACCGAACAGCTTTGAACAGTTCCTCTTGGCCACCGTAGCTTCTCGGTATCGATACACCAAAAAGCTGTATCGATACCCAATGGCTTCAAGCCCTATGGATTCCTGATTGCAAACGGGTATCGATACAAAGGTTTCTTGTATCGATACCGAACAGCTATCTCTGATTCTTCAACTTTTGGCCTTCCAGTAGCTTCCACAACTCCCAGCAGCTTCAACAACAACTTAAGTAAATACTACAGTTTAAATCTTTTTTTTACCTTTTCTTTACTTTAAGTTATTTAATAAAAATAAGGAAGTACACCCCATTTGGAAACAATGGTATTACCAGAGAATTGAGATTTCAATCCAATCAAAATGTCGACCTCCAGCTTTTAGTATAAAATAGAAAACTGCAGATTTTTCTTTAGAAGTAATGGCTTAAAACATGACCTTGCTCTTTGAATAAAACCTAGCAAATTTGAAGTTGCTTTGAAAAAAATTCAAGGATCAATTACCGCCATTTTTTATCTCGAAAATCAATACTTTTTTCGGAAAGTCATTTTTCCATACTTAAACAAATTTTAAGGGGCCAACAGGGACTTCCTTGGTTCTTCGGGTACTTGGACGCACTCGGACCATCCATGGCGTCAAAACGCACCTTATTTACACTATATATCTAAAAACACTAAAAACATACATTAGGTGCAATATCAAAGAAAACACTAATTTTATAAACATAAATATGATAAAACTAAAGACTTAAGCACCAAGAATATGCATTATTGGTTGTCTATCACTACTCTCTCTACATGTTTATAGATGTTTTGGTGTTGTAATTGGCGTTTGATCTTTTGGTGTTGTGATGGATGTTTAAACTTTTATTCTCTTGAGTAGATGAAAACTTAAACCCAGATTTTTCACAAATAATGATATATGCTTTCATTTGCTCTGAATCCAGATTTTCACAAATAACGACATCTACTTGTTTTCTTTTACAACCTTCATAGTACAAAAGTTGACTTATCACATTATCTGTTGATGTCCTTACTTATTTGTATGAGATTGAGTTCTTGAATGATTAGTTTGTTAATGAAATGGATGGTTCTCTTAGATTTCGATTATTTTGACTTACTTTCATGGGTTTGAACTCATAGGAGCATCTTTGACACAACGTGTTGCATGGTGTTGATGATGAAACTATTGTGAAATGAGAACATGCATAGTGTGTGTACATTTTGATGAGAAGTTGATTAGTGAAATGAGAACAAGATTAAATGGTTGTTAAAGAACTTGAATACTAGTATGCGGATAGGACTTACAAGACTAGGACCACCTTCGGATATGTTACTAGGCAGAGGATGTTGCGAGGTCTTGAATGCTCGACTGATAATCACATGATAATGGATTGGGGTTGAAAAGGAAAATGGACAAAAAGGGATTGGATAGATGATACTATTGATGATAACTTGAAATTTGAAATATTGAAGTGGGCGTGTGTAAGTTCCTTGATGCCATATTGTTGGCATTGCTCGAAGTGTTATTACTCGCATTATGTTTCTCCTTCCAATTTGTGGGATTGAGATCATTAATACCTATTTGATACGTAGTGATACGATGAGTTGATCTTAATGACAGAAAGAAATGAGAGCTAGTAAGTGTAAGACTTGGTTTCTTTTTTGAGGCTATCTATGTTTGGGATCATGTTTGCATTGAAGATTAGGGGGGAAAACCTGTGTGAAACCGTGGTAACCCGAAGGGTGAGATTGGACGTAATGAGCTAAGTATTGAGAAAACAATTAGGATTTGGTGATTGGTAATTATGGTTTTTCATCTTGGGCTTGGATACCCTTATTATTGTTGTTTGTTATTTTGATATTCATTTGGTAAATTGTTTGATAATAAAAGACAATTGATACCTTGAGGCATGATGAATTAATGAGGGATTATGTTGCATTTAGGGCTACTCAAAAAATCCGGTGAACCATGAAACTGGTCCAGACCGAATCAATCCATACCTTTTGGATTTTATCATTGGATTAATGGTCCAGACATGGATTGAAAAATTAGAAAACCGTGACTCGCGGTTCGGTCCACGAATTTTCATTACGAAACCGTAGATTAACCGAACCGGACCGTGAGATATTTATTTTATATAAATATATATGTGTATTTATATAATAAATTGATAGAATGTTAACACTTTTTTCTCCCAATTTTAGTATTTTATCTTAATAATGGATATATTGTAGATGTACATAAAATATAGGGATTAAATCATAGTTTTTTCGTATAAATTATGGGTAACCCTAGTTGAGTTTCAGTAGTTCGTTTCTTTTCCAGTTCTTTTATGTTATGTACTACTCCCTCTGTCTCTATTTAAATGACCAGTATTCTATTTTAGGCTGTCCCAAAATAAGTGTCCACTTTGAAAAGTTAATGGGTAAAGTGGAAGATAATTTTGGAAAGTGAAAGTAAAAGTTGATGTAAAAAGTATAAAGTGGAAAATAATTTTGGAAAGTAGAGGTAAAAATTGATGTGAAAAATGTGAAGAGAAAAGTTGATGAAAAAAGTGTAAAGTAGAGGTGAAAGTTGACTCTTAAAACTGCGTGTTTTTCAAACTAAGACATTTAAAAAGGGACGGAGGGAGTATAATGATACAATCCTACTAGTGTTTAGATTCTTTTGAATCTGATTTCTGTAAGTATGCATTTGGTAGTTTATGTAACAAGTACTTTTTGGTAGTGTTAAACTTAATTCTAAATGTAACATTCTTCCCTTTTAGTGTGTGATATATGTTTTAGCTTTATTTTTGCTAAAATCCGTGGACAATCGTAACTGATCCACGAGTCACGAATCGGATTAGAACCGAACCGTAAGACTTTTTGTCCGGACACGAATTTCATTTTGTAAAAACCGTGACTAGCGATTCGGTCCTCGGATTCTTAGAAATCCGAACCAAACTGCGAACAGCCCTAATTGCTTTGGCTTATTAGACTTACAAAGGAAACTTGACGATAGCAATGAGGGAGACGATACGTTGAGGTGTGAGACAAGTGGTGATAATGTGTGCTCTATGATTTTCTCTAAGTTACAGTGGTACCGTATGTTTTTTATCTTGTTTTAAACATTATTTTATCTTATTTTAAACATTATTGCTCGTATTATAAATTTCCTTAGTACTTGTCACTACATTTATATTTAGAGTTAATTGGAGATTTTTCTACTAGGTAGGTGTATACTCAACCCTTCCATCTTTCATGTACAAATCAAGGTCAGTAACATAGATTGCTTGAAGTGCATGGTTGGACATTCTTTCGGAAGTTGACATAGAAGAGTTATTTTACCATCTAGTGTAGATCATGTTTTGTAGATGGAATTGTAACTTTACCCATATACCGTTTGATTTGGGATGAATGTAAAAATATTTATCTTTTGTCTCTCTTTTCAAACTTATGGAATATTGGGCGGTGATCCTCGAATGCATATTGTGAAAGGATGTTGGTATTTATGGGTATTATTGCATGGAAATGATGATATTTTATATGAGAGAGAGCTATTAATATTATGTGTTCAAAATCGAGGGTGTGACAACTTGGAGGCGATATGTTATGTTGAGCTTGATTTTTGTTTCTTTGCATTGTTCAGTCTAGGAGGGTATAGTTTGTTTATTGTTTTCCCAGCATTTTGGTTCTTTGAATTATCATATGCTAAGACTTTTCTTCCTTTTGGGATTTTGTTTTCACTGGTATGAAGCAATGTTGTAATGAAAAGCAAATGTTACCCTTGACATTGGAATGATAAGCAGCATTATCATGTTATTTAAACCATTTTAAAATGCTAATGATGTAGGTATAGTCCTCTTGGATTTGTATATTGTTGAAAAGTATGTCAAAGTAATTTCAAGGGTTGTTTTAGATGGTAAGGAAGTTTGATATCGGGGGGGAGGGGGACTCCACGACACTTAAAACAATTAGACACGAAAACACTATACCGATTTTTGCTTTTCAAATGCTAGATTTCCTATTTTTTGATTTTTAGTAGTTCCAATCTCAAATGCATAATTTTGTTAGGCCTAAACTTGATCGTAGATGTGGGCAAGTAAAATTGTTCTTAGTAGTGTATTTTTGGGTATAATTGATGCTCTCTACAACCAACCAAATGGGCTCAATTGCTATTGTAGTGTGCAGTTTTTTAAGTAGAAAGTCGAGCCTCATTTCATGGTTGTTTGACAAATTGCCTAAGGGAGATGTTTTGTAGCGGCCTATTAAGGGAGATGTTTTGTAACGGAATGCGTTCGCGCAATGTAGGTATTGTAACGAGGCTTTGGTGTCCCTAGTAGATTCCAAAAGATGTCTATTGGGTTAATGAGTTTAATTTTGCCAATGTTTTCACAGTTTGTGTGGAAATTTGTAAATCATTGCTTATGAATTGATGAATGATTTAGATTTTGGAAAAGAGACGTTATTTTGTTGCAAACTTTGGGTGCATATGAATGTAGAAAATTAACAACCAACGGGCAAGGTCCTCGGCCATGGTGGTTTGCATGATTTACTTCCAGAATTCTCACAACTTAGCAAATTTCAAACTTCGAATCATCGTAAATTACAACATGTGTAAATTTTTGTAATTTGCTTCCAAACTATTTAGTATTGTAAATTACAATGACTTCGATGATATGTCTGCTACATATATCTTGCTTACATTTCCACATAAGAAACAGTAAAATAAAATAAAATACATGTACCATAAAAACAACGAGCAAAAAAATCCTCGTGCTAGCATGCACGACCAGTCCACCTAGTTATATAATATCGATAGATTTTTTGTCAACCCCAACATTTGGCTAATTGAGAGAGAGGGAGAGAGAGAGAGAAGCATTTACAAATCTCGTCTAACGACTCTCTGTTCCACATGCTTACATGCATTGTCATCGGATTTTGAATAACAAAATTAATATCGCCTTCCACGATCTTTTTTTTTATAAAGTTAGTTCTTTAGCTATAAAAGAGGTATCCCTTCTCTATACTTTGTGCATTGAAATTTTTTTTGTATTCCTTTCTCGAGGTGTTTGGTAGGAAGGCAAGTGAAAAAAGCCGCATTGAGTGCCAAAATGCTAGTTTTAATAATAGTAGTGATCATCTCAATCTGCCTTATCCCGATGACATATGCAGCTCCGTAAGGGACTGCTTCATATAGGCGTGCCTTTCTTATTGGTAAGTGCTAGATTCCATGATGACTAATTATGCATGTTAATTCCAAATCTATACATACACATGCATAATTAGGCATTATGGAATCTAGCACTTACCAGCAAAAGGGGCATGCCTGAATGAAATAGTCCTCGACGAATCTGCATATGTCATCAGGCTAAGACAGATTGCGATGACTACCATTATTAAAACTAGCATGTTGGCACTCATTGCTGCTCTCTTTTTTTCTCACCTCTAGAAAGGGGTACAAAAAAAATTCCAATGCACTAAGTTTAGAGAAGGATACCTCTTTTATAGCTAAAGAACTAACTTACCATGTTGAAGGTGAAGTTAATTTTGTTATTCAAAAACTCGATGAAAAAGCATGTAAGCACGTGGGACAGAGAGTTCTTGAATGGGATTTGTAAAGAGTGCTGTTACCTGCACCCCCGTGTCAGGCCCCCCCTGACACGGGCCCTCTTCAATTTCCCGTTTTACCCCCGACTCTTCATGCGCTCTCTTGCTCTCTCTCTCCGCTGTCTCTCTCTCTTATTTTATTTTTTGTTATAAAATTTTAAATGTTAATAACTTTTTTTTGCACGTATTTTTTTAAAATAAATTTTATATTTTTAAAATCTACTCAACGAAATCTATCAAACGAGCCTAATATTGATGGTGAAATAATGTAAAACGGAAAAATTATATTTTTTGGTAGTTTAGACTGTCTAAAGAGGTTGAAAAATTGAGTGTCCTAAATTTCAATCCGTTTGAATCAAATATTTATTAGGGTTAATCAACGAGATCGTAGAGTCAAAATTTAATTATGACCATTTAGGATAAAATGATCAAAAAATTAAAATCTTTCCACCGGTTCAAAAGGATTGAAATTTGAAATATTTAATTTTTTAACTATATTTTTTAATATACAAATTGTCTAAAGATGTTGAAATCACATATTTTTTTTAAATAAATTTTATATTTTTGAAATCTACTCAACGAAACTTATCAAACAAGTCAAATATTGAATATGAAATAATGTGTTTAAATTAAATGATTTTTTTGGACCCAGTATAATATCTCTTTATTTTTATTTTTTGTCCTTTGTTTTTTTTTTCGTCCCGGCGATTCTATCCCCATTACTTCATACCACAATTGGAGGCGTGCTTCATAAGGATGAGTCCATCTGTGTGCTTCATTTGATGCATTTCGCCTCCACCATATGAAAATGGGTGGTACAGGAGGATAATGATGGTATAGGAAAACTTGCACGAAGTGATTTCCATTAACATGGCCAATAGCTATATGTTTGCGCGCTGCGAATGGAACTGGATGGGAGCTCAACGGCAAGTGAGTGAGACAACTCGAAGCCAATCATATTAAATGTATGTAGTACAACGTTGTACCTTGATGCGGACAAGTCCCAACGTTATAAAATCCATCCAATGATTCTCTGGTGCCGATGGTTGGAAGCAAATTTTTTATTTTATTTTAATGTTCTTATTCAAATTTTTTTCGCATTTGTTAGTTTTTGGTCAATTTTTTGAAAATTACTGCTTTTTCATAATAAGAGGAATCTAAAAAGTAAAAAACTACAATCGAAATTCATTATTTTTAAATAAAGACGAAAAAATTGGCTTATTGGCTTATTTTTGTCTTTATTCAAAAAAATTAAGTTTGGATCGTAATTTTTTACTTTTTAGATTCCTCTCGTCATGACGAAGCAATAATTCTCAAAAAATTGACTAAAAACTAACAAATGCAAAAAAAAAATTTGAATAAATACAAAAAAATAAGCCAAGTGGCTTATTTAGCCGAACGTCCTCTTAATATTAAACTACCACAAAAATATAATTTTTCCGTTTTAGATTATTACACTATCAATATTAGGCTCGTTTGATAGGTTTCGTTGAGTAGATTTCAAAAATATATAATTTATTAAAAAAATACTTGAAAAAAAATTATTAATATTTAAAATTTTACAAAAAAAGAGAGAAAGAGAGAGAGGGGGTGCAGTGAGAGAGAGAGAGAGGGGTAGGGGTAAAAGGGGAAAAGGGGAGCCGTGTCAGGAGGGGGGCGATTAGTAATCTCCTTTGTAAATGATATGTACTCTCTCTCTCTCTCTCTCTCTCTCTCTCAATCAATCAATTAGCCAATGCTAGCTAGGGTTGACAAGAATCTATTTATATTATATACTACTAATACCAAAAAATACTGAAATGTGGATGGACCTAATTTGTCTAGTTCATCGAAATTAGTTTTTGCATAGTCACTAGCTAAAATTTTAGCTATTCAACTTATTGAGTACTAGTATTTTATAAGGTCCATTAGAGACGCCCTAACCCCAGGGTTCTCCGCACACACATTGATCCCCATCTCCATACTTATCTACATGCTATGTATCCTTTGACCCTTTTTAATTGGGCCCATAAAAACTTAAAGACCAAACAAAACCACAACCATATATACTTACATCAAAATGAGTCATCTCAATTATTGAACTCTCAATCACTGGCTTGAGACCTCATCCAAGAGCTTATACCTCCTCACCTTATTTCTAAACACTTGTTTTGTGAGGTTCCCACCATTTGATATTTCCTCTGACTTTGTCCTTGTCAACCTCCCCTCCAAACCACCACTGGTGATGAGCCTTTTCCGAGCTACTGCCGCCGCCGGCGATTCCTCCGGCGACCTTATTTGTTTCTTGATGGGGGTATTGACTGGAATCTGAAAAGGAGAACTCCCCTTTTGACCTCCATGATTGTGATCACTTCCGCTTCCATTGATAAGCTTTTTCTTCTTCTTGATCACGTGATCGTGATCTTGGCTGCTGGGTGTCTTGTTTGATGATGATGAATTATTGGGAGAGACTTGTGTTTTCTCTGTTTGAATCAGGCACCAATTGCAAACCCTATACGACTCTGCTTTTGGATATTGGTTGCTACAGTACCTGAAAAAATTGAATTGCCCAAAAGCAAAAATTGTCAATTTTTTTCGGTAATTTGAGTCGAAATCTGAAAAACCCAGATAAGAAAAACATAGAAATCAAAGGAATTCGGGGATTTGGATTTGAATCTATTCAAGATTTAGAAAATCGAAGATATTTGTTCGGTTGTTACCTGTGCTGAGTCCTGGATTGGCAAACTTTGCAGTCGAAGAGCTCAGTGGAAAGGCCACAATCTCCACACATGCAGCACTCAAGACTAGGTGCAGGACCTGCCTTGCCTGTTGTCATCTTGTACCATGTAGTTTTTAGAGAGAGAGAGAGAGAGAGAGAGAGGCTGAGAGGGGGTTGTAAATATATTTAGGCGTAGCCGCGTAGGCCGTCGACCACACAACAAAGAAAGGGAGGGGTGATGTATCGTATTTAGGCGTAGCCGCGTAGGCCGTCGACCACACAACAAAGAAAGAGGGGTGATGTATCGTGGACGGTAATGGGTTAATTAATATTGCGTGTCTGATGGGTACGGAATATTATTGATAGGTACCATACGGACGTGGAGATTTGACAAATTGCCAAGGCCGCAAACGCACCGAGCTGTTGACCAGCTCGAAGTCATTGGCTCGGTTTTTCTTCAAACGAATTGAGTTTGAACTCGAGTTTTAAGCTTATTTAGTAAATGAGTCGAGTTCAAATTATTTATAACTTGGCTCATTCGTGGAGTCTCGGTTCATTTGTAGAGGCTTGTTTAATAAACAAATCAAGCCCAAACAGCTTGATGTTAAACAAGTCAAGCTCAAGCTCGAGCTCAATCAATTGGGTTCAAGTCGAGCACGAGCAAGGCTAGTTTTGAACGAGCCGAGTTTACACACTTCAAAACTCAACTCGACTCAACTCAGCTCGTTTTTAACCCTATAAGAGCATCTCCAATGGAGATGTATTTTGGAACCGGATGGATAGTTATTTTAGATGAAAAAAGTGGTTAAAAGTTAATTGGATGTAAAATAGAACTCACCCCTCTCCAATGGTGAAATGTAAAAAATGGATGGACAATTAACGAACTTTCCCTCCTCTTTAATTTTACCCAACTTTCTCAACCCTAATTCAAGTACTACTTCCGTCGAAAAATAATTTTGGTATCCAGTAATCGAGGACTTAAAAAAAAATTACTTTACTCTCTCTCCCTCTCTCTCTCTCTCTCTCTCCAAACCGAAGGGAAATATTGGCTGGAAGGGCACAGCCGGCGAGGGTTTCAGAAGGGCACAGCCGGCAGCATGCATCTATACCGTCCATGGATCGTCAAGAATCGGGGTCGGAGACGGTAATCTTCGGACCTGGAATCAGTTTTCGGTGGGCTTTCAGCGTGTTCTTGCAGATTCCGGCGCGTTCTTCCAAATTCCGACAACTTTATGATGAAATCAGTTAACTCCGGCTGTCCAAAATTCTGATAGAATCAGTTGGGTGATGACCTGTCAATTATAGTTGTAGTCAAATGGAGATGGAAATATCCATCTCATTTTCCATCTCTGTCATTTTACCACCCAATTTGTTCCATTTTACATCCCCATCGGAGGGATTTTTTTTTTTTTTTTTGCATCCGGTTGTATTTTAAGTATAGCAACTAGTTTCCATCTCCCATTGGGAATGCTCTAAGAATGTATGTTATAGGAACAAATCAAGGGACTAAACCGAGTAGTTTTTATTATTTCTGGGCCCATATTGGATCCATTTGGTAATCGAAACCGTGTTTTAGTTGACTCAGCAGAGAAAATATCAACCCCAAAACTTGCTGCATTTATAAATATATACAACATTTATATTTATTTTAAGAAGTGTGCTCCAATAGTGCTATTATCGATATCTAGTCAAAGCTAATTGTAAGGATGTATGAGATCATCTCTTTAAGATTTGTGAGATCTTAACGAAGGTAACGGAAGTGGACAGGGAGTCGGCTAAAAGAACAAGGATGGTTCAACTATAAAATAGAACTAGATTACTAGATAGAATATACATAAGGGATTGTCCGCACCGTTGCAAACGAGTCGAATTGAGTTGCGCTTTAGAATGTTCAAATTCTTTCCTTAACTTTCAACGAACAAGAGCTCAATGAAAATATGACAAGGTGAGCTCAAGTTGAGCTCGTTTATATTTGAGTCGAACTCGAACTTGTTCACGAGCTGTAATGAGTAAAAAATACTATTAAATAATCCTTTCTCATGCAGCTCTAGCCGCAAATAAATAAGATTGTAAAACATATAGAAATGTAAGTGTATTGTACATTTAAAATTGTATACACTTTATAAAATTTTCATCACGTATATATGTACAAGTTTATACATATTCTAATGAGATATATATATGTATACTCTAGATTCACAAGTTGTCATGTTCAGGCAAAGCTGGCTTTGAGTTAAAGCTCGTAAAACCACCGCTTTAAGCCTCTGATTTTTTTTACCAATTTTGAGGGCCCCCAATTTTATAGGCCCATAAATTAGGTCTACATAAAAACTGTGATTCTAATGGTTATCGATTTTGGGTACTTATGCTCCCAAATGATTGTAATGATTTCCATATTAAGGTTTTTTTCCCTCAGTATTTTTAACTACGCAAAGTAGATTGAGGGGCCCATTTAAAAAATTCGCTTTTGGCTTCACAAATTCTGAGCCGGCCCTAGCATTGGTACAAGTTTGACAAGTTCGGTTTATTTATTAAATGAAACTAAAATTGAGGCTCAGGTTCGGTTGGCTTTGTTGACGAATCAAACTTGACTAGTTTTTACCGAGCCGAGCCTCAAACAGTTTCACGAATGACTCGGTTCATTTGCAACCCTAATTTCCGTAATCTGTGACTACATGTAGTTCCCGTTCCACTTATGTTCGCAAATCATCATATTTAGCTCTTGAAATTATTCACTTCAACATTTAGCTCTTGAAATTATTCACTTCAACAAAGAGTGAGCGATAAATTAGCCATCAACCCACCTTTTATAAAATTCGACGCTTAAACTCTAACCACCGAGCTAACCCCATCGATAAGGATTAATTAATGAGTACGTTGTGAGCAAAACGACAACATTCTTAGCGAAAATGCTTCGAAAAATTGTTGTCTGTCCGAGGAAAATGCTTAGCAACTTTCAAGGATATGTAGCACCAACCCACCTTTTATAAAATTGTATGATGTATTGTTAGAGAATGACCTATCTCGTAAAACGAAAAAATAAGTACTTAAAAATTAAGAATCTTAGCGGAACGAGGGCACCCAAAAAAATTGATGTCCGAGGATAAATGAAGAAAGAGTGGTTCTAGATAAACTATAAGGGACAAGAGGTAGGCAGCTGGGAATCGCCAACAAAGATTTTAGAGAGTTTTATAAATGAAAAGGTTTGAGAGTTTTATACAACATGCATAGATCCCGGGGAAAAGAAAAGTGAGAGGTGGATAGAATACTTGAAAGTTGTAAACTAACTTAGAAATGTCTTATTTTTCTATTCTGGTCTTGTCGTGAGGAGATAAATTTAGGAATATGAAATTTAATTCCATCATTATCGAGGTTTATGGTATGCATGAATTTGCATATTTTACTTTCAATACCAACCAACACTTTGTTATAGGGAAGGCATAGGGGAGGGGGTGCGACTAACCGATACGAGCAGAAAACCTGCTAAACGGTTTATAAAATTAATGAAGACTTGCAAAGTTTTTACTAGTGAGGGGGAGATGTCTAATTATTTAATGCTCTCGGAGCAAGGCCATGTAGTACTTCGAGATACTCCAATACCACATATTGTCATGGAATCCACGATTAAGTGTATGAACCACGTATCAATGTGTCAAGAAGTCTCTATCATATTAGTTGATCAATAGTTGAATGATAAAACCAACGGAAGATAGACAAATGCATACTACATAATTGTAGTAAACACACTTTTGATTAAATAAAATAAAAGTGTGTTGGGAGTTGAGAGCTCCCAATATATACTCCAAAATCTTTTTATTGATTTTACGAAATCATTGGGTGTTATTTGTGGGTGATTTGCCATTAACAAAGGATGATGGGAGTTGAGAGTTGCCATCAATGGAGGAGTTGGGAGGTCTCCCCCTTTATTAGTCTTTAGCCAAAAGTCAATAAATCCACACCTTGACGAAGATTCTCCGTTCAAGCAATTCTAATTAAGCTGCTGTCACCAAATGCTAGGCGAAAGTCTAGAGAGCCAAAAGATGCAAAACCAACAAAAGCTAACACCACAAACGCTCTTCAAACCGAAGAAAAGAAAAACTAACTGTAGATATCGAAACTCTTAAGAAATAAATAGACAGCTTCTGCAACTCTAGCATGAGATTTTCCCACCTCTTCTTGGGTTCGAATAGAAACTAACTCGAACTGAGATAATCTCTAATTCTGGCAAACTAGTAGTCTTGATAATTGTACTTTGATTCTTACTTGGTTAACATGAAAACCGTGTTGTAAAACTCTGAAGAATGCAATTTCTATCTTCGAATCAAAGGTTTCTCGCACAGAGCTTGCCAACACCCATAGACTTGAGTTTACCTACACCAGGTTTTACTCCATCGTACTCAAATAGAAACTCACACTCTGTTTTTGTATAGGTCAAAATCCATTTAAATGCAGCAAAATCCGTTCCAGCGCGTGACACTTCCTGTTTTCCTTCCTGTTGTTCAGTTCCAATTCATTTTCCAAATTCTCTAAGGTACAATGTCAGCATAAAACACCATTGGAACATACAAGTCATTAAAGTTTCTTGTTCTTGAAACAATTAGAATTTCATATTTCGGGTATCTAGAAGCCTTTGACTTCAACATTAGGGTTTAGAAAATCAAACACTTGCTTCACGAGAATGTGCTCATTCTAGGATGAAACTTTGTATGCTCTATAAATATAAGAATTCGCACAAGCCAGTTAGGAGGTCAGAGCAGAGGAGCTTCCCGGGTAGCAAAGATAATTAGGAGAGAAGTCACGTTTTGAGTCGTACGGTATATCAATCCGGAGAACTTAAGACCCCCACCAATGGGTGTTACAGTATTGATTTGATCTCTGGGCACTTTAAATAAGATCTTACTGAAAAGAGCATCATTAGTTGACATTTCACCTGAGGTTTTACCAGAATGGACTACAGGGGCATTCACCTACGTACCTTGTACAACTGAAAATCCACCCCCTTCGGGACAATATTGGCAATAACCTTTCTGTAAATATTGACGAAAAGCCAAAGGATTGCCTATCGGGAAAAAAGTCACAACTATAAAGGATTTACACGAGAATAACAAGAACACAATATTTGCAAATTTTACAGAACAAAACAAAATTGACATTTTCTATAGCAATAGGATTACTAATTTTCTACCAAACACTATGCCGGTGGACTAAGTACTTTATTGAACTCCAATTTATTTAACAAAAGAAATTTATGGAAGAAATAGAAGATGATGATGATGATGAAGAAGAAACCAAAAAACTAAACAAATAGAAACCTTGCAATTTATTGTAGACCCAAAGCAGCTTTTACACAGTCGATATACACACATCCCCAACTTTACACCGACTTCAGCAGGTATGCCTGGTTATTCCACCTATGTACGACACCGTTTTTAAGCTCGAGATGAGCAGCTGCAACAGTGCAAAGAAGGATCAATCCGATTTCAGAAATATTCACACAGAGGAATGACATAATCTATAAGCTACTACAAAGTACCCTCAGTTATTCATCACAAAAACCAAAACCAAAACCAAAACCAAACCTAAATCAGATACTTTCAGGAACACAAAACTGGAACGAATGGGAATTGTTATAAAACAAACAAAACCAAACCATTTTTTTTCCCTGGGTTTTTCGGCCAGTTTGGTTTTTCCGGTTTAATTTTCATTCTACAGACAGAAAGGCTCCTATCTTGATGGTCGAAATTCGGAGAAGGGGCGTGCGAAGGCAAAGTAAAAAAAACCAACATTTTCTATTGCCCAAACTTTCACGGGATAAAAACTCCAAACAACTAAGCGTTAACTTTCAAAAAGTGTTGGAAAAGAATGACAAAGTTTTCATGTCTATTTGACCAGAAGAATTCCCCTTCAACAACCAGACCAGAGGTTGTAATCGCTCCTACAACGACCAATTGGCCCAACTCCAAATAACGGCTTGTGCCATATAACCAAGTCCTCAAACTGTATATTATGTGATATAACTTGCAAATGCTAAGCCAAAAGTAAGGCAAAAAAACTGGAGATAGCAAGTGATGAGAAAATTACTTATTTGGGATTGGATTGGAACCCAAACCTAGAGGGAAACTCCTGGTCAGGGGAAGAATGTCAGTCCCTAAGATGGTCTCCAGAGGTTAAAAAGGAAGAAGATATTGTGCTTAAGATAAAAGTAATATAACAGACAAATGTGTTTGTAATCAGCTAGATATTTACCTGTATTGGGACTGAATTAACTTTGTGCGCATTCAAATGGATGTAGGGTTCCTTCAGAAAACTCATGCATCCGGAACCGCTCCAAAAGTTCAAAGGGCCTGCAAACAGCATTATGAACATATCATTACTGTTAAATCATGCAGAAATCAGATAGAAGTAGCCTCATCAAGAATTCAAAAATGGGCGTAAGGCAGGCAACATGCATTAAAACTTTAGACAATATATCTCATTTTTACACCAGCAATGTGGGGCATGTTCCTTCGATTATGGATTTGCAGTGAGCCTCAGGCTCCACTTAGCAGTGCAGTAATAACATATCGCACTACTTTGAGTAGTCATACGTCGCATACCATGCGTACGTTACCACCATATAAGGGGTGTTTGGGAGGCAACTTTTTGGCTTTTCATTTTTCACTTTTTGCCTTTTTGACTTTTGGGATTATGATCAGAATGTATTTTGTATTTGGTAGAGTGTTTGGATGATATGTGCAGAATGCATTTTGCAGTAGGAGTAGTGTTTGGAAGATATGGAATAAAAATGAATTATGGATTGATTTTTTACTATGTTGCCCCCGGTTATTAATAATGGTGTATAATATATATAAATAATTTTTTAATTAATTTTTTTAAAATGTACTTCCGAATTGGACTAGTGCATGAACTGAAATCACTGGTGTATAAAGTACATTTTTTTTAAATGTACTTCCGAAATTGGACAGGTAACATTGATATTTTCAAGGGCAAAGTGGAGATTATTCCAAAAGGGAGAGGATAGGATGGTCTTTTTGGCATGCCAGAATTCCAAAATGGGAAAATGACAATTCAAAAAGCTCCTCTTCCCTCATTCTCGGTTTTATTTTAGAAACATCAAAACCCAAAACTCATTTTCCTCAAAACCCATTTTTCCTCTTCTTGCCAAACACCCAAAACCCAAAAATTAGAATTGGAAAATGTAAAAATGGCCCATCCAAACACCCCCAAAGAAAACAAAACATGTAGACTAGTGAACTGCCCCCAAGAGGTCAATGTTTTGGACGGACTTTAAGCCCCGCTATATCCGCCTATCAATTGGCCAGGCACTAGGTCTCAAGGTGGTGAGGTGGATGCTATTCTCTAACAGTATAACTCAACATGCAGGTATTGAGTATAACTCAACTAAGTATGCGATTGACTTTCTTCATCATGCTCAACTCACTGATGACAAAACTGTTGATAATCCTATTGAGCTACATGTTAAGTTCTCTGCTTCAGATGGATGATCCTACCGACTATCACGAGCTTGTTAGTTGTCTTGTCTATCTCACTGTCACTCGGCCAGATATTGCCTATGCCGTGCATGTTATTAGTCAGTTTGTTTGTGCCCCTCGGACTATGCATTGAGCTGCATTGCTTCGTATCTTACGGTATGTTCATGGGACCATGTTCCCATGTTTATTTGTCTCTTCTACTTTGGACTGGACTCTAAGGGCTCATGCGGATGCTGATTGGGTTGGTGGTATTTCTGATCGCAAGTCTACCTCTGGATTTTGTTTCTTTCTTGGTAATTCTCTCATTTAAGCAATCTGTTATTGCTTGTTCTACTGCAGAGGTTGAGTATTGTGCTATGGCCCGTGTGACTGCTGAAGTGGTTTGGCTCCACTGGCCTTTATCGGATATGGATGTTACTCTCTTCCCCTACACCTCTTTATTGTGATAATAAGAGAACTATTCAGATTGCCAATAATTCGATTTTTCATGAGTACAAGCATATTGAAATTGATTGTCACTTTGTTCGCCATCATCTTCATTTGAGTACTGCTCCACCTTTTGTCTCCTCTCTTCAGTTAGCCGACTTCTTCACAAAGACACATACCCCTGCTCGGTTTCGTTTCCTCCATCACAAACTCTCGATGCCCTCAATTAGGGATTTAGGGCACTTGTCATTTAATATTAATTTTAAGGGTAGTTTAGTCATAACGTTGTTGTTCTCTTTGCAAGTCATCTTGATCAAGTAGAAGTAGAAGTCTACAGGAAAGATGCCTCACTTGATAATTGCTCAATTCATCAAGCAAAAACTTCTAAATGAGATTTTGCCCACAGTTTGACCATGTACGAATAAATCAAAGAGTGCCTCCAACCAGATGGTGTAACCAAAGCACTCATTTAATTCAAATAGGAAGTGTCATACAACTTCAAGACCAGGCAAATTCTAATTAAGCAAAACATTTGGCAATGATGAAATGACATGCATAAAACAATGAACCATAAATATTTAGAAGATGGAGTCAAGAATACAGAAATAACTAGAGACAAGCAAACTTGCACGAAGTTTGGGAAGACGGATGTGGAACATCTATGACCATGAATTTAGATGGTTTTGCGTGTCAGTCACCAACCAAATCAACAGCAGTATGTATTGGCAGCAAGGAGAGGGGAAATACTGAATAGGGTGCAAGGATGAAGTACAAAAATAATGGGTGTTAGCATGCCAGCTAATTGCTAGCGTAGGGAATGGATGACCACTTACTATGCACAAGAACCTCTCCACCTAATAGCTTAAATTTTTGGGTTGGATCCAGAGTTTTTAAATGGTATCAGGGTTGGCCCATTCCATCAGATATTAAAAGAATAAATAAGTATAGGTGAAACAACTCAAGATATCAGACTCAATAAAAAGGTTGTACAATGATAGACTCAAAAAGAGGCTATACATGACTGACTTAAAAAGCGGTTGCGTAGAATGTTAGACACTATAATCCCACATTGCTTGGGTATGGAATGAGCATGAGGGATCTCTCCACCTATAGCTTAAGCTTTTTGGTTGGATTCAAAACTTCGGAAGTTCACAACTGCACATGGGCCCTGATGAAATGAACTGTTTCTCTGTCTGCATGCTTTGCAAATTATCCGACAGAAGTGTAGCACGCATGAGAAAGACCTAAAAATCGTACTGATAATTTGTGCAGACTCAGTGACATTAGCAAAACGAAAACCAATATCATGACAGGATACATGCAGGGAATTAACTACTTCAGTAGCTTACAAGATCATCTCACGATTACGGCATAGTGTTCGTTGATTGCTCTCCATCACGTCCACCACATTATTAGTCTCTGGTCCAGCAGCTCCAGCAGCCATAATTGATGAGACTGGAGAAGTTGGAGACCAAATCTGGAACAATTAACAGTCATTAATTACTAAATTACCCTCGAAAGCTTCTCAGCAAAAAAAAACCATCATACGTACTTTTATTGTATTATCAATACCACTGGTAGCTACAACACAATCAACTGGATGGCACTGCACACAGTTAACAACTACAGAAAGAAGTACGTAAGAGTAAGACTATATAAAGCAAATAAAGAACTTGAATAGGAATGTATCCAACAGATGGCACTGCACAGAGAAATACATGACAATGTTGACACAAATAACTAGCCAATAACAGAAGTATCCATACAAATGGAGGGAAAAAAGAAAAAGGTTAGTACCAGCGTCATCACCAACAAGAATCTTTATTAGTCTACCAGTTTTCTTTTCCCAAATAAACCATTTTCCATCATCGCTTCCACTAGCAACATATTCACCTGCAATAAGTAAATATGAATACATGTCAACCATGTTATCAAATCTCATCCTGTTCATGTGACATCTGGAAAACCACAAATGTTTTCAATTTAGAGATTTGACAGGGTACTTTTACATGTCTGTTAAGCTACATAATCAACAACCCTCCTCCAATGCCTTTTACAAATAAAAAATAATCACAACTTTCAAGTTATTACCTCTTTGGCCAAGGAAACTAGCTTGTTTTATGTCAGTCCCCACATTACAGTGGCCAACATATCTCTGCTTCATGTCTATTGCAGCCTCAGGCTGCATGTATGAACACAAACACAAAGTTAGTTGCACAGCAATATTCTTATAAAACCAAATAAAACATTACATATTAACAAAGAAAAGATGGACAGAATGCATTTGGTTTGGGTGGGGTGGGCAGCCCAAATGACAAATAACATCTCTCATTGACAAAATAAGCAAGTGATGCATTACGGATTTACCGAGAATTATCTCATAATAAACATAACTATGTGTCTAGCAATCCATTGCAAGCTTCTAGTAGTTTTCCATTTTTGTCAAAAAGCTTGGATTGAGATCAAATTTCTCACAACGATTTGTATCACTTTCACTGAACTTTACAATTGATTCCGAACAAAAGGATATGTAGCATCAAAAGAAAAAACCCTGCTTTCCGCAAATTTATAAGTACCAAGAATCAAATGTCAACTAAAAGCTTGCATAATCAACTAAAACATTTGAAGAAAAAAAAAAACAAAAACCAAAGAGAAAGATGAGAGAAAATGAGTGTTTTCCCCAGAACCTGAGATTGAATCAAGGTAAATTCACTCATATTTATTCTTTTACAAGTAATAGCAGTTCTACAACCAACCCAGAATGTTGACAATGCATTTCTTTTCTTTTTAGAATTCAAAACTAGAGATAAAGGACTGTAGCAATCATCACGAGGGAAAACCTGACTACCGTGTTCAAAATAACAATACCAGATAAGTTGTTTTGTCATTTTGAGATGATGTAGGCGATTTACAAGAGCCATTTGCACGACCAGTCTCCATAGCAGAATCACCTCTTCTGTGGATTCTTAAATTCAAACTTCCATGAAGAACATTGGCTTCAACGTCACGCCCTTCATCACCTGATCCTGATGTTTCAAAATCCAACTCCAGTTCTTCTTCATAATCAGAATCTTCTCTATCAGACCTCGGACCATCTTGTGAAGCATCACTATTAGCCTCTGACCGGTAGAGTATGTCACTCAATGATAACGCTCTTCCAGCTCGTGGTTCAGACTTAGGTGCTCCATCATTTGCTTTACTATTTTTTTCATCTTCAGCTATCAGTGCAACCATGCAATGTATTGTCAAAATGAGAGAGAAGAGAAGAATTTACTAGGATTACAGTGTCCATGCTAAAGTGATGCAACTTATCATTGCCCATTCCACTATATGATTTCTGATTAACCAAAAAAAGATTTAAAGAATGCGAAGAAAATATCCAAAGAAAGCACCTCTCTCTCTCTCTCGCCAACCCCCAACCCTACCCACATACACACCAAAAAAGAAAAATGAAGTATACCTACATAATATGTACACAAATAAAAATGAAGTGTATCTACCCATAGCCGATATGCAACAACATAGCGACAAACCTGCAGCGAGATGCTTTTTTATGTGCTCCAAAGTTTCTGCAACTTCAGAATCTGATGGTGCCATTGAATGAGCAGCCATAGCATATTCTAAAGCTTCTTTATGTTTCCCTAGCTGCCAGAAAGGAAGGAAATCGCCAATCAGGAGCTGAAGTTTACCGTCAAAAGCACCTAGGACATGTCAGTTTACGCATAGAGAAGGCTTGGACAGCTATACAATTTAAAAAAAAACAGCATAATTGAGAAATGGACCAGAAACTCATGGGAAGAATCCAAGAAGTAAAGCCAAAAATACAGTGCTATGGTAGAAATCGACTATTGTTTGAAGTTGATAGGCTCAAAAGAAAATCAACTGGTTGATGGTATCAAGCCTCAAGCAACACAATGCATCTATTCGATACGCCAAGTGAAGGTTTAGACCAGTCTACATGTGATTTAGCAGTTAGAGCATAAGCAGGGAAATGTTAATATGACATGTACGCACAAGTGCACAACCAACCAACTGTTGGTCCAAATTCTCCATCTTACGGCACTCTGTTGCCCCTTCCACGTCTCCGAGGTCTTCCCAATTTAAAGAACCTAACCCTAGACATGGTTACTGAACGAAATCAATTATAACATAAGTAGCCATAACAAGATATGGGTACACATAGAAAGTGATAGGTTGCTTCCAGCTCAGGATGAGTTCCTAGGCCATGAGTAAGTAATTTTGGTAATTGCGCTCTGAATCAAGTCTGCTAGTTTGCTATCATAACAAATCGAACCTACCTGGAATAAAGCTTCAGACTGTATATGAAGTGGCCTAAATGAAGAAGCATTAATCCTCCTAGCTCGGTGGCAATCTCTTAGAGCCATAAAAGCGTCATTCTTCCACTTCCGCTGAAAAAGATAACAGATTAAACATATCCAGTAGCAACACCACTATAACTGAGATTCAAACACAGAAAACAAAACAGTTCATAATAAACCTTGAGTAACAAGGCTGCACGGATACATAGACACTCATGCATTAGCATAGGTCCAATCTCACGACCATGACAATCCAAAACGTCATTGCAAGCCTCAATTCCATAATAATAATCCGTATTCTCTAATAACGATTTTTCCGCAATTTGAACCAATTTTCTGCACTTGTCAAGCTGTAGAAACAACATTAGACTCCCAAGTTATATACAAGTAACCAGTAGATAGCATCCAATTTACTTGAAGGACAAACAATAAACCAAGACATATGGAGATGATTAAATGAGGAAAATATTCACCGTGGCAGAGAAATTGCTTTTTAAAGGGAAACCATTTCGTAAGACACCAGTTTTTGATGACTGCAGTTCTACTCCATTTAGTAGTGGAGTAAAGGTCATGAGTTTCGAAGCATCAGCAGGCGTATATTGCATGGCACTGCCACCAGCTGCAAATATAACACAATACGTCAGCTCATACATTGTACGTTTAGGACTTCGATAAAAAGAAGTAAAACTGATCACAAAGTACAAGAAGGCAAGTTCTTTATTACGCTAACAGTAACTAGTTTGCATAGTTCTCAAAAGAGAACAAAAAGTAAGCAGTTTGAATACCTCACGAAGATAAGAAACAAGAAAATATAAGGCATTTAGTAAATACTAAACAAATAAACACAGCAGATACAAAGGCTACAGAATGGAAACCACAACAGTAGCAGTCAAAAGGAGGGAGGTGGGGTGTCAAAATACATACCTACATCCATTAGATAAACATGTTCTCCACTATAACTAAGAAGAACCTCTTCTCCATTTGGGCTAAAAGTAACATGAGTCAGGTGCAAGCTAGAACGACCCTGGGCACACAGAGAGAGAGAGAGAGTCAGAACAGCTATAGCGCTGATTTGGTTTCGTTCTTTTCAATATATCTAATTTCCTAGATGGTGACTATTTCAGACAACATCACAGAAACACCTTAATGTTGCTGATAAGTGCTGAAATAATTGCTGATGAGACAAATATATGCAACCATTATAAGAACAAAAAGGACCAAAAGGACCTTAAGTCTATGTAAACATTCAGTTGTTTTCATGATTTATTTTCTCATGAAGAAAGTCAAGACATGTACATGCATACATATGTCTTGCTTTCACCTAACAATAAGGTTAAAATGGCACAAACAAAGGGTACTCCATGGATGTCAAATGACCTCTCAAGCTTCTAATTTTTAACCTTTTCTCCCCGCTTCTAACTTACAATATTAGACTGTTGTACAGGTTTGAAAAGCAACGAATCTACCACAGTAGAAAACATCTTTCTCATATATTAGTATCGAGACAAACACTTCCACGTATTTATATGCTGTTGGTAAAGTGGTGTTCTTAGGCTATGTTTAGCTTTGAAAAGGGGTCCTCCTGCATGAAGACAATGTCAAGGCCATTGCGGATTGACCTACTTCTAGAATCCAATAAGGAATTTCCTTGTTTGCTACTTCTACTGGTGGTTTGTTCAAATTTTAGTAGCATTCCAGCCCCTCTAACCAATTGCCTCAAACAAAAGACCCTTGAATGGATCCAATAGGTCGATGATAGCTTCAATCCTTGAAAATTAAGCCTATCCAATTCAGCACTACCTGATTTAGACAAGACTTTCAGACTCTCTGAGCTTCAATGTGATGCTTCCGGTAAAGGAAACGATGGTGCTTTAAGTCAAGATGATGGAGATCGCACAAGGCCCAGATCACCCGCACCTACATGCGGCGTGGACAGAAGATTAATCTTTATTGGTCTTTTAATATTGTTTTATTGTAGATTTTGTTAGATCTTGTCCCACATTGGTTAATGATAACCTCCAAAACTAGCATAGCATATGAGCCTGGGCGGCCTCTCCACTCATTGCCGATTGGTTTTGAGTTAGATGCTTTAACATAGCATTAGAGCTATGCCAAAGGCTCTCTCGATTGATTACCCGGTTGTTTGTGCCTAAGCGCACCTTGTTTCATTGTTCGTTGTGGTCTTATGTTATGGATCCTTTGTTTATTTCTCCACGTGCAAGTCAGGGGTCGCACATGCAAGGTAGTATTAGAGCTTGAACCACATTGGGCGGCCTCCACTCATTACCAATTGGTTTTGTTTGGATTCTTTAACAGATTTTATGCAATCTAGGAATCAACCAATGAAACTACTTAGCCTACAAAGATATCACACCAATCTTGAAGCTCCCAAGTACCTTAATTGCCAGCAATATTTATACAAAATACGAGCTAAATGGCTAATTTGCAATACCTACATTTCCTTTGAGAGACAAGTTGGGGTACTTCAAATATTAGCCTATAGACGGGTGATGGGTCAATTTCTTGTTGGAAATTAAGACTCAAGTAGTTGGCTTTGCTGAGTTAGACAGTTCATCCCTATTTTAGCAATATCTCCGAGCTCTGTAGAGGGGACAAAGGGCTGCCCATCTTAGTTACATGTTGAAGGATGGTTTCCTCTTCAAGAGGCTAGAATAACGAGTTCCCAGTTGCTCTTTAAGGGAGTAACTGCTGGCTAAATTTCACAAATTGGGACATTTCAGCAAGGATAAAACACCTTAAGTTGCGCCAAAGTGATATTACTGGCCTAGGATGACCAAGGATGCGGGCAAAAATGAGAGAATGTGATAAATTTGTTGAAGAGAGGAACAACAAGTGGGGTAACACGTGCCTGCAACCATGCCGAATGGTCCATGAAATCCATTAAGTCTGGTTTTTCTGTTGGGGTTGTTGCATCTACAATTCTACACAAAGGAAGAGTGACTCAATCATGGTTGTGGTGGATCATTTCTGGAAGATGGCACATTCTATACCAAGCGGAAGATAGTGAATACTACCAATAATGCAATTCATTTTTTCCACAAAGTAGCTTCATGGAGATTCTATATGTAGTGTCGAATTGAGAATTTTTTAAGAACTTTCTGGAAGCACATTGGGACTGATTTGCAATTTCATATTACTTCTCATCCACAACCAGATGGTCAAACCGAGGAACCAAAGGCTTTAAATTTCTTGAGATGTTTAGTTGGCGATTGCCCTAAGGTTCAAGTTGGAACTCTTCTACGCCTTAATTTTCTCATAATTCTTCCCCTAATAGGACCATTAATAGTTCTTCTATTGAGGTGGTTATGGTACCCGGCCTTCTAGCATGGTGGCTTCTGATCTTTTACCAATCTCAAAGAAGGGGCACTCCAAGGCTGAAGGAAGATATGGCTGACTTTTGAAGAGTGACCTGGCGCAGTGACTTTTTTATTTCCAACAAATTGATTCTTGGTCAAAGGCATCAGTTAGAGGTGCCACTGGCAACATGGAACAGCTCTGGTCTTGCACACTCAGCTCGGGTAGCCAGTTCCAGCTTAGCAGCTCAGTCTTACATGACTAATTTCAGTTAGAAGAACGCTGATTACTTCTTGCTTGTCCAATGAAGCAAAAGGGTTGAGAAGCCATTTGGTTGAAGCATCACTGCTGGTGCACATGTTCATGCTGAAGTGAGGGCACAATTTGGGAAGACTAATGTCAAATAAAAGACCGCAGAAAGATAGCCCCATTGTCCCCACATGGAATTGGATGCTAGAAAAGTGGGTCATTGTGAAATTTCGTGCAATATTAATGACAGCATACATGGTCTAGCTGCCTCCCTATATGAGCATCTCTAACATCTTCACTTTGAAGAAGCTTGTGCCCTATTTTGCAGTTGATTCTTGGGGTTTCCCTGCTGCCCAAATATGAGGGCAAGTTCCTTTAAGAGGGGGAGTCCTGATGTAACTGTCACCTAGTATCTGGAGTAAATAATACTCCATAAATTTACGTTCAGACATCTACTTGAACGATTTTTGTAATCAACGACTGTAGTTTTGAAAGTTTTGCTAACTGAATCCGTATAATTGGGAATCTCTCTCTAAAACATAGAATTCCAGATTTGAATGCATGTGAGTGTAACATTTTCAAGCAACAAAACTCATAAATTAATCAAGGAACAAGAAAGAACAGACTAACACGATCAGAAAGATGCATCGGGCAGAAATAGTTAACACAAGAAGGTGGTGATAGCTTCTTCCGACAAGATGAGAGCGGTGGCAGCATCCGTCTATCATATAAACGAGCAAAAGCATCACTGCAAGCATTCGCAATGAGTGATCAGAATAAACAGATAAGTATGCAAACAAAAAATCCACCAGCAAAAAAGAGTTTGAATCCTCTCCTTTAAAATAACCTCCTGGAGCTCAATTGTGGATCCACCTACATTCTTTATTCATGAGCTGAATCGTTCATTTTGTTGTGGCCCCTTCACATGTTTAAAGAAGTAGCAATGCAGTTATCTTGCAGTTATCTTATAGTTCATCCTATGCATCATACTAGCCATCCATTTCTTTGAAACTGCTGTAATAGATTGCAGCTACCGAAATCTAAAACTTTGTTTTACTCGGGGACAATCTACTCAATGACCCTACAAAAATAACGGTTTTAGATCATGAGTACCAAATGTAGGGAACCAATACTTCGATTCAGGGAGGGCATTTCCGAGGAGAGGATCCAGACACATAAAAGAGGGAACCAATACCTCCCACCGACAAGAAGCAAATGAGGCCTAACAGAACTTATATCACAAGATTTCAGAGCCAGCGGCTGCTTAGGAGGATCAGCTAATGACCTCTTCGCTCCACATCGCAAATCAAGCTGCAATCAAGTACTAAAACTGTAAGACCAAATATTGTTTGAATAACCATATTAAATATCTTACTAGCACGGTGTAGGAAGGAAAGGGGATCCAAGGTGTTAGTTCTATGAATTTTTCTAAAATATTCTTTTCTTGAATATCATTCAAAAAAGTTTGCAAAAAACAGTAGACTAGGGAAGCAAGGAAGATCTGTGTGTCCAATTAAATATGCAGCAACAAAGATTTTACTGCAGCAGGGAAATATATTATCAATGTATGAAAGGGGTAAGTTTATTAGTTGAACTGATACAGTTATTTATACCATCCAGTTGCATAAGTTAAGAGTTAGAGAGGAGGTAGGACAAACAAAGAGTTAGAGAGGAGGTAGGACAAACAAAGAGTGAGAATTTACAGAGCAAACAAAATCCAGCACTCACTAAAACATTGCGACATTCTTGATGAGCCGATCCAGCTGGAGGGCAAGATGAAGCCTCCCGAAAATCATGCTGCCTCAAAGTCCCATCTTCACTTGCACTCCAAACAACATTAGGATTTCCTACTTCCACCTGCAACAGTTATTTAAGTCACCAAAAAGAGTGAGCCAGAAGCAAAAACAGGAATGTAATGTCAACACTGAAGCTTTGTTACGGCAATAGCCCACAATGGCAGTACGAGTTCTTACAGCTAATTTTTTCACTCTTCTACTATGGCACTGAAATACTGCTGACGGACTAATATCAGATTCATCAGGTCCTTTACCCCTTAGACGAGACAGATTAAAAAGTCGAACCTGGAAAGTGGAAAGAATAAAAGAGCATTAAGTGGAGAACGAAAACAAGTGTGTGCTGACCATGAATGTTCACCCATCACAACATTACTTCAGCATCACCAGCACCAGAGACCACTAATTCATCAGAAGTTTCAGGAACAAATTTTGTACAGAATATGTTGGCCGAATGCCCAGTCTCAATAGAGTGCAAAAGCTTTCGGCTTGAATAGCTATAAATGTTGACCTGTAGCAAACAAAAACATTCATAAGTTGCAAGAAGAGTAGAAGACACAAATTGCAAGACTTTGTTGCCATTGCCAAAAAAAAAAAAGTGATGATACACAGAGGTAAATACTCATACATTAATATCTTCTTTCTACCAAAAACACCTCGTGTACATAGTACGACAATCAACTAATATTTTTTTTCATAAATTATCATTGACCTCCCCTGAGGTTTCTAACACTACAAGAATTTGTATGGTTGCTGAAATGACACTAACTTCTCCCGTAACATCGGCTGGATGCAATTAACAGAGAAGATTTTTTACATTTTTATGCACTGCCACTTGATTCGTTGACACGTCACTTAAGTTTTCAACCATGTAAGGCTTACCACACAGGAACTTATCCTCAAAAATTATCACCATCATAGTCTCCCTACGCATCCCAGCACAGTGGAACACTCCTCAACATCCTATTGTAGCACAGAAACCACTCACCACCATGATTCACCCACCTCAACAAACATCTTCATATGCTCTCTCTCTCTCTCTCTCCCACCAAGCACCATCATAATGGAGAAGAATTGTTACATCTTTTTCATATTGCCAATTGACTGGCTGAAACACCATTTATTTTTCATAAAATGTATAGGCCTACCGCACAGGAACTTACCCTCTCAAAATTTATCCCATTGTAGGGGCTCTCTCCCTACCTTTTTTCTTTTTATCTGATAGTACCATCAGTCTCCTTAAGCATCCTAATCCACTGGAAAACTCCTCAACCTCCTGTTTCAGCATAGAAAACACTGACCAACATGGCACGCCCACTTCAAAGAACATATTCATATGCTCTCTCCCCACTAAGCACCATTTTCATCACTCCCTCCCCAACATCACTGCTCCCCACTGCCGCTAGGCACCCACAGTACCTGGATAATTGTTAAAGGCATTCCTAGGTATGCACCACCCGAGGTTCAAAGAGGCTCAGGTTGTGTGCGTTACAGAGGGTGGGGCAAGGCAATGTGTAAGAAACCCACCATACGCACGCTCCTCTTTCAGGTAGCCTTAAAAAGTAGAGAAAGAGTTAAAATACTAACCCTAAAAGCAAAAAAAAATGTTAAAATTTTTTTGGTGCAATCCACAAGCTCAATTGAAGTCTCTAGTAGTCACAAGACTCAACCGATTGCCAATCCTGCTTGAAGGGCAATTTTTCAGTTGGTGGATCAGGTATACTCCTTTATCTTTTTTATCAAAGCCTCTACCACCAAGTTTACTTTTTTGTCTTTTGGGTCAGCTTTCTTTGGATTCTTTTTCTTTGCAAATTGTCACTTGTATTGGTAACAAGGGTGTGACTTTTACTCGTATAGATGTTATCGTGCATCAGGTGTTCTATTAAATGGCCTACGTATCCTTGGACTATATACTTGCTCTTTATTATCGGTGTTCATAAACAGGAAGTTAATTTCCATGTGCTAATAAGTTTTCCTAAAGTAAACTACGAATCTTTGCAAATATAATATTGTTATCTATGCTGGACTAGATGCAATGTTCTAAATGGCGCTTGGCGCTAGTAGGGCGGAGACCAACCTCCAAGCGCCAAGCCGCCTAGGCAGCACCAAGCAATTCGGCGTTTTTTTTTTTTTTTTAACAAACCATTATCCAATCAAACTATATTCTATATATCCATAATGCAAGTTCAAAGTTCTACATAACCATAATGCAAAGTTTAATGTACAAACCCAAATGAAATTAAGTAGTAGCAACTAGCAAATAAGTTGAATAAGACAATAAGTAGAAATAAACGAGATCGGAGATCCCTAATGCCAAGTTCAAAGTTCATCTCCTTCCTTTAACTCTTCTCCTCCATACCCTTCCAAAACTTGATCTCCATTAGTTTAATACTATACATTTTTAGGCCGCCAAAGGCCTCCAAAGACGCCGCCAAGACCGCCAAGGCGGCCGCCAAACACCGCCAAACCTCCCTGGGTGCCAAATCAAACGCCAAGGGGTATTGGCGTGGCGGCAAGGCACCTCCAAGCGCCTCAGCGGCCGCCATTTAGAACACTGACTAGATGGCCTTCAAATAATAAGGCTCGTACTTGCCTTGGCCCCAATAGGCCTTTGGCCCCTTAGTGCGCCTATCGCACATAGATAACAAGATGGCATTCGAATAATAAGGCTCGTACTTGCCCTGGCCCCAATAGGCCTTTGGGCTCTTAGTGCACCTATCGCATTTAATAACTATGCGCATCCTTATCCATTTCTTCTTCTTATCTCTCCCTTACAAGATTGACCGGCACGACGCCCTCCGCCACTGAACCTTCCAGGCCCTCCGCCACCTCTTTCTTCTTTCTTGAATCCCACCACTGAGCCCTTCTCTTCTTGGCAAAACAGATTCTCTCTGACACACCCTGACCCTACCACTTCTCATGACCGCCATCACAACCCACTCACCACCCACTCACCATATCATAACCACCTCATCAACCATTGCATCGACCATTGCCAAAATTGTTTTGCCTAAATCTCCCCTCCTTCACAACCTATTTTCATAATTCTAGGGATATAATCGTGGTTGCCCAGTGAGGGAGAATTTGATGGGGGAGAGAAATCATGTCTATTTTGAAAATTTCAACAAAATCGTTTGTCAGCCTTACTTTAATTGCTTCAAACTGATCCGGCATGCTTCAAAGTCAATTGTTGAAAAATGTAAATAGCTACCCAGTACTGACAATTGACAGATTGTCCATGATTTTGGGTACATTCATCATATATAAGTGACGATCATCACATGGGTTTTGAGGAATCATGGGTTGTTTTGTAACATTTAGTCTTTGTTTCTCGATATTGGAAATCATGATGTGGAGATTCACAAATTGAGCATGGAAAATGATTTCCACACTCTCCCTTTAGCCATTCACACTCCCTTTTTTGTTTTTATCAACATGAATTTACAATATTATCCTTGGATGTGTGAAGAAATGTATTGAATAAAGGGCAAGATAGTAAATTCAAGTGAATAAAGACAAACAAAAAAAAAAAAAAGAGCGTGAATTGTAAAAAGGGGAGTGCGGAAATCAATTCCCTTGAGCATTTGTTCAATGATTGTTTATCTTTGGCATGTCAAAAATGGAATATTTTGCGGTTTTTATTGAATGGTTCAATAAAAAACTGCTCAAATCAAGCCCTTCCCGGTCATTTTTTTTTGCCGATTTCTCGCGCGTACCCTTAAAATCACATTCTGAACATATTGAGTGGCTCGGATCATCGAAATTCGATCGGAAAAGGTGAGTCCGCATTTTAAGAGGTCCTCATTTGAAACATTATATGTACAGTTCCCTTCTACTAAGGGCGCCCTTAACTTGTTAAGGACCTCATGAGTTTGACATTGTTCCTGATCAAATTTTGATGATCTGAACCATTCAATATGTTTAAAACGTGATTTTAAAAGTACACGCAAGAAATCGGCAAAAAATATGACCGGGAAGGACTTGATCCGAGTAGTTTTTCATAAAAACGCTATAAATGCATTTTTATGAAAACCTATTCGGATCTTAGTTGCACGAAGCGGGAGCGGGTGCAGGAGTGGAAGCGGGGGCGGGAGCGTGGAAGCGAGAGAATGTAGAAGCTCCCAAGGTTGGGAGCGTGTACGTATATTATGAAAATAATGTAGCATAGAGTATACAATTTAAAAGTACAATCATTTTTGGAAGTAAAAATACGGGTCAAGTCCTCCATAAGTGTAAGAAATGGGCTAGTGTTACAATATAGTATGATTTTCTTTTCAAGATATCATGACTTGGGCTAGATATATGAGTTCATCAAAGACCAATTAATAAAGCCAAGTAATAAATCCCTGTTTTTCTATGCAAAGATCATACAAAAACTCCCATCTTTGTAACGACCGAGCTCCCATCTTAATGGGATTAGGCTCCCGTCAAGCTCCTTAGTTGGGAGCGCAAAAACGGGCTCCCAAGGTGGGAGTGGCACCAATTTAGGAGCTCCCTGCAACTAAGATTCGGATCAAACCCTTCCCGGTCATATTTTTTGCCAATTTCTAGCGTGTACGCTTAAAATCACGTTCTACACACATTGAACGATTCAAATCATCAAAATTTGATCGGGAAAGAGAAGTCCTTAACAAGTTAAGGGCGCCCTTAATAGAAGCTTGGTGTATATATATATACACACATACATATATCATTCTTGTTCTGTAAGAGACAACCAAGTGGTTACACAAAAGGAATATTTTGAACCTCAAGTGAAAGATTTGGGTACTTGAATCCCTTAGGCGTGACTTTTCTATTACTTCAGTCATAAAGGATTTGTGTTATCCTTCCTTGGGAATTGAGACATGTTAACTTCTTTCATGTAAATGTATGATATGAAGTGTTAGAATTTGTTGGGATTTGTCCCACATTGGTTAATTATCTCCTCCAATACTAGTATATAAGCCTGGGCGGCCTCTCCACTCTTTGCCAATTGGTTTGGAGTTGGATGCTTTAACATGGTATCAAAGCTAGAGTTTCGGAGGCTTTTCCCCTTTGTTTGTGCCATAGTTGCACTTTATTTCATTGTGATTCGTGTGTTCCGAATCCTTTGTTGACCTCTCCACGTGCGAGTCAGGGGTCGCACGTGTGGGGGAGTATTGGGATTTGTCCCACATCGGTTAAATATCTCCTCCAAAACTAGTATATGAGCTTGGGCAGCCTCTCCACTCTTTGCCAATTGGTTTGGAGTTGGATGCTTTAACATGGTATCAAAGCTAGAATTTCGGAGGCTTTTCCCCTTTGTCTGTGCCATAGTTGCACTTTCTTTCATTGTGGTCCGTGTGTTCCGGATCCTTTGTTTACCTCTCCACGTGCGAGTCAGGGGTCGCACGTGCGGGGGAGTGTTGGGATTTGTCCCACATTGGTTAATTATCTCCTCCAATACTAGTATATAAGCCTGGGCGGCCTCTCCACTCTTTGCCAATTGGTTTGGAGTTGGATGCTTTAACATGGTATCAAAGCTAGAATTTCGGAGGCTTTTCCCCTTTGTCTGTGCCATAGTTGCACTTTCTTTCATTGTGGTCCGTGTGTTCCGGATCCTTTGTTTACCTCTCCACGTGCGAGTCAGGGGTCGCACGTGCGGGGGAGTGTTGGGATTTGTCCCACATTGGTTAATTATCTCCTCCAATACTAGTATATAAGCCTGGGCGGCCTCTCCACTCTTTGCCAATTGGTTTGGAGTTGGATGCTTTAACAGAATTGTAGCATAGTTGCTATAGGATAATACATACAAATGAGGCTTGCACCCAATCTCTTGGCGAAGAAGCTGAGTATCTTATCTATCGGACCACATGACTATTCATCCAAAACAACATTTCCATTGATATAGATCTTACCTTTTTATATATGTATAAAAAAAACTTTAGATTCGGAACCCACAAAGTATACTTTTCCTACTAAATTAAACACGATGATGTAAATTTACGATTCACTATTTGGTAGGCAACCTCAATTCACGATATCTATGCTTTCTACTGATATTTCATTGATACTTCTTTAACAATGCATAATATCCCCACAAAAACCCTCAAATTATCAGCTCTAATCATTCTATACACACAGATTGCCCAACACTAAAATAAGATCACTAAACTACTAGTAAGGAAGAATAATACCCTAGTATCATCAGATCCAGATATCAAGAGTGAGCCTTTTGAGTTCCAAGCCACAGCATTTACACAACCCACATGCCCCTGTAAACCGTAAGTCATAGCTTTTTAACTGTGTGCAGCTATAAACACCTAATATGAACATAGACAAAAGACAAAGATATTGATCATATTAAAGAAATTGATCATCACTAATGACAGTTTAATTTCTCGTTCAGCGACGCAAAATTAATCACTAGCACAAGGGAAATGTGTCAATTCTATTGGATAGTTGTAAACAGAAAACTCATGCAAAAAGGTCACAATACGAAACCACGGTTGCATAATGAATTTTTCCAAATGCAAGCAGAACAAGCCAAGGAGGTACCTTGCGCAAAGAGTGGCTTCAAATTAAAACCATGTCAATTTGTGTTACAAGGAGGTAAATATTACTGGTACTTATCCCATGCATCCAGATACAAGAAAGGTAGAATCATTAGCATTAAATATTTCCAAGATTATCTGATAGGCGCGCAAATGTTCACATTAGCGCCCCCTAATTTATCTTTGTTAAGTCCCATTATATTATTATACGGGATTTAATGCTTAATTTTTGTGTTGTAGGTAGTTGGAGGGTTTGATACAAAAAGCGCAAAGTTAGAATATTAAACGGTGTTTGAAGTTGGTCCATTTGAAGGTCAATATGGGTCAAGAGTTTAGCACTGAACTTAATTAATCCACGGGCAAGACTATTGAATTTGCAATTCAATTGGGTGGGCCTAATGCTTATGTATTTGATTAACTGGTGGGGCCAAGTCAAAAAATGAGGCCTAAGCCAATATTGGAATAGGCAGCTAATGTGGCCCACGGTTTACCCAGGCAGCAGAGGAATAGGGTTTTATTTTATTAAGGGGAAAATCACGCAGTACACAAGGACGGCTGGAACCCAAAGAAACAAAGAACGAGAAAGCGTATCACATCGGAAACGAAGGCTTCGGGGTTTATTAATCTTTTACTATTATTTCAATGGAGTTTTATATTTGCATGATTATGAGGTTTGAACAGCATTTTTGCAACTTTAGACTTATGTAGTTTTCTTCAAAGCTCTTTTTCTTTAAGTTTTTGACGCTTTGTTTAATTACTCGCGCGCCGGTAATTCGTATTAATTTCCGTTCTTCATTAAAGTTGTTCGTTGGTACTTGATTAGTTAATATCCTTTGTTTATTACTTACTTAGAAGCATGTTTCAATTTAGGGTTTCTTTCGTTTTTTATTTGATGTTGAGTGAGTAGTCGTAAAGGTAGGGTCGTAGGGTGATTAGCACACCGTAACCAAGTCGGACACATTCTGCTTCTATTTTGGAATAATACTCCCTCCGTCCCGATTAGTTTGTCTCTTTTCACTATTTAGGACCTTCAACAAAATTGTCTATATGTTTCAATCTATAATGATTTTTATATGCAATATGAATCTTGTTTGATAGATCTCAATTAGTTCTATAATATAACGTTTTCGAAATTATATAAAACATTATAGATTGTGATATATAGACAATTTTTTAAAGGGCACGTATGTCGAAAATAGACAAACAAACTGGGACGGAGGAAGTAATGCAAAAGCAATTTTAGGTTATTAAAGAACATTTGTTAGACGAATTCAGGCATTGTCGGAGCTCATGTGAACGGGGGAATGAGGGTCCAAAACTCATTCCCCGCTGCGCATGGGTAAACGGCGACCATTAAGGTTCGCATCTTTTGGGGTATCTTTTTCTCTCTAAAGTCGAACGTTTTTAAGAACACCAAATGGAGCAGATAAGTCTGACTTGGTTGCGAATGCTATGAACCCTACGACCGTACCTTCTTTTAATTATTTGAAAAGTACAATCAATTTCTAGGTTTTAATTAATCTCCGCATAAAACAACGAGTGGCTACTTAAGAGCCCGTTTTTAATAGTAATAACCCGAGTTTTTGAGGAACACACATCACCGTCTCTGTGGATTCGACTCCAGACTTACCAGATATTGTGCTACGTCGGTCTCCGTCCTATGCTTGGGGCAACCCATTAATTTAGGACTAGGAAATCGTCAAGCAGTATCTCAACATATGTAGATTAACAATTTCTCAGAGTAGGAATTCCTCTACAAATGCAATTTAGATTCCTAAAATATGGAATACCAAATGACGTGTTCCCTTGACATATAGAAGGGTTCACAAAGTTAGAACCACATGTGTAACAACGATGTGTTGGCCGTCCTTTCCAAAACATAGGTTTCTCTTCTTCCCCAGCAGTCTAAAAGATCGTCATATAAGTTACATGCAAACGCAATGAAAGGAAGAAGTCACACCGAGAAGTTATAAGCACAGGTACCTCACTGGGTTTATTTCCTATTATCAAAATCCTTCCATGGGACAAAGTCACATCCTTATGAGGTTGTGTAGTGTTGGTCCCAGGTGTGTATAAAAGTTGCATATGGAGGGTGGGGTGGTGTTCCAGTTGGATCTCCTCTCTTGCATCTCTTGAATTAGATTTGGACTGAGCTCCTTCTTCCCAACCTAGCTCTTCAAAATAGGGAACCATGTTAGTGCCTAGTCTGCCGGAGATGACCGGTAGGCGCACTTTGATGGCAAAGTAAGTCCCAGTTCGAGGAAGGTAAGCATAGAGCTAGAATAAGCAAGGATAGCGTACCTCTCTAGGGTTTAGTACTATACCTCATATACGGAGTTACTTGCCTTACCCTCCAAGATAGCTCGTGCCGAGCTCGTGTCTTCCATGATGTCACAAATTACCACTTCTTGGTTTGATCTCATGCATGACGAACGTCGAATGCCACGCTGTCAGGCGGCATGTGGCCAAACCCAAGAATGGTGCCAAGTGGCCGAACCGAACAAACTTGGCTCTGATGTGTCGCTGACCCTTCTATACGTGATCTTCCAAGATACAACCCAACGCCTCGGCACGCCCACAAAGCTCCGAGCTAGGCGACTTGTTTGGTCACCAATGGGCGTTGACCGTCAAGCCGCTTGGCCTTCCCGAGGCTGGGCCCATTCAGACAGTCTAAATGGATGACCCGATATCCAGCCCAATACATGGAGAGTACATGTTGTGTATGTGATTTTCTCCGAATTGGTTTGGAGAAAATGGCACCGCTATGATTGGCAAATGCTACTCTTTGACTAAATTCTGGATCTCTATTGTTCGCTTCCTTGTTTTAGTAGATGGATATCTAGCATTTCCTCTTAAGTTCAGGGAGTATACAACAAGACCACCCTTTGATTACCCTGCTTTATACAATTATATTGGAGACAATGAGTAGATCGGTTAAAATGGCAGTTTATGGTGGTATACTTAGAAGCCAGATGCTTGAGGTTGGTCAACTAGGTGCTGAATCCATATCTGCTGACTACTTGCCACCTTTTGACAGAGCGGTCTGTTGCCAAAAGCCAGGCAACGTATCTCACACGTGTTTTTGTGTTTTGAGGCAATATCTACCTTAGGATTAAAATGAGTGTACGAAAATGGGAATTTTTTAAATTGGAGGGTTGTGGGTCTTCAGACCTAGCCACCTGCTTTGACATTCCTTTAGTGCAGTGGCTAGGTAACATAGTGTTGTAAAACATTCGGAAAGTAGATTGATTAGGTGAAAAAAGCAATAGCTTTCAAATGGAGGAAAACACATCCCTTTTAAAAGACACATAGTCTAAACTTCCTATTATCTTATACCAAATGTTACTTTTCCTCTTTAATGGTTCGAAGGCTAGATAAACTCAAATCAATTTCTTATGGAAGAGCTGCAGTAAGGAAATTGTAAGAAACTTGTCCCACGTTGGTTAATTATCACCTCCAAAACTAGTATATGAGCCTGGGCGGCCTCTCCACTCAAAGCTAATGGGTTTTGAGTCGAATGTTTATCAGGCGGAAGCTTTTAGACGAGACTCTTTTAATTGATTGCCCCATTATTTGTGCCATAAGTACACCATGTGTCATTATGATCCCAATGCTATGGATCCTTTGTTTATCTCTCCACGTGCAAGTTAGGGGTCGCACTATGGGTATGTGTTAGAGCTTGTCCCGCATTAGTTAATTATCACATCCAAAAGTAGTATATGAGTTTGGGCGACCTCTCCACTCATAGCCAATTGGTTTTGAGATTATACTCCCTCCATCCCGCAAAGTTTGACACTTTTGGGAATTTCAACTTTTAAGAGAAAAATTTTGATGTACAATTGAAAGGTACTTCTCCAAAAATTGTGGCTCCAAAATTTCAAATTGAAAATTCAATGGGGCCAAATCTTGCCGCTTGATTACTCTGCAAATTACCCACTATAAATTCAATGTTTCCTTCTCCAAGTGACTCTCTCTCTCTCTCTCTCACCACTTCTCCTCTCCATATCTTCTCTATTCCCACATTTCTCTCTTTTCCTTATCTTTTCCTTAATTTCCTTCTCCAATCACAGTTATTCCCCTTCTGCAAGCATAACCTGTCCCTAAAATCAATCTCTCTCCCCGACTGGGTAATTTCCTACTCTAAATACTTCCCTCCTCCAAAATCGATCATGAATCATGCACTTGAAATTGCCCCTCTCTCTCTCTCTCTCTCTCTCTCTCTCTCTCTCTCTCTCTCTCTCTCTCTCTCTCTCTCTCCTATGGGTAATTTCCTATTCTAAATACTTTCCTCCTCCAAAATCGATCATGAATCATGCAATTAAAATTGCCTCTCTTCATCCAAGAACAAAAAGAAATCTAACTGCTGCTTCAAAGTGTAGATGGAAAATTGAAGACAAGCTTTGTAAGAGAGGTTTTTGAATTGTTCTCGAGCAATGTCAGAACATTGCACCGAATTTGGAATTGAGGGATGGCTTGTATTGCTAGTGGAGTGATGGTCAATGTTTCCAGCACAATGCGTTTAAGCGGTCGCAAACAAGTACAAATCGACTTCATCAATAGTTTCTCTGCTTCTTACTTGTTTAAACATGCGTGAGGATGGGTTTTCTTTGCTTTTTCCTAGAGTTGATGGCCCGGTGTTGAAAAAGTATTTGGACCGAGTTAAGGATAAGAGTTGGTCGTTGCTGCCACAGATGCAGCCTTGGCATGCAGGAGGACAGAGCAACGTGGTGAGATTCCCTGAAGAAAGGTTATGGAGAAAACCTCTGCAAGAGTTTTACTCTTTTACTGAAAGTGGTGGATATACAACTTTTTTAAGGGTCGCTTCACGTTGTGCTGCTTGCTCTCAGGATCGTAAGTCCATGCACTATGAATTGGTAGATTCTTATTTATAAGACCAAGAGGAACATTTTCTTGATGTGCCTATGGGAGAAGCAGGCTACATTTCTACTCTACTTACAAATTGAGACCTTCTCTTGTATTTATCTATTTATATTGCTCAGCTATTTAGGCCATGATAGTATTCCATAGAAGAGAGATCCAAAAGAAGTTGTCATGTTGGAAGAGGCACTAATTTTATAAAAAGAGACGACTTAGTTCGATAAAAAAAAATTACTTTATCAAGCCTACCAACTTATTTCCTGTCCCACTTCGTCATCCCTACATAAGTGGCACGAGGATGGGTGGGAAGAGTTCAAGTATCATTTGGCGGATTAGGAGACAGTGTGACATCATTAGAGAAGGCGGTTTGGGGATTAAATCCAGAAGTAGTTCAACACGGATCCATACGGTGAGTACTAATGGAGATTCACTTAAGAGGGAAAGATAGGGGCGGAAGGTTAATAAGTGTGATAGATGTTGCAAGAGGTAAACCATGACTAATTTGGTGCAATTGTTTAGGGAATTAAGAAAGATTGGGAGCACTATGTCATGTTATAAAATTGTGGTGGGGGATGGCCAAAGGGGTAAGGTTTTGGTTGGAAGTTTAGTATAGAGGGGAAAAGCTCAAAGAACTATTTACAATTGCTAATTAATAGACACTACAACGGAAACAGCCTCTTCGTTTGCGAGATAAGGCTGCGTGCATCCAACCCTTCCCCAGATCCTGCAATAGTAAGAGCCTTGAGCATTGGACAACCCTTTGTTAATAGATAGAGGTATCACAAGTGGCAATAGATACTTAGAGAGAGGCACTATAGCAAGTGACTGGGTTGACTATGCACATAGACATCGGGAGAAGTTGTGTTAGTCATTAGACTCCAAAGGGAGATTCAGGGTTGGGGAGGTGGATGACATCTCCATAGAATCAGAATCTATACCATTCGGCGAACTGTATCAAGGGACAATGTCCTTTTTTGGAGGTTGGATGCTTCAAGACTTTTAACATTCAAATGGTGTTTCATGCCAAATAAATAAAAATATGAAGTGCCACACCTTGTTTTGCATTACTCGGCAACTTGGAGCTTTAGACTTCGGTTTTGTCTTGAGTGGGTATGCAACAAGTGATTCCAGAAAATGCGATGGATTTGCGACTCCTTTGCACTTGATTTGGCTCATTTAGCGTGAGAGCCCTCTATATATAATTTAGATTAATTCTATGTTCCTTAGACAGGAGTCAAGAGAGGGTAACCTCTCTCTTGACCAATTTTTAGACTTTGTTGAGAATATAAATAATAAAGTTGCCCCTCTCTAACAGCTTAAGCTTTTAGATGAGTTGGTGGTTAATAATCTAATGTGGTATCAGAGCAGGCAATAGATCCTAGATTTGAAACTCACCGCCTACCTAATGATTAAAATTTACACGTGTTTAGCCTGCTTATGGAGGAGAGTCTGACTACACGTGAGGGGGTGTGTTGAGAATATAAATAATAAAGTTGTCACTCTCTCTAACACCTTAAGCTTTTAGATGAGTTGGTGGTTAACAATCTAATAGACTTCATAGAGCTTTTTGATGCAAACGGATGATGTACAAGGTCTTTTGGTTTCGGTCTATATTTTTGTACAAGGGGGCATTCTCTCAATGCCCACTTATAGAACATATTCTACTACTCATCCAGAAAAAAAAAACAAAACAAAACAAAACAAAATGAAAACAACAGAAGTAGGAGTTGTACAAAACACGATAGCCCAAGGGAACTTTTTTTCCTCTTCAATTCTATGCAATAGTTTTGCCGTAATTCTTCATGTAGCTTGGAGTCCTGGACTCCCACCGCACTCTAAGATAAGCTACAAGGTAAACTTAAGTCTCCCAAGTTCACTTCAAAGGGGACTTTTCCAATCTAAATTTTGACATAATCAAAACATCATGTGATCACATCAATAAACAAAGACCAGAAATGCAGATAATGCAAATAAAACAAGGACAGTACAACAGATGCAACAGGTAACCATAACAAACTTAATCAAAATTATTCAAGCACGTCATCACAAACCTCCAATTCTCTTTCCTGGGAAAGCCTTTGTATCAACGAAGAGTGCATTTCTAAACTGGGCCTAATGTCCTGCACAATGATCAGGCATTGGTTACAGAAAGCAAAAAATAAAATAACATTCTAACGCAGAGAAAAAGGAAAGAAAAAAAAATACAGAAGGCGCTGTAAACAATACAGAAGTAGGCAGCATATCTGATTGAAGTAGACTATGTGTACATTAATGAAAAATTCAAAAATGAACAACTACAGCAACAAAAAGCTTTGTTTCCTTTAGGGCCAGTCCGCTATGGCTTTAAGTGGGACCCCGCAAATGGGCGGTGGGATTTGTCCCCAGGATTAGTCGAGGTGCGCGTAAACTAACCCGGCCACCTGAGTTATTTTTTTATTATACAAAAATAACAACAACAAAACCCATGTAGTCCCCAATCATCGGGGGTATGGGCGGGAGAGGAGAGACAGACCTAATCTTTGACAATATACACAAAGTGACTGCTCTCAAAATTCCACTGAAACAGTGGCCCCGTACCTATTTTGCTGCGGAACCATGCTCCCAAATCAAAACCGAATGGCAAAAGAGAGGGTAGGCCTAGAGACCCAATTCGACCCAATTCAATTTATGTGCACATTACCATGATTACCGTGCTTCCTTCATTGATAGTTATTTTTATTATAATAAAAAAATAAAAAATAAACACCACCACAGTGAAACAACTATTGTCTCCAATTCATCTGGTGTAAAATTCTAGTTTCAAGCTGCTTCTTTAGATAAACTTGATCAACTATGAATGGTGAAATTTCCCAACCAAAGTTCAATTCCCTATTCATTTTAATCAGAAAAAAAAAAAAGGAAACGCAGTGTAGCTCCATTTGATGCATAATTAAAAAACAAAAACAGTGAAGCTGACGAATTTATTAAAGAATTGAAATTGTATTCGAGGGGGACGACATACGTGGCGGACGTGGAGAGTTCGCTTATCGATCAAGTCGGTGATGTTGCCGTCGTGAAAGCCGACAGACTCCATTGCTGAAGCTTCAGAAGGAGAGAGAAGCGATGGAAACCCTAAAGCTCGATCAGTCGATCGGTTATCGCTACTGTTATCTGATCTCTGTCTGGGGTGGTATCTCGTAGCTCCTTTCTCTCTCTTTTTGGGTACACATACAGAGCAGAAGAGACGAGAGAGTCGGTTTTGCCTAAATCCGTTTAACGCTCTTGTTTTTTTGGGCTTAAGCTCGCTGTTTATTGCATCGAGTGGATTGTGATTGTGAGAGTCAATTGCACTTTCCTAAAAAAAGACAACTTCTTTTTTCGTTTTGTTCTTGTTCAGAAAAATTTGTTCAGTTGTCAATTTTACGTCAAATTTTTATTAATTATTGATTCGTCACAAAGAAAAAATTTGAAAAAATAAAAATTCATGACTTCTATATAAATATTTTTGAAATATCTAAGAAAAAGTATAAAATATACAAAAGAATAATTCACAAAAAACTTGACGTAAAACAAAAAAAAATGCTAAAAACATTTAAGTAAGGACAAAATAGAAAGACAAGTTGAATTTTTTTTTGTAAAACGAGGCCTGATCCCTGCACTATACCGGCAATCAGAGCACCGAATTGGAGTGACCAATGCTAGAGATACAATTTCAAAACAAAATGCACGATACAACTGTGTTTAGAACTGTTGAATGCACATGGGCCTACATATATCTAACGACTCCGAACATAGTTGTAATTAGAGTTGTGTTCGTAGACTTTTTGGATTAGACTATTCATTGTTTAGACTTGGGAAAAAAACTGTAATAGTCTTTGTAGTTAAGTGTTTGTGTCAATTTGATCCATGTAGTTATAATTGGCTCGATTTACACTCTGTACTTTCCATTTTGTTTCAATTCGGTCCAATTACTAACTTCCGTTAGTTCTTTAAATAACAAAATCATATGGTCCCCTTTTTTGGGGTTAAAAAAGACCCGTTCGGCTAAATAAGCCAATTTTCTTATTTTTTGTCCTTATTCAAATTTTTTTTCGTATTTGTTAGTTTTTCGTTAATTTTTCGAATTAGGTTATGACATGGTAAATTTGGAACTGAGTTTATATAATATTCTGACTTTTGGACATGGTTATTTATCATGTTGTGACTTTTGGATCTATATCATTTTCTGACTTTTGGACATGGAGAAATATGCATTTTCAGTACTATGCAGAAAAATAAGGCATCTTAGTATTTGTCCACAAGTTGAACATGTAGACAATATCAGTGGTTATGATGCCTCATAACTGATCATAAAAATGCTGAATTCGATGGCAACTTTTTGAAGAAAATTATAACCAAATTTTTTCCCAAGTGCCTCCTTATCAATGGAGAATGGAAGAATAAGCTGTGTTTTGGTTCAGATATATATTAGGGCAAGGGGAATAAGTAACCCTATTTAGCTAAATAAGCCAACTGGCTTATTTTTTTGTCCTTATTCAAATTTTTTTCGTATTTGTTAGTTTTTCATCATTTTTTTTTGGGAATTATTGCATCGTCATAACAAGAGGAATCTAAAAAGTAAAAAATTACGATCAAAACCTAATTTTTTTGAATAAAGACAAAAATAAGCCAATAAGCCAAATTTTTCATCTTTATTCAAAAAAAATTAGATTTCGATCATAATTTTCTACTTTTTAGATTCCTCTCGTCATGACGATACAATAACCCCAAAAAATTGACGAAAAACTAACAAATACGAAAAAAACTTCAATAAGGATAAAAAAAATAAGCCAGTTGGCTTATTTAGCCGAACAAGTCTATTTTAACCCCCAAAAAGGAGGCCATATGATTTTGTTGTTTAAAGGACTAACGGCGGACTAACGGAAGTTAGCAATTGGACCAAATTGAAACAAAATTAAAAGTACAGAGTGTAAATCGAGCCAACTATAACTACAGGAACCAAATTAACACAAATACTTAACTACAGGGACTATTTCAGTTTTTTTCCCTTTAGACTTTTATCTCTAAACTAGATCTAAGGAGAGCAACCATTTTTTAGTGTCGGTTTTCATCATCACCACAAGCCTCTTAAGAAACACTTTTGACCATTTTTTTGACTCCTCGTCTTTTATTTTTTTATTTTATTTTTTTAAGAGTCATTCGCCGTATTTTATGCATACACTACTTGATTTTATAATTGTTTTACGATTATTCTAACCTCCGTCTAAATGGTGTGGGGTAATAGTAGGCTTGTTAAGGGACCGGATTCGATCCGAATCTGATAAGACTTGAATCCGATCCGAATCCGATAAGACTCGAATCTTATAGTGGTAATCTGAATAGAAAAAATCGGTTCCAATTCGAAAACTTTTTTACTTCAAAAAATTTAGCAAAAAAATATTATTTTACAAAAAAAATAAATTTAAAAATAAAATACAATTTCTTAAGCTTTTTTTTTTTCAAAATAAAAAATTTACAGTTTTTTTAAAAAATAAAGTTCGGATTGGATTGATAACAGATTTAATCCAATCCATCCGAATTCAATCCAATCCGTATTTGGATTACCGGATTCAGATTATCGGATCGACGTTATCGAATTTGGATTGGATTCGGTCCATTGACAAATCTAGATAATATGTAAAATGTGCATTGATATCCGAGAAAAGGTGTATGAATATATATAAAAATGTATTAATATCCATGAGATGTGCATTAATATCAGAACTTATTTAAAATTATAAGCATATTATCCTCCACCCAGTGGGACTAGATAGAGGTTAGCAAGACCGACCTTAATTTTGATCCTTTATTTCTTTGTTTTTGGGCCTGTAGTCCTTAGTTTCCAAAAAGACTAATGATTACTATAATCCTCTGGTCCTCTGGATTGGGCCTTTGGGAGATCCCAACCATAAATCCAGTAAGTTTTTCTGAACTGGGCCTCGGGAGATCCCAACCATAAATCATCAGCATAAAAAGTTTTCGGTTTTCAATTACCCAATGAATTGCTTATGAAGGTTTTCGGTTTTCGGTTTTCGCTTTGATAAAAGGAATCGTTCCTTTGTTACAACTCGTTAACATCAACCATGCAAAAAAATATGTTGAACGGATAACATATGATCCCAGCACATTTACCTTAAAATAAATTACTACTTCTAATTAAACGTACGACTTTAATGTTTTCAATAAAAATGTATCCCACAATTATAATGATCACAATCCAGTATGCATGATTATTAACATGATGCAAGTGTTCTTGACAAGCGTTGCCAGATGAACGGTCCCAGTCACGAAGTATAACCAAACAAAACCCGCAAAGAACTCAACGGACGGTCCTGTATAAAAAATGTGATCACAAATTGAACCAAGACAAATTCAACTGGGGATCCTGCTAACCCTCAAAGGTCAGTATGTGGATTGTTTTGGACGGTTCGGAGGGGTACAACACCCATGCAAAGGTCAGCAGGATCCCCGGGTTGGGACACATTCCAGTTTTTCATTGCCTTCTTTTCTGTTTTTGTGCTGCAACAACTCATCCATTCATCTCATGCAAATGAAACCCCAAAAACCAAATAATACAACATTGAGGTCCCCTCATGAGGCCGTCAAATTTGCAATCACCAATATAAAAGCACAACTTGCTGTCTCCCATCATAAATACATGCATGCGACGTGAGTACATAGACATACAGACACCAGCAATAGCTCCAAACAAAGGCATAGAATTGCATATCCAAAACAACACACCAACATCATCAATACCCACAAAAGCCACTAATAAAGTTTTCAGCTCAAATAAGATTAAACAGCAGAACACCAAACATACAATTAACACTTGGATATCTCTTTGAAAACGCGAAAGCAGTCAGAGAGGGAGTGCTCCACACAGTGGACTAACGCGAATGACAATGCTTCAATTCGGTCGAAGGAAGAGAAGCAGTAGAGTAAAGCATGTTTGGCGGATGGTCCATTGAAAGACCTAAAGAAACTATACATGACACAGAGAAGTGATCACTTCTCACACTTTGCTGGAATAGAAAGGCAAATCCCACAAAGAACATACCACGTAACTGAAAATAAAATGCGCGAAAAGTGAGGCTTGAGTCCCAAAGAAAGCATCGAAGCGTGCACTCTCCCCTACTTTAGGTTATTTTCTTGACGCAGTTTTCAGATCGACAAGGCTTTCCTCAATGAACGATGAGGTTCTTTTATCTTCACTCAAAGCCAAGATGGCAACTACCAATTCACTGCCCTTTATGGCCACCAATATGCTAATATATCTCTAACAGAGAGAGGAGAGAGTACACAAACCAAAGCTACCACCGAAATCATAGGACAAACACTTCAATACGGCTCAAAGCTCTATCCACAACCTCCAGTTTTCACTTCTTCATATATAGACACATCTCGTTATTCTGCACAGCACCATAAACACCTTTAATCAAGGTAGAACTCCTAAGAACACCACGTACACAACTTACTTATAAATTATAATGATATGAGAACAAGTACATCTCAGAGCGTATCAACCCCCAAAGCCTTGGCTTTATACTTCAAGGATCTCAAATAATCAATAGCTTCATCCAGAATCCGAATTGCATCTTTTCCCTCTCCCCCAGGAATTATGCTCTGCAATATATCCACCGTCTCTCTTATTTTATCTTTCCTAGACCTCTTGTTGCCCGACAATGATCCAAATTTGCCCAAGCCCTTATTTTTACTATTGGCACAACTAGATTCAGCATCATCTTCCAAATCAAAGCATATTTTGGACTTAACAGAGGTTGCAGTGTCCATGAGCGGTTCCACCTCACAACCTCCATCGAACAGTTTCCTCCTTTTGGTGGGCCCTTTAGAACTCGCAACTTCTTCACTTTCCTCAAGCAATTCCTGTTTACCATCATCTGTCATTCCGCAAGGCGAATGACCGGTGCTCGCTACTTCATCATCTTCAGAAGAAACCCCATCATCATCATACTCATCATCATCTGAGTAAAGTAAAGCATTTATTTCCTCAGTGTCTTCGTGATACATCTCACTTCCCGTATCATCTTTTTTATTTTCATAATATTCACAAGTCAAAATGGGCTCTAGGTGCAGCCTGGTCTCTCTTTTGGTTCCAAGCCCTACGTTGTTCAAATCAAAAGCACTGTCGAGTTTTGGGCCAAAAGTAGTGGCGCACTGGACAGGGGAACTCCCAACCCCAGGGGTAAACATGAGGGTTGTTTGATCGCCTGACTGATCAAACACAAGGAACCTCTTCTGAGCACACCCAGCTTCTGGATTGGGACCAGAAGAGAGTTTTTCTTTGAAAATGGAGCTTGGAGCAGGCGTGAAGGCCTGACGGAATCGAGGTAAGCAATAGAACCATCCTTGAGGTTCGTTCAGCTGTTGACCCGCATTAAAATGTGGAACCCCGGAAAATGGAAACACTGGAGCATTCTCCTTCGTGAGAAGGACATTAGGGCAAGGGCTCATATGAGCAGGGATAGTATTCTGCAGCCCAATGTCGAATGGAGTGCCCATGGCGTTCAAATTGGGTGATTGACGATCAGAAATCTGGTGACGAAACCAGGACCCAAAGTCGTTTTCCATCCAACCGCAACAATCACCTAAAATCAAGAAAACACAGCACAGAAAATTACACAACTATCAGAATACGTAGAGGAAATTTTTGTAGTTAAGTGGAAAGATAGAGAATATGAAACATACCACTTACCAGTACAACAGAAGTTGTAGATTACTGATCACTGATTACTTGATATTTTTCTTCCAGGAACAAAGAAAAGAACTAAAATAATCCAGCTTAACTTGAAACACAAATGCGTGGGAAACTAATCGACCTACGTTACAGGCTTAAGCAAGTGACGAAAATATTCAGCCTGCAAATGCCCAACAAACAGAATAGAATAAGATTCTCCACCATCAAAAGATACATAAGGCATCTAAGATAAAGACAGCGAAAAAAGGAAATAAAAAGAAACTCCAATATGATTTGAATCTAATTCTTCCAAGTACCTGGCAATCCTGCAGAGGTTGAAAGCATGCTATGACTCTGACTATAATGGTTGCACTACCAGCAATCCCGCTCTCGTGTTTCAGTGCACGAAATCTTGTTTGGCTCGCTGCTTGGCACACCATAACTACAACTTCCCCCAACCCTTTCTTATCTAAACAACACCGCTATCTTCGACGAAACGAGAATCAACGCAAAACCCACAACTTCACAACCCTTCTTATCGAAAACAACACAGCTATCGAGAATCAAAGAAAAACCCACAACTTTTCACAACAGTTCTTACCGAAACAACACCGCTACCTTTGAATAAACAAGAATCAAAGAAAATGCCAGCAAGGATTGAACAGAGGTACTAAGGAAAAAGACCAGTGATTGACTGGATTAAATGTAGAGATTATAGATTCAACAATGAAGCAGGGAATCAAGAGAGGTTCAGCTAATCCAGCGGACGTAGCAGGGAATGACAACAAACAGATTGGATCCCATGGAGGATTAAGAAGGTATTGACAAAAAGGGCGAGTTAAAGGGTTTGTGTTTGAATTGATTTAAGGGTATTGCTACAGAATAACGCGACAGTACAAATTCAAGGAGACTACTTTCCGGAAAACATCAACTGAGAGAGAATACCACCGCATGCTGTTCCAATAATCCGATCGCCACGACTATTTTTGAAGTCTTCACCTCGCCACCTGTTCCAAATACCTGCAAGGGTTACACATATCAGGCATATGTATACATATACGTGTGTGTTTACACAGTACACATACGGATGCAAGAGGGAATGAAATAGATCTAACTGAAAAAAGGATATTTTCCCTGGTTGTTTGCTGAGAAAACGAAGGAAAAGAAAATATATATGATTTTTTCCCCTAAAAGGTTGAATTCTTTACACAAAATTCCCCAGGGGAAAAAGAAATTGAATTCTTCCAAAAAACTTCCCATCAACAAAAAAGTTGAATTCTTTACACAGAATTTTAAAAACAAAAAAAAAAACTGATATTTTCCTAAAAAGTAGAATTCTTTACAGAAAATTCCCAGGGAAAAAAAAAAGTTTTTAAAAAAGTTTGTGAAAAGTATTCTGCCGAATATATTGTGAAAATACCAACCAAACTGAGATCTCTCTTATTAAGCAAGAAAAAACAGCTCAAGAAATCGATGACTTAATTTGCTTCAATAAAATTGGGCTTTGTGTAATTTGAGAACCCTGATAATGGTAAGAAAAAGAAACTAATATCGCTGCCTAATTCTTCTAAGGAACCGAAAGCTGGAGAAAATTCCAGGATAAAACACAAAAATAAATACGGATCTAAAATAAACCAATGAACGAGAAGAAAAAACAAAGCAGAAGGGCTCAAGCAAAACTAACAGCCCTTTGGATTGAATGATTTGGTAAGAAAAGAAAAGAAAGTAGTAGGGTTTCTCACCAATACCTCACTTGGATCGAGTAATTTGGTGAGAAATGGTAAGAAATGTAGAAGAAGATGGAGGAGAAAGCGTTGTTTCTCATCACAGCCTCAAAGGGACAAAATAATAAGCATAGCTAAATATCAAGACAGGAAAAGATCGAAAAGCTACGAACTTACAATGAGAGCTAACCAAGAAGCCGAGAAATCGAAACCCAATTCCAATAGATTATCCTCAGAATTTCCAAGAACGACGAAAACCCAGATCCAATTGCAGGCTTTGCAGCTAGAGAGAGAGAGAGAGAGAGAGAGAGAGAGAGCGCACAGTCAAAGTGTTGAAGATAAGGCGAGAGTGGCGAGTGCACGCACTATATAGAAGAACGAATTGACATCAATGCCCCTTCTAGCTCGTGTGGTGGTGGTGGTGGTGGGGCCTCTAGTCTTGTTTTCATACGTGCGGAACGCACGCTTGGAATTACAGTTCAATCAATGACTATTTACATTTAGGCGTATAAACGGTATCACCACAAACACTTACACAAATGCATATACAAAAACACTCACATGTGCCGTGGGTCTCACATACATTGAAGGTGTGAAGTGTGTGCGGGACTCACAGTGCATATGAGTGTGTTTGTGGTGCTAGAATGATTGATATAGATACAAGATAACAAGATGCCAGAATATAACCCGAGGGTTTGATCATGTGTACATAAGAAAACAAATACTAAATTTTCATCATCTATGGCTTGAACATTTGAAACTAAACAGAAGCTAAATATTTCAAACTTTAGGAGTTACCGTAAACTTTGTCCGATCATTAATTTAAGAGCTTCAAAATTCACTCAATGTGCACATAAATTAGCCCGAATCTCGGGTTTTAAAAAGAAATGCAAGTATATAAAGGGACTATTAGGAGCGTGGGTGGCCCCGTGAGTGGCTCTATAATGATTCTTGTAGAGTCCCTGTCCGGTTCTTTTTGACCCGTTCTTTTGTACAGTTCGAACCCCCACTTGGGTAAAACTTTTATTTGTGTTTGGTTGAGAGTTTAGTTTTGGTAGTAGGTGGAGAGAGAAATAGAATAATAATTGAAGATAGGAGTAATGATTGGAGAGAGATAGAGAGAGATGTGAAAGTAATAATTGAAAAAATAAGGTAATGATTAGAGAAAGAAGTAGGGTAATGATTGAAAAACAAAACTAAAATAGCAAACGAACAAAGCCATTATTCGGGTTATACGAATCCATTGTTGTTGAATCTTTCCTCTTTTCTAACTATATTATTATAATATAATATAAAATCATGCACGCCAACCCTCCCTTCCTGCATTCCAAATATGTTCCATAGTTTTATAGTGAAATTTTAGTTTTTATATTTTTGGGAGCCAGTTTCTTCCGGTAATTGCACGAGTATCATTGCCCATTATGGGCCCTACCAAGCGTTCATTGCACTAATTTGAACCATTCATCTTGTAAAGCCTGCAAAATAATATATTCACGTAAAAAATCAACTTAATCGAACATCAATAGTTACATCAAAAATAAAATTATGTTTGTAAAATAGACGGCCTGATTCTGTCACTAGTTTTTTTAAGCTAAACTATCGATGACTGCCCATTTTATAAATAAGAATTTAATTTTTTATATAGTTATTGATGTCTGATCAAGCTAATTTTTTGCGTTGATATACTACTACTCTCAGGTCCACAAAATGAACGATTCAGATAACTACAATGAATGCACATTAGGATGCACATGAGTTTCCACCTCATCCAGAAAGAACTTAAACTCCAATCACACAACACTACTTTGTCGAGTGCTATAGGAGTATTAGATAGAGTTGGAACACCAGCGATACCTCCATTTCTAATCTTACTAATTATCTTACTAAAATCATACATCTACACAATCTAATAACAATTTCTTGTCATTTTTCTCCTTATATTTTGTCTGATAATATAACAAAATTTGTTATTAATATTGCAAATTTGTTAATGTGTGTCATAAGGGCCAAAAATTCTTAAGATGCTTAAAATAGGCTGTACATTACCTTTAAAAGTGCTAACAGATATTTTTAAAAAATTGTCATTACTATCGGTAGTTGGTTAGTGAGTTTAGTTACTCTGTATTACTATAGAGATGTCAATACTATTCCATTAACTCGAATTTAGAACCTTCAACACTTAATTGCACGTACCATCATGTCTATTGCATTCGAATCACAGGTTTTCCCTATCAATGTCTGAGGATTTAAAATTAATTTGCTCTCTCCTAAGTACTCCTATATCTCAGGTTCATAGTCTTTTGAGTCCTCTTAGAATTAGTTCACTCTTGTGGGTCATTATCTACTAGATTTTTATCCTGACAATTTAATCGAGTCCCGTTAATAGACATTGTAATGGATTTCACAAATATTAATAGAGGTGCGTCTAAGCTAACTTGACAACGCTTTCGTGTGTGATTAATTTACCAATCCGAAGAGATGTTGTGCGCCACCGTGCACATTCGGGCTGTCTGTTTCGAGTCAAACGAATGGCTCGAATGCTACACAGTACGGTGTTGGGCAGCTGGTGCACAACACTCATACTTTGGCCATTTTAAAAAGTTTTTTTTTTTTCCCTGGTAAATAAGAGTTGGTTATTTATGCATTCCAACAGGAAAGTACATGAAAGAGGTAGTAAAATATTTGTAACATCAAAGGAGATGGTATCCTATGTGTGACATGAAGACCAATTATTTGGAGCTTGACCGTTTAAACTCCAATCGTATAAACGCAATGTTGGGCCCACTGACCAGCTAAGGTGTTTGAGTGCTGAGATTTTTGGTTAATCATCGAGTATATTTGGCAAATTTGAGATTACTTTTTTCTCTCTCTATCCAAATGTTCGAGTTAGGTTTCGAGCATCTCGACTAATTCTAATATCATGGAGTTAACGACCGGTTTAAATTTTCAGTAGTCCCAAGGTTTGAAGTTTTTGACTTCCATGTGATTCGAATATGCGATCTCACAAAAAATAAACAATTATTTTCTTTTTCATACACACCTAAAACCTAAATTCTGAGGTGACTTGAGAGGAAGAGCTCGAGAGCTGTTAAAATCCACAATTTAAAAGAAATATATATTTTGGGAAGTTGGGAACACCAGAATTATCCGTCAATAACCTACATATAAAGAAATGCTCCGTTCAGTTGCCAGAAAAGTACAGGAAATGATGGAAAAATCAACTTTCCCATGATTTTTGTAGTGTTCAGTTGGCAGGAAAGTAGTAGGAAACACATTTTTAAGTTTTCCTGCAGGAATTACTTTCTTGCAAAAGTGATCCTGCAAAAAACACAGGATTTTGCGTTGCGGGAAAAGGAAAATGAGTGAACACTCACAAAATTTTCCCGAAAGTTTCTTTTTCCTGACAAATGAACAACTAAACCTTAATTATTCTTGCAAAATTCTTTTATCAAATGAACACTCACAGGAAAAAAATTTTCTTTTTATTTTACTTCACTTTACTTGACTTTTCTTGAGAATAACTTTCATGTATAACATTCCTGGCAACTGAACGGAGCCAAAGGGAAATGATATTGGCATTCTAAAAATTGATGGAGGCATTCCAAAAAATAATGAAAATTGGCTTTGAATTAACACTGATTTTGGAATGCATGCATCAATTTTTGAAATGCCAACATCATTTTCCTAAAGAAATTGGGGGCTTAAAAAGGCCATTTGGAAAAAGATCCCACATAAAAATAAAAAGGAAAAAGGAAAAAAAAGGGGCTATTTGGAAACGGCCTCCACCAAATTAAAGATTAGAAAAATGCTCTTTTCATTGATGTGATTTATGGCCGTGTCTGAACCATCGAGAGAGTCATCAATGGAGACTCCAAAACCATGGATTGAGGGCATTTATTTTTTTAATTAATGACTTTATTCTATTATTGGAGCTTGTTTGTTTGGGCTTTAAAACATGTGCGAATGCTTCTTAATATATTTTCTTTATCTATCTATTTCCTTCAATCAAGTCTCTTTTAAAACCTTCTTCAAAATTCAAAACGAACAAGTCCAGGCTAAGGTTTCCATTAAATTTTGGAAAAATGACGCCCAATGACGTGTTTTGATAATAAATATTCGTCAAGAACATGCTAAGAACATTTGTTAATACTGAAAATATCCTTATCGGATATTAATTATCAAAATATTTCATGGGCCGTCATTTTCCCTTAAATTTTTTTCACTACAATTTTTTTGCTATAGTTAAGTTGTTTATATTAAATTAAGTAAAAAAATTGTTAAAAATTAAGTTATTTCCTTCTGAACTAAAACATCATTGACACGTTTTCTAAAACCTTGTTTAGTGAAAACAACTTGACTCAAACTTATTGTTTATCGAAAACGCCCCCTAACCACATTATACACGAGGTGTCACTTTTTGACAAGTATGCTTCATTAACTTTACCTTTCCCATTAAGCTTTAACACTTTACCCTCTTCAATCTCTCTCTCCGCATGAGAGTGAAAATTATGCTGATGTCCGAGTCATAAAGATGGATTATACGGAAATGTTGCAATAAATCACATTATGATTTCTTTTGGCACTCTAATCATGCATCAAATGCTCCACCCTCTCTTGTTGGAGTTTGATACACCTGAGATTTTCTCTATTGGCGCGTAGGCCCATTTCGTTGGAGAATATCTGTGAGTCTACACCATATTATCTGGACCCAGTATACATTGAATGTTGCATATCTAATTGTATATTGGAGTTGGGGGAGCTGCTGTCCCTTTAAGGGACAACAGCCTGCTGTCCCGGCTAAGAGGGCTGTGCTCCAGTCTCGCTCTATTGATCAGAAACGTTCACTTTGTAGAGCTTGTCGAGTTGAACGAATATGTAAAAAATCAACTCGATCAGATATCATTAAGTGTCTAATCGAAACCTTTTTGTTTTGAAAAGAATGGATCCGAAACGCTGGATCAAATCTATTAGAACCCATTATTGGCAAGTTATACGTATTCATCAGGCACTTAATAATATCCGATAAAACTGATTTTTTACATACTTATTTAACTCGACGAGCTCTACGAAGTGAACGTTTTCGATCATTGGAATAAGACCGGAGCAAGACCCCCTCGGCCGGTACAGCACGCTGTTGTCCCTTCGAGGGACAGCAGCTCCCCCCAGTCCCTGTATATTATGGTTCAATCTTTTTTTATTTATCTAATGTGAGACTCAATTTTTCACACATGTATCTAACAATCTCTCCCCCATGTGGAAATCATGCATTGGGCCTAGTTTCCTCTCGATTTGATCCATTTGGCTCCCCCTTAACCTGCCTCATGCATCCGGTATTTTTCCTTCGTCGAGAGTTACAATGAATTTTCCGCTCTCCAAGACTCTCCATGCAAGCTCATGACCCCTAATGCTTCCTGGAGAGTCAACCTATAGATCGTTAGTTAACGGCTCTGATATCAGTAGTTCTGATATTATTTGAACTACGCGCTCAAACTCATCGACACACAAACCGATCACGATCTTGGATGCTATGAATCACAGAAAACAAATCAGAGAAAAAAGAGGGAGAGAATGAGAGACAGAGCACACAGATTTGCGAGATTCGACAACTACTTACTCCTCGAAAGCCATGCCAATTCATTATGATCAATGAAGGAAACCCTCGAAGTTCCTCTCTACAAGTACAATAGCTTTTTCTCCCAATAAGTATTATATTTTAACCCTATAAAACTGATTTGGGGCTTTATATTCATTTTGTCCACGTTCCGAACGACCAAATGGGAAATTCCATAAGAGCATTCACAATGTAATAATCAAAATCAAAATATTGTTAAAATTAGCAATGTGTACTTAAAAAAGTACTTATATTATAATAATCAAAGTTAGCAATCTCTTAACTAATAATCAAATTTGGGCATTTGAATAATCAAAAGTAACAATGTGGGAATTCACATTACTAACTTTAGCTACCCTCTAAATGAATAATCAAAAGCTGACGTGATAAGTTTTGATTATTCACTTTTGATTATTACATTGCGGATGCTCTAAGCACCTATTTATTTTCTCCTTTTCGTGCACTGCCCGCCCGGCCTATGGCGTGAGCCGGTATAGCTCTCAGGCTTCGCAGCCGTAACAATCTCCCACTTCAAGACTCCTTACTTGCAACCCCATCCAAACCCAAAGTGAGCATTGTAATCTTCACCCCTCTTGGTGCGGCTCAAGCCCTTCATCTCCTCAATTTGATCCATTTAACTCCCTCTTAATTCTTAATCTATTACCATTCTCCAACACTGTGTCTGAACCCCAAGCTTATTTACCACACCCACTCCATTGAGAGCCACCATACCCACTCCATTGAGAGTCAACTTGTTGTTCGCCACCTACCACATGCACTAGGAACTCCGCTGCTTCAAGGAGAGTCTGTCTATAGATTTTCAGTCATTGGCTCTAATACCACTTGTTGGGAATCTGATCCACTTGAGGTTTTTTCATGTGGGCGTAGACCTAATCCGTTGGGTCCCGTGGAGTCGATACATAGTTTGTGTATCAAACCACATGAACCTTTGTGTTCTTGGGTGGTTTTTTCTTACTTGTCTTGATTTCGTCCATCTTTATTGTTCTTCCGATAGATTGATTCGTCGTATTTTCCGCACATCGCACAACAACTTACATCAAAACAAAAGGTAAAAAAGGGCATAGAGTGGTTAAATCTTTGGTAATTGATTTTGACACTCCATTTTTTTTATAACCACACTCCAATATTTGTCTTTTAGGGTGGAAAATACACACAACACAAAAACTAAAAGACAAATACTAGAGTGCCAAGATCATTGCCCCTTTTAGAAATCATCAAACGCATCATGTAGTTGTATTATTCATTATGCAGTCGTGCCTCGGTGATAAATAACAAAAATATAGTTTGAAGTGCATCAATTGCTACTTTGGTATGAGTGAGTGCTAAGATACCCACTCTGAGATTACAAAATCGAGTCAATGTTGGTATAGGTCGTGTTAGTTCAAGTCAAAACCAGCTACAGAATCAAAAAATTTCTTGAATTTTTTCGGTTCATAATTGAACCAACTATATATTCCTCCATGCACGTTCAATCCTAAATCCAATCAAAATAAACTTGAATGATTAAACCCGGTCCGAGTCAATTTTTTCAACCGAGAACTAAGACAATTCCCTTTCAAAACCAAATAAATTAATGCCCTCCGATTCGCAAGCTTTTCGAGTAACTTTACCAACCCTAATTGTACCCATTTATAGGGTATGGCGAAAACGCGTTCATGCACCTAGTTAAACATAATATTTTAATTTGGGACAAATAATACAAACCAAACGTGCAACGTAGCCAAACAGAGAACAATGATTAAACAAATGGGAATAAAATAACCAGGCGATTAGATTACTTAAAGCCTGTTTAGTCGAATTAAAAAAAAAAAAAAAAAAAACCCAGAAGATACCCATGATTTTGATCACCTGAAGCAAATCTTGTGCACAGGGGTAAAGAAGATCCACAGCACCACCAGTTTTTAAACAACTCTAGAATTAATAAAGAATACTAATCTTTTTTTCTATATGTATACTTTCATACCCTTTTGTTTGGAGTGGAGGGAACACTAAACACGCCCAATCAAAGTTATTAGTCCTAATTAATCTCGTATTAATCCTAATCACATATAGTACTAGTAGTAGTATTTTGGGTCTACCCTTTTTCCGGCACTAAGGCACTCCCTCCATTTGTAAAGCAAGGAAAGGATTCCCCATAAACCCACGTCTTATGGATTCTTTAATCCTCGAATACTCACTTTTAATTTATAAATGTTTGCGCTTTAATTAGTTTATACGTATTTTATGAAACTTAGGCCAAAATTAAGAGCAGGTAAATTGGTCTTTTGCTACAAGTTTTTTTTACTCCCGTGTCGGGATTAGCTTACGCGCACCCATGGGCGGCTACACCGATTTGATATTTCTTTCATATATTGTCGGCACTACATCTTTCGAAACAACCATACTAAACGAAAATTTTCTAGAATTTGTGAGTAAGTAGATCATATAGCACAAGAAAACATAATAAACTATGCTCGATAGGTTTTAACCAAATTTTTTTGGAGGCCTAAAGCGGCTGCGACACAAGTTTCAGCTTAGAGCCAGTTCTAGCTCCAAGGAGCTAATAGCGCCTCAGAGGTTTTGAAAATGATCCCGGCCAATCCCTTGAGGTTTCTTTTGCTACAAGTTAAGGAGGTGATCGAAGTACAAAATTGCTCAAGCCACAGCAATTTTTCCTCCTTTTTTTTTAGAAAGCATTTTTCCTATTTGAAGTTAGTTGATCCGTTAATACTCCAAGCTATTTGACAAACAGATTGGTGGTTGTGGGTTGACCACTGACTTAAAAGTCCTGGGGTTTTGGAAGCTGCTGGATGATGCTTGGTAGCTTACCCACCAGAAATTTATTTATATGCACATAAATAGCTTGAAATGTGTAATTCATATGCCTCAATCATTGGGTACATAAGATGCATGTAAATTAATAAGATCAATTTGACATTTCTTTCCTAAAGTTTTTGTTAGGAGTATTATTTTTAGTCATTTTTGTAAAAAAGTATGCATTATAGACCTTTGTAGTTAAAAACTAACAACTGTGTTGGTTAAGTATTCTCGTTGCCATTGATAAAAATATGTTTTCAGCGCTATGGTGCCCCAACTACGATATGATTCTCGGGTCTTTTCCACCTAATAGTTTGACCATTGAGTTAAACATAGCTCGTGACCATCCATTAATCCAGCTCACGTTAACAAATCCATGTTTTTGATATTCGTCATATTATACAATGACACATCCCCAAAAAAAATGACGGAAGGATAATAGATCCAAAAGACAATGCGCGTGACAGACTTGAAAAGACACAAGCGTTAGAAACTCTATCACTAATTAAGGATAAACTTCTCCGTTTAACAACTTAAGCTTTTGAATCTAATTTGTTTCAGAAAAAGGCCAGAAAGTTCCATTGAGAGACTAACATAAACTTGAGTTTGGTGGTGGGAGAGTGGGGTGAGGGGGGCATGAGGCCCATGGAGCCAATTTGGTTGTGGATTCTCCAACAAAACCATCCACGCTTGGAAAGCTAAAAACAATACCCTCTCCCTCCACCAAAGCCACTAAAAAAAGAACACAAAGCCTATGCTTTTAAAATAGTACCCACAAACCAATATAGGTAAAAGGACAACCAAAGTAGGGGAATCCCATTCCTTAATAAGTGTTACACACTAGCCACCACCCACTTTCTAGGACTTTTTGCCCCAATTCTACTTTACATTAATATACTTCTAGGCATATTCTATGAGGGGAAAAAACGGCCCACTAGGGAGTGTCAACCCTCTCTCTATGTTTGAAACTTTTGTTTAAGGGTTTGTTTGGGGCTTGTATAATGGCTAGAGAGATTAAAGAAGTAATTAGAGTGTTGTTAGGTTGGAAATACATCATCAAACCCGTGTGAGGGATCCGTTAATGACGCCATGGATTGTAATGATACCCCAGATTTGGGGGGAGTACTAAGTGGTTACTCCAACATTGGTTGGGAGTAGAACCTCGCTTGGCATATCTAATATCTCTAACACTCACTTAATCCTACCTGTCAGTATATACTTTTTAAGGTCAAGTGTTCAGGCGGAAAAAGGATCCATGGTCAGTTGAGTTCGGTTGTTACATGGACAAAGTAAAGGGCCGGTTGATTTGGCATAAATTGTTAGACGTATTTTTTTTTGGTAAGCATTACAAGTGTTTTATGTTTGTTTTTTTGAATCCTTTAGATCAGTTCACATCAATTTTTTTTGGAATAATCTTTCGTGATGAGACGGTGAGGAAAAATAAAACATTGAAAAATTATCAGTTCACCACAATCTAACGAAAGTTCACTACAGGCAAAAAGTACAAATTTTGTTTTCCTTTTTTTTAACTTTTTTCAATTTGCGTCTATATTTCAATACTTTTGCGTCTATATTTCAATACTTTTTTTGATTTCTCGACGAATATTTATTTTCAAATATTGTGACGAAAAGCTAAAAAAGATCACTAGACACCAAAACTATCTACTATAATAATTATAGATTAGTCCAAACCGACCCTAAGTATGTTTGGAGAGTTTGAAGGGGGCAATATGTTTTTTGCTTTTTGTCAAATGTGGGAAGAATCTACTCTACTCTATATCTAGGGGGAAGAAGACGGGGACGTCGGGTATAAATCAACTGTAACTGTTAATACTACGTACCTTGCTTATAGCAAGATATGAACCCAAAACCTTCCCGTTTGGAGGATCTGAGCAATATGTTGATGCCCATGAAAAGGACACTTAATATTTCTTCTTTTGGGTGGCTTCTTAAGGGTTTTGGTGCACCAAGATTTTATGGTATTGCATGGAATTATAGGAATTAAAAATTATAAGTGACGAGAAAGGAACATGATTTGGAATTGGCTGTCGCACGTTCGTACGTTTGGTATGGCTTGGATGGCAAGAAAAGAAAACACTAAAAAGCTACCTTCTCATCATGGTGGCTTGAATGTGGCCGGTCTTCAAGGTAACAACTTTCCCATCTTTTTTTTCTTAATTTCCACAGGGAGAGAGAGACTTATTAGATGATCATCAGTGACTTTGATGAATTTCCATTCCTACCATAAAATAAAAAATGACTAGAAAAAAAAAATCTATAATTAAATTTTAAGAAAAGAAATGATTTTTGCACTCCATTTTGTCATAAATGCACTTTTAAATTTGTCATTGAGTGCCTAAATTATACTATATAGCATATGAATTAAACCTATAAATTAACTCCTTAATGAATTTTGAAATGTGTCAGATGATTAGTATGCTTCTATTATGAACTGACCTAGTCAAATTCAGGTAGCTTACTTCTCATATTACCTCCCGAACTTGACCGATTAATGGGTACTTCCGGAGCAGACGAGCAATCATGCTACTCACACAGCAACTGTGCACAGATTGTAGTGTGGGGTCCACTCTAGGTCACACACAAATAATTTGATCCGTTCATTCAATGGAAAACATTTTTTCAAGAGTCTCCGCAAAAAATCAACTCAATCCAATACCTATCAGTGAAAAGTTAGATGATTGGATTGAGCACTTATAAGTATCGGATTGAGCTAATTTTTCATAGAGACCCTTGAAAAAATGTTTTACATTTAATGAACGGGTCGAATTATTTGTGTGGGATCCGGAATAAGCCCCACATCACAATCTGTGCACAAAAGTTTTGAGAATCATTTCTGCTTCCGGAGTGTCATGTGGCAATCCTTGCAAATAAAAGATTGTTATCGTATAATGTGGGTCCCTCGTTGTCTCCTATGCAACCACCTAATGAAAGTAAATAATAATGTCTCTACTGTTTGATTATTTGTCATTATGTAAATTGTCACGTAGACAATGCAACGTAGTATTCTGAGTATGCTAAATAACAAAAATTAAATGATAGCAACTCCTCCCTTGCTAAAGTCGATCATTTTTTGGGTAGTGTTACCCGGCCCAAAACTCCCTTTCCACTGACGCAAATTCAAGCCTCATAATAGCCTTGTCAAACGTTTTGTAATTTGTACCATATTTGAATCCCACCTTTAAATTATCCCTCGCTGCAATTGATGGTAAGATTGTACTCCCAAGAATAGTCCATGCATGGTGGCCCGAACATACTAAGTAAATATAGAATTTTTTTTGTCCATATTGTATACATAAACAGAGATTAACAAAGTGTTAATATGTTAGTCCATAGGAGATTTAGAGACTGTCCGTAGCCCTGAACCCCAAACTACCTCTCGCAGAGCTCAAACCTGCTTCCACCGAGGGAGGCGTACCAACTGTGCTAAGATCTCATTGGTATCAAATATAGAGTTTAATTGTCAACTCAGCGACAATTGATATTCTCAATGACGAAAGAACTACAGTGTTTTGAATGAATCAATGGGTTAAGAATTGACAAAGTAGCTGGTTTTGTCAAAATTACATTGCACCGTCTAAGGACAACAATGAAAATTTCTGAATTTCCGATTGACCGAAAATAAAAAAACAATGCAAATTTTTGCAATATCTAAAAAGTTCCCTACATCACCAAAATGGCTCCAATATACGTGTGTTGCTCTGCTCATAGGCTTTCTTGTCAAGGTTTAGGACTTAGAGATTTGCTCTTCTAAGGTTCGAAACTTGTTAGGCGCTATCAACTTCTTTGGGCCCAGTACTCCTAACAAGTGCGCTCAAAATTAGTCGAGATGTGCGTAAACTGTCCTAAACACCTAAGTTATAAAAAATACTACTCAAATGTGATGCTCTGTTTCAACTCTTTTTTAAACAAGTTCGTCCAATTAATGTTTTCCATTATTAAAAAATTAACTCAGTTACCAATGACTAGGGAATAACACATAATTTGCGTGTTAGTGGTATGAAACCATGCATTAAAGTCGGCCGAATTTTACGGAGTGGAATCGTGCGTCTATTTCCAAGTAATTAAAAATTGGGTTTTGCAAAATGATTCTTGTTTAGCACTAACCTCATGTCTTTTGTTTGAAAAGTTAATTAAAAAGGGCAGACCATGATTAGTTATTCGGTTTGATCATTTTTTAAAACTATTTTCACCTAACCAAAGATTAGAAATTAATTAGTTCATTAAAAGTTCGATATCGATGTTAGGTTTTTTATTCAACCTTTTGTTAAAAAAAGTCAAAATCATGATTAACCACAGCATGAATGTAATTAATTGTTTTATCCACCATGGTTTGAAATTAGCTACTTGTATCATTAGATTAACTAAAGTCCCATTTCCACGCATGAATAATTACAAAGTCTAGCTCTTTGGTGCATCTCCGTACTTTTGGTGGGTTCGTTTATTCGGTAAAGCATAACTATTTAAACCAAGAAAGTCACTTTTTTTTCAATAATTCGGATGTTCGGGCAGCTTACGTGCACCTCAACTAATCCCGGGTACCAAGGAAGTCACTTTAAACCTAATATGATGGCGCAATACCATTACAAGAACAATAGAGAATTAACGAAGATGATGATAGTAATAATAATGATGATGAAGTGATATTATTGGCCCCTTTGATCGCTTCTAGAAGAGAGAAATCCTGAGGAGAATTTTAACTACACATTAATTATGCTTCATTATTGGATACATCCCATAAATCTCCTGAACTTCCGACTAAAATGAGATCGTGAATGAAAGTGACCAAAATTAGTGAACAACAAGAACCATCCATTCATTCATTCAGATGCATCAAATTTAGCACCACTACCACTATTCCTATTTCTTTCAGTTTGATCCAATAAACCAGAAGAGACCACAGTATGTGGGTGTGCATACACATGTACGTATCTACAGATATATACTGCTTACCAAATTGTACAGTAGTTTCTAGTGCAAATACATATATACATATGGATATCGCATGCATGTTATCCCAAAGGATTAGCAAAAAGGATCAGATCCTTCTCAGTCAAAGTTTTGGACTAGAGGAAACAGTCTAAATCTGAATCATACATTGGGAAAAATCAATTGTACAGATTTGCTCAAGAACTATTCGCGCAAAAAAATTCAATTAGCGAAGCGAAGAGTCTTTGAGCAGATTCGAACCATTGATTGCAGTATTGGACGGTACAGATTTTGACTGCCTCCTCCAGTCCAAAACATGGATTCTGTAAGTTCTTTTAGCAAAAACAAATATCGCCTCACATATATTGTAATTTATGTGTTGTTCAAACACCCAATGTTGAAATTATGTGCCCATCTCGATTATAAAATACTAGCTAGCTAGAGTTTTTTTTTTTTGGTAGTTAATCAGTTCTTTCAGCAGAAACAAACATCGCCTCACATATGTTGTAATTCATGTGTAGTTTGAACACCGAATGTTGAAATCATGTGCCCATCTCGATTATAAAATAGCTAGCTAGAATTTTTTTGGGGTACTAAGTTCTTTTAGCGGAAACAAATATCACCTCACATATGTCGTAATTTATGTGTAGTTTGAACATCCAATGTTGAAATCATGTGCCCATCTCGATTATAAAATAGCTAGCTAGACTTTTTTTTGGTAATGCAGGGTGTCATGAGTCAGCTTTTCCTTTAAAATAATTATTACAGCCCCTTCACCGTTTCATACGCTTACGCATGAGGAGGTTCCAAAAGTTGTCGTCTTGCTGGCAAATGAAATTGAATATGAGACTTTAAGAGAGAGCTGACTTCAAAAACACTTGGACAGCCACGTTGATAATTCCAAGAATTAAATTTCCAGGCGAACTACCATCTTTGACCCAACATATATGAGAAAAGAGGTTGAAGAAGCAAGTTATAGGAGTTGATTAATTCCATTTCTTGAATGATTGATTTGATTATTCTTAATTTCATGAAAACAACTAAGTAGTAATTAGAAAGAGAATAAATGGACAGCATGCGTGCACCCTTAAAAAAGTAGAAACACTCGTGGCCCTAATTAATTATTATTACTCCTAAATTGTAAATTAAGAGATACTCACATCCATCTGCAGCCATTTTTAAACTGTTCAAATGTCATGACTTTGTGCTAATTAGAATTTTTTTTTATTTTATGTTTTCTTCTTCGGTAGGAAGAGTAAGAACTTCATTGATTATGAAAATTATAACCCACTGTGCGTACTGTGTAGATATTACGGCAGGAATAAAGAAACCTAATACACAATGTGAGATAACAAACGAATAACACATCAATATCAAAAGGAAACGCGGTGAAAGAACAATTATTACAATATTTAATGATATAACATTGATCATTTGATAAGACGGTCAAATGTGGGAAATGAATATGCAAAATGTAGATGAAAGCTTATTTATGGTGGTCGTTGATTGTTAAAAGGATGATTTTATGTCGATGAAAGCTAGATTAATTAGTTATGAGATAATGAAATGCATTTGTTTAGAAAATGTGCAAATTTTGAAGGCCGAATTTCCCATGTTATGCTCACTGCGAGGAGACAGGGAGTTGTGCGGTCGCTTTTCACGTAACTTTATTTGAAAATCGAAACTAGCAATATTCCTTTTTTTATGTTAAACAAAATTAATAAGTATTTAACAAAATCACATGTTAGATTTGTCTGCAAAAATCCATTTTAAGATATATACTTTTTCCACGTGAACGGTAGAGATAATGTAACCTTGCTAATTTTCTCCGAAAATTAGATCTTTTTTAATTAATTAGGCATTATATTATTCCATCATGTAAATTAATGAGTAAAAACAAAAGTAGACATGTGTGCATACAGTATGTGACGTATACACAAATGTATACACTTTATTTAACTGCAAAAATTACTCTGAACCACATGATGCTAGATAAGTAGATATTAACCCCTAAAAAGTGTCATTTTGACTATTTAACACTTACAAGTTAGGAAATTATTGTTTTCCCCTTCCAACTTATAAAAATCAATTTTCGAACCCCTGACTAAGGTCTGTTTTGGGTCAAAGATTTTTTTGTCTGAACCAAAGAAAAAATTCGCATTTGTTTGTTTCAAAAAATAAATTTGTGGATTATTGATTCGTTGAGACAAAATTTAACCTACTAACAATTGAATAAAGACAAAAATAATCTAAAAGTTAGTCGAGGCGAACCAATAATAAAGAAAAATTAATGCAAAACAAATACTAAATGCAAAAAATTTAAGGGAAATTTATATAAAATGGTCCTCCTAGTTTTATCTAAGTCTCATTTTCATCCTCCAAGTATCAATTACAACTCTTAAAAGACCTTCAAGTTTGATTTTCATACCAAATTGGTCCAATGGATAACTTCTATTAGCAAAATTGGACCAAAAAAATCAGATTAATGGCAATATGATGTTGCAGTTCGTACCAAGTTGGTCCAACATGACGTCTATCCTCAATCTGATTTTTTTCGTCCAGTTTTGTTGAGAAACGTTATCAATTAGACCAACTTAGTACGAAAGTCAAATTTGAAGGTTAACAAAGTTGCAATTGATACTTGGAGGACGAAAATAAGACTCAGATGAATCTAGGAGGGCCATTTCTATAAAATTCTCAAATTTTAAATAAAGAGGAAAAATAATCCTCCATGAAAATCAAGCAAAACCACCCCTAAACATCAAGCCTAGATTTCTTTTGATCGGAAGTTTCAAGCCTAAATTAAGTCATAAAAATTAACTCATTACATTACTATTTTGAGAAAAGTACGGGAAAACTATTTTACCCTTTAGCGTTAATAGAATATAGATTTACCCTTACATTTTAGTAAATGATTTTAAACCCTACAGTTTAATAAATAATAAATTTACCAATATATGTTAGTAAATTACATATTTACCCGTATAGTTTTAAGAAATTACTATATGGGTAAACAAATTACTGATTAACCCCCAATAGTTTTCATAAATTAGCATAGTTTAACCCCTACAATTTGTTACTATATAATTTACTCCAGAAGTTCAATAATTTACAATTTAACTCCAATAGTTCCATGATCATGATTCGACTCCGAATGAAATGTTACCCGTACACGTTGGTCGCGAAATTACCTTTGTGCATTGTTTGACTTACGTAATTTAGTGAAACATGCCATTTCAATGCATCATAGGCTTCTTGTTTGATTTTTTATGATACCGGGTACATAAAAGTTCTACAAAGGAGATAAATAAGTAAGGGAATTGATTTTAGCATTACCTAAATTTATAGCTACACTTTCCAAATTGATTTTGACACTTCCTTTCAGTTATCAGTTTAGAGAGTGTCAAAATCATTCCTCATGATAAGTAAACATAGAACTTTGATTTCAATTAAAAATAATCAATCCTACTATTTTAACAAAACTACTTTAAACCCCTAACCTAATATCTCATTGAAAGGTGCACAAGATCAATCAAGTAAACTAAAGTAAAACCTTATTTGGTTCATGATCATCATTACTCCTATTTTCGGCACCTCCACTGGACCACTTGTGAGAGAAGAAAGACACGTCACGAGAAAAAGGATAGTAGCTTAATTTAATACAATAATTAATTTAGTACTGTAATTACTAGTAGCATTCATTAGCCAAACTAGCAAGATTCCACGTTCACACACTTGATTAGTACTATCAGTAGTAAAAATTAAAAAGAGGAGAGAGAGAGAGAGAAATACTCCAGTAGTTATAAAATGGAGAGAGAGAGAGAGAGAGAGAGAGAGGAATAGTACGTACATACTCCTAAAAAATGGAGAGAAAATCTTGGAATTCCGACCAGCAAATCTTGAGGACAGTAAAGCAAATGCAGACGACTTTTCGTAGAAAAAGTTAACTCACGCGACTCCCCATCCCACCTCTTTCCTATTCCTATTCCTATTCCTATTCCTATTCCTAAACAAAACAAACAAACATGCCAAGTCTTATCTTAATCTATCTATCTTCCACGACCAAAAACACTCTCACCCCCCCACCCCCCCCCCCCCCCCCCCCTCCTCCTCCTCCTCCTCCTCCTTCCCCCAAGAGTCAACCCCCTCAATCCTCCTGCTCCTGCTTCAACAAAATACGGAGAAGTATTTTAGTTGATATATGTGAAGAAAATAACGTGCCTAAAAACCTGTAAAAAAATATGAGTTTATGTCTATTTAATTTAGCGAAAACGTAACCTAAACGACCACACTTAAAAGGAAAGGAAAGAGGCAAAAAACTATTTATACAGTGCTTGGACTTGGTGAAACCGTTGATTTGAGGAGACTCTCTATTTTCAATTTCAAGGATTACAATTTGTAATTTCTGGTTCACCTTAAATCTTACATTGATGATATCAATTGTGTGTTACTAACTAAAATAAGTACTTATTTTTTAAATTAAAAATGATGTATTTTGAAATAATGATCTGTCTCGTTAAGCGAAAAATAAGTATTTAAAAAATAAGAACCTTAGCGAAACGGGGATTCATCAAGTTGAATACTCTTCATTTGTTCCAAAAATTGAGTTTTAAAAATTAATTATTTATAACGACATCATCATTATGATTTGAAAGTTGCTATAAATTTTCAAAAATAGAGAGCTATGATTTCATTGCATTTTTTTAATGTTATTCTTTTTGTATTTTCTTTTGGAGAGCTATGATTCTACTTGAAAATACAAGAACAAAAAGAAAATATTATGTATCAATTTTTTCCCTTGACTTACTAAAGTAGACATGAAATAAGAGACACCCTGCCGGGCCAAAAAAATAAATAAATAGAGACACCCAAAAATAGAAAAGTGCACTAAAATTATGAAGCAGAGCAAGTAACTCCTAACAAAATCCATTTTTATGGCTGTTCGAATTAGATTAATACGACGCTTAATAAATTCTGATCAACGAATAACTTCATCTTAAAATATGGCTAGTTAATATATCAATTGTTTATTTTATTAAGACAAAGTAATTCAATTACGATAACAAATGTGCAATTAAGCAGATTTCTTTTACATGCACGATCTCTGAATCGTGATGAGATTTGCGACTAGCAAGGTTGATAAATGAGTTGAACAAGCCGGACACTTTTTAACTCATGACTAGCTTGATAATTTGATGAACCATAAAAGTATATTCAAGCTTTTGCAAGCTTAGCTTAAGCGAGTTTTTTTTTTAAACACTCCCTCATGTGAATTTTAATGCTCTCTCCATCCCATACATACATATATATACATATATATATATATATATCAACTTTTATAGCGCCCATTTATATACTCCTATCAGTTTCTCTCTCTTGAGTTACTAAAAATACACTTGTAAATAGAAAAAGTGAAATGAAGTCTTAAATTATAAGGGTTCGAGCTTGGTTTGAAAGCTAAATAAACTTTAAAAAATTCCTCGAGTTGATTTATTAGTGTAATTAATTTTTTTCTTTTTGCTAATCAGTGTAAGTAATCATTTAACGCATGAACAGTGAACACAAAAAATACTCTGTTCAATTTGAATTTTGAATAAGCTATTTTAGAGTAATTAATAGAGAGATAGATAAAAAATAACCTATTAGAAATCGCATAAATTTTAAGACCTTAAAACGATCAAGTCACGGTTTAGTTAGATCACGTATTTGGCCCAGGTAGCGGTTAACCCAGGCATTAGAAAGTGAGCCCCTGCAATCCAATCCATGTGTGGGGTGGGGAGGGGAGGTCGAGGATCGATGATCCATCCATGTCCCCAAAATCTACGTACTACTACTAGAAGGAAGATTCGAAAAGAGTGATGCAAGTAGGTACACTTGTCAACGGAAGGTGGGGACAGGGGGAGGACCTCACCTCCCTCGATAACACTTTTAATAATAACAGCTAGCAGAGCAGGGGAAAACAACAATGGATGCAACAATCATAAGCGTGAAAAGAGGCAAGCAACTGTTGGGTGCGTAGAGAGAGAGAGAGAGAGAGAGAGAGAGAGATGTAGCTATCAACCTTGGGATCTCGTACAGTACATCTGTTGGCCGCATGCATTCCTGCACGCTTCGCCTGGCTCGTCAATCCATGAGAGAGAGAGTGAGGGAGAGAGAGAGTAAAAAGTGGATTTGGTAGGGATACGGCTAGAGTTTTACAGATGGCGTGCACGTGGCAGACGGGGTCCAGTAGCACCAGCGGCCCGAGTAGCCGCCAGTGGCGTGCCCCGCTTTCTGGGCGTGGTTTTTTAGCCGGAAGTCTTCGCCGTTTCTCAAGATTATTTCTACGCGAAAGTTTCAATACAACAGTTATTTGTAATGATGTCTGCCCTTTCACATTATACAGAAAAGTTTTAATAAAACGGTTATTTGTATTTGTGGCTTATGTGAGAGAGGCGTTACATGTGAGAGGACATTACAATAATGCTACGACCACCGCACGACTATTGAAGCCCACTCTGCATCTTACAAAATTTCAGAAAAAATATTTGTAAATTTAAAAAATGTACGAATTCAAAAAAACATACCTATCAATATCCATTACAGGCTTACAACTAATTTTTTTACAGAACCTCTTAAAATATTATTTTAAAATTTATGGATATTTTTCTGTATTTTTGTTGGACCCGGAATGGGTCTCAATAGGCGTGCGGTGACTCTAGACTTTTTGCTTACCAATAACCGTTGTGTATGAACTAAACATGTATATCAAAAAAAATTAAAAAGTCTCGGAAATCAAAAAATAGATGCATTATTAATGGATATTTTATTACTCCAGTACTTTTGAACCCAATTTACTTCCTCGTTAATTTTATCTTAGAATACCATTTTCTTATAATCTAGTCCTTCCAAATCTTAAAAAAACAAAAACAAACCTTCCCACTTTTTTAATTTTTATTTATTTATTTGACCAATATTCACACTCCACTTCTTAGAAAATCATTTGTTGGGTTTCGAATTGGATCACGGTTGGGTTAAAGCTTCTCTCGTCCCAGCCTTGACTCTATCCAAAAAACCCGGCCTATCCCCATAAAAAAATTTGGTCGGCCCAGACAATTGAGAGGAAGGATGGGCTTTGAAGTTTCATCGCAGTGATGGGCCCAATGGCAAGTCCAAGGCCCACTATCAAAAATTTAACTTCATTGTATGTGAAGTCTGCGGATGTGGGCACGCCATAAGTCACACAGTTCGCATAGGGGCATACGAGCGTGAAAAAAGACATCTCAAGCTAATAAAATTCGAGAAATTGTTTATTTATTTTTGGCACGTCGGAAATTACGAGTCCGAGTACTGACTGTGGACTGTACAGGGTGACTGTAATGTTGTAACAAATTAGAGGAGAAATCATCAAATACTTGTCGAAGAATTCGAATACAAACTTATCACCAACACTTGCTAGAACACAAGTGGAACAGAATCCTCTCTTATTTTGGTTATAGAGTGGAGTCTAGTCACTGGACAGTCACTTTCGGGCTCACTTCAATGATCGAAATCATGCACTTTGCAGAACACGTTGAGATTAATAGGTCACGTTGATTGGATATCTTTATATGTTTTCCAAGCACACGTTGGGGAAAAAAAAAGAGATATTGCAACACTTAATTTAAAACTCATTTTCTCAACATAAATGCGTTGGAAAAACATATGGAACGATAGTGGAGCAACATAATTTGTTGGTGGTGAATATTTTTGACGAGCTTTAATTGATAAATGGTTCAGTCATTGAAATGAGCCCGAATGAGTCCTACATCTAAAAACCTAAACTGAATGAGTCCTACATCTAAAAACCCTAATTCAATATAATCTCTTTTTACAACAAATTGGCCATCAAAGAATACTCCAGCGCCAATCGCTAGTCTTTAACATGACGAACTCGAGCGAAAACACATCTTTCGATTGAGTGGAAAGCCCCCATCTTACAATATATATTTTATGGCCGATTTGGAGTGCTTTAACAAGGCAACAAGGTTTCCTGTGTCGAGGTTGCACCGGAAAAGAGGGACGGAATCGAAAAGGGGTTGAAAGGGTTTTTTGGTCCAGTTTGCCTCCATGCCGACTCTCGACTTTCCAAAGGCCTATGGAGTTAGAAGTTAGTTTTACAAATGAGCATTCCTTCCATTTATGAAACACCCCCTAGAAATCAACACAGTTTTCCAGTATCATAAATTCAGAACTCAAAATTGGTTTCAGCCACCACCCATCCTTCTACCCTTTTTCATCTTTAGGGATAATTAAATGGAGATTTTTGGTTTATGACTATAACAAAGATCTCTGCAGTGATTTCTGAAATTACAACGTCGGCAAACGGAGAAGATGGCAAAGGAAGGGTAAGGGTTGCGGTGTGGCCGTGTGGGTGTTGGTGCTCTGTTTTTTAGTTGTGCCCGTTGGAAAAATACAATATATAGGATGCAAATAGTTCTTAGGGGCAAAATGGTTTTACAGAATATGTTTTAGGAGGAAAAGTTCCCGCCATTAGCTGCTTTTTCATTACTTTTAACGGAATTCTGAATGGTTTCAAACTAGTTTGAAGTACAAGGGGTGTGAGTGTTTCATAATGAAGTGAAGGGGGTGTAGTTGAAAATCGATCAAAGTACAAGGGGTGTATCTGAAATTTACCCTTTAATTTAAACCATTGGTTGAATCTCTCTCGTAGTAAGTGTAGTCATATATTGTGGCTATACATTATGGTAACTATTGCCATACATTTTGGTAAGTGTAATCATAATAAATACTAGTATGTAAAGCAAGTTTGTTTTAATTTTTTGCAGAAAAACCATAAACCACATCGTTTTGTAGGTGATTTTTATCTAATGACTAAGATTTACTCGTCCATATTTACGGGCATCCATGTCCCCTACCACTCAGGGGCATGGAAGAAAAATTCGATTCTTTACCCTCTTCCCCCAATTGATAGTGTACTATAAGTTAGGTAGTAATTTGTACAGTATTTCATTGTCCAGAGTCCCATGTGGAGTCAGTGCTCCTTTATTACTAGTACTATATCTCAACACCAAAACCAAGGAGATCCAACCAGACAAACAGTCAAACAAAAAGAGCTTCTGAATTTGGGCTCCACCAAGAGCAAATGACCAGTTCAGTGCAGAGATGCAAAAACAAAAAACATTCTGCATACCATAACTATAAACACAAAATAAAAAACAAGCCCAAATCCTATTACCTTTGGTATGTTTTTCCAATCCTACTTCCAAAGTTTCTTTTTTCCATCATTTTTTCACAAAACAAACTAAAAAATAGTAAACCAAATAAAAAATAGACATGAACATTGAACCATTCCCATGCTTCCTCTCCTGTTTCTTCCTCTAGTTCCTTTATCAAGCCAACCAATGAGACGTCCCAATCCTCCACAAAAACTGAACTGCCTAAGCCTCCTAAGCGCCTCCTAAGCATAGTGATTTTCAATACCTATTGATCGTCAGTAGCCGCACAGTTCGATCATCCATTAACCAGATTTCTCATTCATTTCCTTTTGTTTTGTTTTCCAACCAACAGCTGGTGTCTGTTTCCTTCATGCTAAGAGCATGAAATGTTGTGATGCCATTTCTCCATCCCTCACTCATGACCCAACTTATTGACCTCCTTCATTTTTCATTTCCTATTTTACCTTTAATAAAGAAAAAAACAACTTCTTTTTTTTTCCCCCTGTTTTCAACACCAAAAAGATTTGGGTTTGGGTGAGAAATGACCAATAACTCCTCATATACCCACTAAATCTCCACTTCTAAGGGTCTATTTAGCTTCCTCCTCTTAGTGTCTGGAGTATTATGAGTAGAATTTGCACATGACCCAACTGTTGTGTCATCTGATTTATAGCTCAAGCATGCAGCATCTAGTACTCCAATTGGACTTTGGGGCACAGATTGGTTCGAAGCACTTGTACCCTTAATAGTTGCACTTATCAATGATGTCTCTTGAATCATCTCAACACATTTGATCACTCTCTCCTGCATAAAGCAAATTAACGCCACTTAGAAAACACCCATTTAATTATTGTTATAGATTTGTAGTTCAATACCATCTCCAATGATTTTGAGTCATTTGACCAGTTTTCTAAAGACAAAGTTGCTCTAGTGGTTTCTCTGGTCAACCCATCACAAGATTAACAACCATAGGATCCACATGGATTTTACCCAAGATTTTACCCACACGATGGTGCAACAAGAAATCGAAAAGCCATTTCTTGAGCCAAATTTAGCTTCAGAAATGACGAAACCATTTTTTGGCTTGGGATTAGGCAAACCATTGGCCGGTAGTTCTGGGAGCTCTTGGCAACAACAAAACAAAAAATTGGGAAGAGAACTGAGACACCATTGGAGGTGCCTCTAACTAGCAATTGAAATTGTAGCTAATCAAACCAGAAATGATTAAGAGAAGTTAAAGGTGGCCAACAACATACACAAATCATTTCGACTATTGTGTCTCATTGGGTTCTTGGACCACCACCCACTTTACCTTTTCTACATGCTCAATGAGGAGAGAAATTGATGTCTCAGTGTCTACTGTTTCACTTTCCCCTGCAACAGAAATTGCTACTGCTGCTGCAACTTCGGAAGGTCTGAACTGTAAGAAGTCAATTCCTACAATAAATGTCCCACCCACCACAAAATTAGCCCAGTTTCCAATCCCTCTTTCTACTTTCTTGCTAGTACAGAAGAATTAAATGCAATAGACACTGATAAACACAGCATTACATGCATAGGGAGACAAGGAATGTACCTTTTATTGTGCTCAAAATGAGTTGGGTTGCCAGAAATATTGAAGATCTTAGGGGGATTTTATCACCATTGATCTTCCTAAGGAAATGGTCAATGAAGGAGAATGGGGTGACTGATTTCATTCTCCACTTTAATGTGCTCATAACCAGAAGCTCCATTCTCTGTATGGTTCTGGCTTCAAACACAAATTTAGACTCACCCACCTGTCATTCCACACTACTAATTAGAAAACTAGACCAACAAACAATAACAAAACTAAGGCTATGGTTGGATCATGATTTGTAGAGCGATGAACAAAGACCGTGTTTGGTTAACCCGTACGGGATGCTCATTCCAACGTTTAGTTGGCAAGTGCAAGTTAGTAAGTAAGGGAATCACCGTTCCCTAATTCACGTGAATGGCCTCCGTTTACCTCACGAAATCATTCTAGTAAACCAAACACTATAAAAGCGAAAGGAAACTATGCAGAAATCAGAGATACAGACAACACTTAACTAGTTCACTTCATTAACTTCGTATATTTTGTTATATCTTTCATTTACTAATCCATCTAATCATTAGTGATCCAAACACAACCCAAATTCCATGCCTTGTACCTGTAAGTCTAGACTTAAAGGAACCTCAGTCTCCTCCATTTTGGCTGCAATGGATAAACAAGCCACAGCCAACAATTGCATCATCCAAGCTTTGCCCTTCTACAAGTAACAAACAACAACAAAAAACAAATCATAGATTAGGCATTGTAGTAGTTGAATACTCTTGAAATATCAGAAAGGGGATAAAATGATGAACTCACAGGTAATTGATAGACTGAAAGGAATCTGTCCAAGTATATTATTGACAAATATGCACACAGAGGTCCAAAATTGAAATAGGCAACAACCTGTTGCATCAATATGGTCATTAGCCTTTGGAATGATGGTAGTAAAATCACAGCAATCAGGGCAGTAAATTCAGATGAGTTTGTTTGGAAAAGTAAAACAATAGCAATGCAAATCCAATATTAGTCAGCTGAAAATGGGGATAAAAAAGAAGGAAGAGACAAATTCCAACTCTAAAAAGCAATAAAGAGAAGGATCTCACCAAACCTAAATCATGTAAGGTGTGAAAGCAATAAAAGGAAGTGGTCCATTATGAAAGAAAACTCCAATCCTCTCATTGTAACCCCTCATTGTTAATGATGGCACCAGCATTAATTTCAAAAGACAAACATAACATGAATCAAAATCATCACAAACGATGTCCCATCAAACTCCAACCGTTCATTTTTTTCCTGCACTAACCCAATATGTTTGTCTAGCAAATGGTTTCGATCAAACTGATTTTCGACATGAATGATCTTCTCAGCGAGTTCTACAAAATAAACGATTCCTATCAAATTTTTTTGCTCCGAAACGGATCCACAAAATCTCAAAACAAGAGTGGAGTTCAGTCCCAAGAACTCACCCAGAAAATCCATATAAAACAAGAAAGAAATGAATCTCAAAAAACCCAAAACGTAGTTTATTGAAATCATCCAAACATAGGAACAAACTTAGGAGAAATAAGAAACCCATTAAGCAAAACTCATGAACAAACCTTTCCAATCCATTCAACAGCTTCCCTTCTAGCCCCCAAATCCAAATCCCCATTCCTCAATCTGTTCAAGTAATCTCTTCTAGGCAAATGCTCACATTCCCTTTTCACCATTAAAGCCAAGCACTCATCACTAAGAACTGGCAACCCAGTGAACCATGATTCACCATCAAATTCCTTGTTTCGATTATTAGTCCCATTGTTCCTATGGTGCCAAACAGGCTCAAAATCCTCAATCATGTCCCCATTTTCAAACTCATCAGCAAACATGCTGATGTGTTCTTCTGTACATAGGAGGGTTGACGCTGCACAATCAAAACTAGGCGCCATTTGCAGTACCCACAAATATTTTCCTCTCCAAGTAAAACTCTCTTTCTATATGGATGTTTTATCTGATGAAATGGGAATAAATAGTACAAAACAGAGTTCTTGTGCTTGTTGGATTGATTTTTAAGTAGGATTTAAGATGTAGAAATAGATTTCTGAATCGAAAATGGAGAGAAAATCAATGAATGAAAAGGAAATAAGAAGAAACAACAAATTAATGGCAACAGATGAACCTCTCTCTCTCTCTCTCTCTCTCTCTGTTATATCATAGGTGGACTGAAAAGACTGCAAGAGAGCGGCTTATCAGACCTAGGGCAAATGTGGAGAGAGAGATGAGGAAGAGAGGCACCAATGCAAGAAAATGAGGTTGCAAAATATAGACAAGGAAAATGAAGAAGGGCAGGGAGGAGAGAGAGAGAGAGAGAGAGAGAGAGAGAGAGAGGGGATTCTTTGACACTAGTGTCCTCGGTACAAATACAATGGATGATGTACGCGAGAATATATATTCGTAGTATTTTTATTATTGTATTTCCATCTTAATTTTTGGGTTAGAAGTAAAACGTGACGATAAATACCTTCTCAAAATAAATAACCAATGAAAACAATCATCTTCTAAACATAAATAAGATGGTTAGATTGTTTTAGGAAAATGATAATGTCAAAACTGTCTTTGTTGGTGCTAAAATTCTAGTGCACAAATTATTTTATTATTAGTTCGTATAAATTATATTCTCAGTGTTAGGAGCGGCTCAAGAATTGGTTCATAAAGCTTACGTCAAGCACTTCCAATTTTGAGAAACCTCACTTTGACATACGTGAATGCTTGTATTAGTTTTGACTTTTCAAACACTATTTTAATTGATAAAAAAGCTTTCGAAAAGGATTTTTTTTTTGTTAGGATTGATCCTTCCGTAGGATTAATCTCTCTCGTGTTTCACATTTGGTAGTACTTCTTGAGTAATAGCTTTACATCTATAAAAAAAGAAAATGTAATTTATAAATAAAAAACAAAAGTTAGATTAAAATGTTTGACTGGCCGGCCCATCAAAACCACCTTTCGATCTCAACGAGCTTTCATCTCTTGAGCAGGAGACAATATTACTCTAACTCTTGAAGGCATCAAACCTAGATTTCGCTTTAAGCTTCCAATGAGATTGGTTGTCCCTAGGGCCGTAAACGAACCGAATCGAGCCGAACCCTGTTAAGTTCAGCTCGGGTTCGTTAAGGTATGAGTTCGGCTCGGGTTCGGCTCGAGTTCGATTCGAGCCTGAACAACTTGGCTCGAGTTCGGCTCGTTAAAATTTTTCAAGGCTTGGGTTCGGCTCGGTTGGGTTCGTTAAGATACTAGTCTGACTCGAGTTCGGCTCGGATTCGGCTCGGGTTCGATTCGAACTTGAACATCTTGGCTCGAGTTTGGCTAATTAAAACTCAAATGAATCGAGCCGAGCCGAATCTAAGCTCGAATTGAGCTCGTCAAGACTCAAGTTTGATTCTGCTCAGCTCATTAAATTCGAGTGAACCTAAACTCTCTCATTGATTGTATAGAATTTGGGAGAAAAATTAGTATTGAATTATATATACAACCTTAAAATTTTTTACATTTACAAATAGACCCCTATTGAATTATTAATTAAATTTAAGTATAGGTTCGCGAACCTAACCGAGCCGAATACTGTTAGGCTCAGGTTCGGCTCATTTACGGAACGAGCCTAGAATTGAGGTTCAGGTTCAGTTCGTTTAGCAGACGAATCGAACTCAAACGAGCTCTTACCGAACCGAGCCTCAAACAGTTCGCGAATGACTCAGTTTATTTACAGTCCTAGTTGTCCCTACTAAAAATATATATATAACTTGATAGTTGGTAATGTTTACGATTCGTTATCGTTGTTTTTTTTGAACCCTTTACTATGATTTCCGATTTAGCAACTATCGATTTTGTTTTGGATGGATTTTGTATAGTAAAGAAAAGATAAATGTTCTTACTTTTGCAAGATCCTGCATTACTTACTATTATTGTGTGACCTTTCGGATTCTTGTTTTTTTTGCTTCTTATTACATCTTAGCAAATATATTTATTTCTATTTTGGTTACCGATTTTCTTTCACAGTATTTTGATAACGAGATAATTAAACATGTGATAAATATGATAAATTTTGCTCCAAAGTTTTAACCCTTTGAGTGCTTTACAATCGTATCTGGAAATGGAATTTTGACTCTCCTTAAATATCCTTCATTTGCTTTAATTTTCGCCCCATACATAGGCAATGGAATTGGGAATGAAATGGAAAGGGAAAATAATGTTGAAAAACAGGGATAGGAAGGCCCCATTTTTTGTTAGCAATTGCAAGCTGAATTATTCAGCCTATTTGCTTAAAAATACCTCACGAAGAGTGTTTTATAGCAATTATAGATAAGTACATGATTTTCTTTTTAAACTTATTTGACCACAAATGAAGATTATTTTGAGGTCCGATTTGCAGTTTTTTTTTGCTTATTTTAAATTGTCAAAGTTACGGGAGGACAATAATGTATCAATACAAAATTAGGGCGTGTTCCATTAACTACAATAATTATTTTCAAATGTACTTATTCGTTGTATAAAAAGTTATGTATTATTAAAGAATGATTTGTTTCGTAAAACAAAAAATAAGTACTTAAAAAAATAAAAATCTTAACAGAACTGTGGCCTTAGTAAGAAAATTTAGATATTCTTTCAATAATACTATGCTATTCTACAACTTATATACCCAAACAATTGAACTTTATTCTATTTTTAAGCTTATAAAAAGCTACACCAAACATGGCTATAATTTATCTGGATAAATCTGTCCATACATATAATTTGTGCACAAATTGTGTTGTGGGATCCACCACGGATCCCACACAAATAATCCGAGTCGTTCTCATTACATGTAAATTTTTTTTTCAAGGGTTCATGTAAAAAATTAGCTCAATTCAATACCTATAGATACTTGATTTAATCATCTAATTTTTCATTATCCGAAAATCTGAATGAAAATTTAGATGATTGGATCGAGCACTTATAGGTATTAGATTAAACTGATTTTTTACAAGGATCCTTGAAAGAATATTTTACATTTATGAATGGCTTGGATCATTTATGTGGGATCCATTGTAGGCCTCACAACAAAATCTATGCATAGATGTATGTGTGGTTAACAGGGTTCAATTTATCTTCTCCTAGCCAAATAATCAAGGGAACGGGGTTACAAGGGTAAATTATCTCAATATTAGGAGTACTATTATTTGTGGGGCAGGTGGTAAACAATATAGAGAACGGGGATAAAAGGGTAAATTAGTGTGGACAGAGAGTGACCACTGACCAATGGACAGTAAGTATTTTGTTTTTTTCGTGGGGTAGTGACACGTGTTCTTTGTTTTACAGTACTACCAGGAGTACCATTTTGCTTTAGGACCAGAATTTGCCGTTTCTGATATTTGTGGGGCTCTTAACAATACATTACAGTAATTTTTACCTTTACAACCATTCTCGAGCTTATCAAAAAAATTATGTGCAAAACTAACAAACTAAAAAAGAAAATTTTGTATAAAGACAATTTAAAAGAAAGTCCAAAAATTTCAAAAATCCTCTATGGAAACTTAACCTTAATTGCTATCGTAACTCTATTTTTCAGCCGATTATAAGCTCTCCCATTTTTTTTTTTAAAAAAGGAGGGGCCTGGAAGTAAAAATAATTAGGGCTATGATTTTTGCACTCCACTTTTTCGTAACCACACTGTAATATTTTGTCTTTTAGTGTTCTAATAAAAGATAAATATTGAAGTGTGGTTACCAAAAAAAAGGAGTGCCAAAATCAATTACCAAATAACTATTCCTACTAAAATAGAATTACTAAATGCACGAAATAAATTATTTTCCTCTTTAGATTTTTTACGTGCATACACATTTTATAGAAATACTACTCCCACCGTTCTAAATTTTTGTTGTTCATTTTCACCATACTGAACATTTTTTAAAAATTAATTATATTTTTAAATGTAAAATATTATTCATATGCTATGAATCTATCAAATAAGATTCACATATTGCGATTAAAAAACATAAGTAATTTACAAATGACATGTATGCCGAAAAATGGACATAAAATTTATGACAAAAGGAGTAATATATTTCAGATCATTCGTGTTGAAACCAAAACAGGGGACGCGGGGGCTCTGCTGCCCCTACCCACACTCACACACGGCACCGTTTTATCAAATGAAAAAAAAAACTAACTCTTCCGCTTGCAATCCTATGGAACAGAAACGTGATTATGAGAGCCTTAGAGTTAAAATTTAATTATGTCTCTTTAGAATAATATGATCAGAATAATAAGATCTTCACGTCAATTCAAACGGATTGAAAATTGGAGCACTTAATTTTTTAATCATATTTTTTAATATATAAACGGTCTAAAAAATTAAGTGTGCCACTTTTTAATTCGTTTGAACAAGTACGAATATCTTATTATTCTAATTATATTATTCTAAAGCATCATAATTAATTTTTGTCTCTAGGACTCTCATAATTAAGTATCTGCTCTTTATTTAGGATCCTGTAGATCAGAAACGTGATTATGAGAGTCCTATAGACAAAAGTTAATTTTATCTCTTTAAAATAATATGATTAGAATAATAAGATATTCGTACTTGTTCAAACGAATTAAAAAGTGGCACACTTAATTTTTTAGACCGTTTATATATTAAAAAATATGATTAAAAAATTAAGTGCTCCAATTTTCAATCCGTTTGAATTGACGTGAAGATCTTATTATTCTGATCATATTATTCTAAAGAGACATAATTAAATTTTAACTCTAAAGCTCTCATAATCACGTTTCTGCTCCATAGAATTGCAAGCGGAAGAATTTTTATTTTTTCTTTGATGAAACGTGCCGTGTGTGAGTATGGGTAGGAGCTGCTGCCCAGCAGAAATCCTATTGGTACCGACGGTACCCATAGGGAAAATGCACCGACGGCCACCGGACGGCCGTCTCCGGTCACCGGACGGCCGATCCGAGCCGTCCAAAAATTTTAAAAAATAAAACCGAGTGGCCTTACGCGAGAATCAATGGCATCCGAGGTGTGTAGGGTACTTGATCCGAGCACCCATTTTTCGTGTATATTTGTATATACGTGTATATACACGAAAAATGGGTGCTCGGATCAAGTACCCTACACACCTCGGATGCCATTGATTCTCGCGTGAGGCCACTCGGTTTTATTTTTTAAAATTTTTGGACGGCTCGGATCGGCCGTCCGGTGACCGGAGACGGCCGTCCGGTGGCCGTCGGTGCATTTTCCCTATGGATACCGTCGGTACCCATAGCAGTACTCGCTGCCCAGGGTGGGCAGCAGAGCCCCGCGTCCCAAAACAGGACTGCACACTGATCTGTGCACACTCGATGCATGCTTGGTCGGTACCCGTAGACTTTACTCATGAGAAAAAACTCACCACAATGTCAGCAAAAAAATCTCTGTGGGGCCAAAGTAAAGGCTTGTACAAAACAAACAAACAATCACGAAAAAGAAATAACCTTTTACTTTAGGGCGCGTCCTAGTGGGGTCTGTAAAATCAAAAGTACCATAAAATTTAACCTAAAATTCAGCTATTGCCGTGTGATTAGGATTAGGAGATTAGGACAGCCCAATCCCATTAGTAGTTAGTTAATGAGAGAATATAGTGCTTCAATTATATTCTTGTACTTTACTCTTAACAAGAGATTCAGAGCTCTTAATTACTGTAGTTGATTAGAATGATGCTATTATGTTGGGGGAGTGATTTTGCCACTCCCCCTTGTGTCTCTATTAGGTGTTTTGTTGTGTGAGTGAAGAGGAGTGCCGTCAAAAAAAAAGATAATGACAAAATCAAATTTTCTACTTTTTTTTTTTTTTTGGTTTGAGTACAAGAACGATATTTCCCCATCATTTCATCAGGCTTGCTTGTGAATGAGTTTATTTATTCTTTAGAATGTTTTTAATAAACAAATGTTCGGCGAGCCCACGCGCATTTATTTTTTAGACTTTTGTGTAGATTGTTAATGAAAACATAATATTGATCAGACAAATATAATCGTGCAATTTTCCATTAAAAAAAACATAGGTATGCGATTTCTAAAAAAATTTAGAAGAGCGGTACAATGTTAAATATATGATACAAAACAAATATAAAAATCACGTTGACAGAATAAAATTCGCGTTGAAATTTCTTAATCTTTTGTATGGTTTAGTAGATGCCCCAAGCTCTATCTCACCTATAAATTTTACTTATCTCTCCCCCTCACATTTGTTTTTTTGCTGAGTAAATGTAGAAAGATGGAAAAGGGCGGCAACCAGCGTATTAATTAACCCCATTGAGCGTTACTATTAGGGTTTCCATCCATTGTGGAATGACTGGTTTGAGCCGTAGCTACCACCTGAGAAGGTGAGTCCGTCATTACAATCCCACCAAAGTGCAAGACCGAACTAAGGGTCCTCCACACATCTAGTTCATAGGTCTCCTCCTCACATTTTACGGGTGAGGAGACTTCAATGCTTCAAATGCGAAACTAATGTTACCTTATCATTTTGTTGTCTTTTATTCCTTACCTTCTATTTTGATTAAAAAAAAAATCAATTTTGGGGTCTTAAATTGGAATGAGAAGAATTAAATTTTTTATCAAGTACTTATGTATAATCAATTGAGTTGAATTTTCCCAAGGCCTCTTAAGAAATTAATTCTCACAAAATGAATAGTTCTGGTCATCGAAACAAGACCAACGGACGACACACAAATTGCGTAAGGTTACTCTCATTGCCGAAGGCGAAGGAAGATCGTGTTTGAAGGGTCTATTGAAAGTTGAAACGCGGGGAAAATCCCTTCCCTTCTAGTAATTATTAAGTCAAAGAATAAATATGTTCATAGATATCGGTGATTCCACGGAATTGGAACAAATGATTTTGTGCCCCTTTAATGGTGATTTTGACCATCTGCTTATGAATGGTTCAAATTTTTGGAAAATGTTCTTGCGACAATTGACTATTGTCAAAATCCCAATTGACCATAATTACCACCACCTTCAACTGTAAAAACAACAAAGGAATTACCTTTTTTTTTATTTTTTTTAAATAAAAAAACCTTGGATGCTTGTTCCACACACCCAAAACGAATACTTAAAAGAGACTTTGGGACACACATCTCTAACCCTTTTTCCTCAAATTCCCTCGAAATGCTCTTTTTATTTTCTTCCCTTTCCTCTCCTCTCCTTTCCTTTCCTTTGGGAATTCAACTTTTCATCTCTCTATTAGTATCTTTTGCAGTGTCATGCACTCGTTTTGGACAACAAAACTTGCGGGCAAATGGAGCCTGTCAGGGTGGTAAACGTGTACGCATAGGAACACAATTCTCGGACACAACTTCTAACATGCATCGAATGACTTTGAATACAGTTGTGTTCGGATATATAATATTATGTTTTAAAGCTGCATTTCTAGCACTGCTCTCTTCAAATAGGTTGGAGTCGGACCGAATAGTTAGACCTGTAGGATACATTACGAGTTTCATTTTGATGATTTGACATTGTTCATTTTCAAAATCCGATGTGTAAAACTTTCTAGCTTAATTGGACATCGATTGATGCATTCGGAAAATGGATGGTCTAAGGCCCCGTTTCACTACGGCAAATAAGTACTTATTCTTCGAGTTAAAGGCGATGTATTGTGAGAATAAGAACCTAAAAAACAATAACCTTAACGGAACGGGGCCTAAATCAAATTTGTCTTGAAAAGACTCGATCAGTCATCTATTTTGCAAGAAAAATGCCATTCATTTCAGATTGTTCCCGGTATATTATCAACTTGATTTTTTGCAGAGTTTATTTACTTAAAGAGTTTTATAATTTAACAATTCTAATTCAAAATGACTCGGGGTGAACCCTACGAACTCAATTGTTCAGTCGAGTTCATTTAATAATCTTGAGATGATCCGGAGTCGAGTCATTTAAAAAAAAAAAAATCTCCTAGGCTCTACAAACTAGGAGTTTACTCTATCTTAGGTCTCAAGTTCAAAACATCTTCAGTGCTATTACCTCTTGTGGAGCCAGTACGTACGATACGAGACTTTGCCCTAACTTTAAAACGGCCTCCTGCTATTACGTTGTAGAATTGACCTTCCAAAAATTAATCGAGATGCACGTGAGCGGATCCGAAAAACTAAGATATTGAGGGTAAAAAGAAAGCATAGAAGCACGGGGGGGAGCCCTCTGGCGCTTGAGACTTTTTATAAGTCTGGGGTCTAACTAAGCCCCTAAAAAGAAAGGGAGTCTTACTGTTTGAGATCCGAGCTCTACAGAGTGTCTTTCTCTCCCACTACCCTTATTATTCTTTTCACTCAACATCCCCCCCTTAATTGTTTGGGTTTTCCTTTCTTTCTTTTTTGTTACTGCTCTAACCCCAATGTTAGACATATGAACACCCCCCCAAACCCATTTGTGCATATCTTAAGGAATGGACGATAGGGTATGTACCTTGACCGTTTTTCTTTTATAACTGGATGTACGGGCCAGCTTACGAGCATCTAGACTAATTCCAGAGCCTTGATAGCCGGGCATGCTTCCAGTGGGCCCAAGGTTTGGAATGATTTACCTTCGTGTAATTCGAACTTGAGACCTCCTTTGGGAGCAAGACCTTTTGTGTGTATGTGCGTAGTCATCGTTTAATGTTATACATGCAACCAAGAAAATGATTGATAACTTGAAATTTTAGAAATTGTTACCTCACAGATACAGAAATTTTAAGAAATTTTTTTCATTCAAGGGACTTGTAGGAGCCAATTCCTTAATATTTTTCTTAATTAATGTGGAAATTAGTATAATGTGCTATAATATTCGGAGTTGTGCAGGGGCTCGGGTGTCCCGCCCCTACGACCAACCCCTTGGAATTAAAACCATAGCCATACTATGTGTGATATGATTTCGCACCTGCGAGTGTTTTTTATGGTTCAACAGTAGGTAATGTCCTGGCTAGTCTACACACATACCATAACGAATTTCTTAAACGGTTTGATTAAAAACAAATCATTCATGCCGAGACTAGAAAATTCACAAGAGACTCTTTGTAGCTTGATCGAAAAAGTTAAAGTACTCTTGATCGGACTCGAGTTAGAGACTTATTCGTATAAAACAATTTTTTTTTAAATTTTATTTACGCCCTTATGTATCTATAGCCCTTTCTACCACTTGAGCTACCCTTTGGGTTAGTTCCAACGTGAGTCTAGCTCTAGCTAGCTACAAATAGTAGGATTCTATTGCATTATTAAAACCCAAGTATAAAACTCTGGTCAAATTAGACCATGAAAAAACTATACTTACATCTGCACGCGAGGCTCTCTAATCTCTATAACCATATTCTAACTACTCTTTTTTTTTTTTTTTCACTCGATGGATATCTAGCCCACTCTTAAAGAGATGAGAAAAGGGTATCGCTAAGCGGCATACGGTGAGAGCAAGCTCAAAGAACATCAGTCACTACACCAAGCACTCCTGCTCCCGGCGAGAATCGAACCTTCACTTTTCATCCATATGGAAGAGGTGAGGAAGTGTCATTGGGTTACAAGCTCGTTGGCATACTCTAACTAATCTATACGTTAAAAAAAATATGAAAGAGAAATTCCAAGGCATGGCACTCCATTAATCAAATCATTTCCTCCCTCTGGCAGTACATTGAGATCACAACCTCAGCATCTCAGAAAATATAGAAACCAGGGGGACCAGTTTAGTATATGAGATAGTAAAAGCATAAATTAGTAATGGTAAATAAAAATACAAATTTTGTCTTCATCAAGGGCTATAGCTCTAGCATTTGGCTAATCTAATGAATTGCAGGGGGGCATGTGCAACCAATGCAACACCGTGGTCCGCCACCGATCTCAGCCACCCCGAACATCCGCCGTGTGTTGTGTCTCTCCGGTCTCCGCCATAGGGATTAAAATAAGCCCACATTGGATTTTTTAAACATGTGTCATTTAATAAGATATATATATATATATATATATATATATATATGGTAATGTATGAGTGTTTTGGGCTAAATTGAGTGCACAGAACACAGTTGTTTTTAACATTTATGCGTGGGGTGAGATGGCCCGAAGTAGGGGCGAAGGTATATGGAGAGTGGGGCCCCTGGTTCCGGTATTTATTGGTAACTGAATAACTTCATTTTTTACTAAAATAGTATATAAAAAAAACAAACAAACAAACAACAACAACTAAAGAAATAAATAGTTCGGATCATAAAAATAATATTTTAATGACTTCCATTTAAAGACTACAACATAAATGAATCAAACCTTAAATCATTCTATAAAAAAAAAAGTTAAAGCCCAAGACAAACTCCAATTTTACATTTTTCTCTTCGTATTACTACCAACAATATGTAAAATATAATAGTGAAACCAAGGGATTGACCAAGTTGTCTTGACTTAAGACTTAAAAGTTTGCTCATATATAAAGTTTCAAGTTCGATTTTTCTTACCAGCAATTCTTGATGGCCATTTCAATGATTCAATCCCACGCGGGACTAGGGATGGCAATCGTACCCGCCCCACCCCGATGGGGGCGAGTTTTCCACCCCATTTTCGGGTATCGGGTTGGGGTAAAAATTCCCAAACCCGCCCGGGTTTGGGGTGAAAGTGCCCCGCCCCAACCTCGACCCGGCGTGTGTGTGTGTGTGTGTGTGTGTGTATATATATATATATATATAATTTATATATGTATATATACTTATATACATGTTCTTTCATTTTGTTAGCATTAATCCAAAAAATAATGTCTCTTTACTGTCAAGTAGCCTAATTAAATTTAAAAAAGAAATAAAATTTGATATTTATTGGTGTTTAGTGGATTTTTTAAAAAGTTTTCTTCAAATATTTATAATAAATTCTACACATAAAGAAATTGAATGAAGTATCTAAAATATTGATTGCAATTAAAAGTTTAGATAAAACCGCGATACCAAAAGACACAAAAATAATTTCAAAATTTTTATTTTCTAGATAATTTTTATTCTTATTTAGCATTTTTTTTTTAACTTTTTTACTTTTACTTTAATTTTTTAAATTTTTATGGGGCAGGGGCGGGAACGGGGTACCCAATAAAACCCGGTCAGGGTCGGGGCAGGGCCGGGTGATGATTTTCGGGTCGGGGTATGCAAAAACCCGCCCCGCCCCACTGCCATTCCTACGCGGGACACCCTGCATTTCCAAAACAGAAACATATACTAGTGAACCCGAATTGAATAGTGTCACCCCCTTAGTTAAATTCTGCCTCCGCCATTGACTCTAAGAGTTACTTGCAAAGAAAATCGAACCCGAGACCGAGCAAACACCAAAAACCCAGGCGAACCCCTTGGGGTTCAATAAGATATTCTAATTGGTCATTAAGATTATAATTATAAGATAGTGGGGCTACATATCAATTATATTTGTCAATTATGAGATAGAATTAGAAATGAGAACATTCGTGGAATGGTAAGGAGAACGCCAATACAATATAAGATGAGAGAAAGATATATTAATTTGAGTATCACGAAACACGCTGCCTTCGATAGAGCTTAATGAAAAAAAATAGATTCATATAACTGATTCCAATTAATTGTGTTTAATTTGATTTGGTTTTATGTCGATCAAAGATATTCTGAGTAGCAATTAATTGTGTTTAATTTGATTTGGTTTTATGTCGATCAAAGATATTCTGAGTAGCGTGGGGTAGATGGGAGGGAAAAAAGGGGGGGCGGGGGGGAAAAGTCTACTGTACTAGATCAGGGATTCATGTCCCTATTGGGCAAGTCATGGTCAATCTTTTAAAAAAAAATGTGAGTTATGGGAATAATAAATTGCACTCTTACACTCAAGACATGCTAACTCTCTAAGTTGGGCAACTACTTATGTTTATAGCAAGGGTATTGCCGACCACCGCAAACTAGATTGTGGATAATACGCATATAATGTCAAACAAGGTTTTTTTTTTTTTTTGAATAAGTTAAAAAATAAATAAATTTGGATGTGTAATGTCAAACAAGTTAGAATTTCAATACAGTATACACCTTTGCGGATATCAAAACATTTTTTTTAGACATCGATATTATACTTTTTACACATTATCACCGCCCTAAGAGTTGTGGTTAGCATTTTCCTAATAACTTAGCAATGTCTTTTCATTAAGATTATAATTATAAGACATTAGAGCTATATATGAATTATATTTGTCAATTATGAGATAGAATTAGAAACGAGAACATTCATGGAATGGTAAAGGTAACACCGATACAAGGTAAGATAAGAGAAAATAAACTAAGGTGGTTTTTTGAGATCGACCAACGCAGTGTTAGGAGGAGTAATATGGTTACGGTACATTGAGGGTAACAATAAAGGGAGCGGTAAGCCGAAATTGACACTAGATGCAGTTGTTCAAAAGGATCTAGGTGTTTTGAGTATTACAGAACACGATGACCTCGATAGAGCTTTATATAATTAATGAAAAGAATAAGTTCACGTACTCAATCCCAATTAATTGAGACTTAAGGCTGTGTTTAGTTTGATTTGGCTACATGATCAAAGTTATTCGGAGTAGGCTGGGGTATCTGGGAGAGGGGGAAAAAAGTCTACTGTACTAGATCAGGGATTCTTGTCCCTATTGGGCAAGCTCATGGTCAATCTGCAAAAAAATATGTAAGTTGCGGAAATAATAAAGGCTGCTGATTTTGCCACTCCCTTTTGTTAACGCCACTCCCCTGTAAGTGTATTTTTGGTGTAAAAATACATTTGCAGTGGAGTGGCGTTAACAAAAAAGGGAGTGGCAAAATCAATTCCCATAAAAAAAAAATGCACTATTACACTCAAAACATGCCAACTCCCAGTAGGAACTACTATATTTATAGTGAGGGTCCGGCAGACCACCGCACACTAGGCTGTGGATAATATGCATAGAAAATGTCCACCAAGTTAGAATCATAATACACATCTCACGGATATTAATACACCTTCTCACGTTTCAAAACACTTTTCTCATATATTGATAAATTTTCTACATATTATCCACTGTCCTAAGGATATGGTCGTTCGCATTTTCCTAATAACCTAGGACTGCCTTTTCATGCTTTCGAAACCAATACTGATGTTTGGTTGGCGCACTTTGCAATCCAACTCTGTTTCCTTACGAAGTCCAACTATGATGTTCGGTTCGAGTGGCATAAAGAATGAAATAAGATCATGCTTAATTTGCTGGACTAGTAGTGATGACATATTATGTGATCTGGTACTGCAAATTCTTTTCACCCTAGCCCCTCTGAGCCAGCAGAAATTTCCTTGGTTTCGTGCTAGTATCCCGAGATGGATCCTTGCAGCTCAATGCCGTCACATTGGTGGTTGATGGGGTTGGAAGGAAAGAAAACTTTGGAGTAGCATCGGGCTTACTGCTAGTCGTCCGTATGGTTCTCTCATTAGTCGAGTCTCATATCCTCGCTCCAAAACAAATGGCTCTTCTTCTCCTTGTTTTAGACAGTGTCATTCTCATAATTTTGATGTTGGCCATTTTCCTTTTACCGTATTGATGCCGTCTTGCAAATGGCAGTGTTTGATAGCCCAGACGAGTTTATTTGTGGCGCCTTTCCTAGAAGAATTTCGAATTGATTTACTCTCTATAGGCTCGCGAAGGTTCCCGCAAGGATATCCACTCAGCTCATGCTTTAGCAACATAAACCAGTTGTAGGAGATTCTCCTTTCCTCTCTTTTTTTGGTGCTAGCTCTATTAAGACTTGGGATAGAAAAGTGGTCACTACACTCACCACACATTCTGTGTACTGTATACCTCATGTTTTGTAAAAATTGAGTGTCGAAAGGATATATAATCTATGAATATAACCGAAAATTAAAAACTAAGAATTAAAAATTTAAGTGTTGAAAACAGAATACTCAAGTTTGTAAGTTGAAAAGTTGTTTAATAAAAAAATTACGACTGAATTAAAATAAATAATTCGATACAAAGATCAATGACTTTTGAATACTATTACTTTCAGTTATTCTCTTTTAATTTATTAATGTCTGGCATATGTTTGTGATGAAGAGATGGCAGGCCATGGTGTGGCAGTAGAGAGGTGGTGGTTGCAAGTTAGTGGAGTGGTAGAGAGATAGTGATCAAGGTGGCTAGCGGTGGTGTTGGTGAAGGTTGTCGCAGCGAAGGCGGTAGTGGTGAAAAGGTAGTGACTACATGTAGTAGTGTGGGCAAGAGATGGCGATGGTGGCAGTGGTGGTGGTTGTAGCGGGGAGAGGGGGTAGATGGATGGAGGTGACGAGGGCTGGTGTTGGTGATGACGATAAGGACAAGTGATGTAGTCGTGGAAGGATCCATACTATACTGTTGTACGACAACATATGCACCGAAAGTCTGAAGTTTCTTCATATTCAGGGTATATATCCAGAACACCTAGCCACTGAAACGCCGACTGCTAAACTTAACAGTTTATCGGATACACAATATAGCTTTTTGAAATCGAGCCAAAGCATCATGTAGAGACCATTACCGTTCAGTCTGTCAGTGTTGGGGCTAATTTTTCTACTATAGAGCCGTAGTGTGAGGGGGGGGGGGGGGGAAAGCAGTCAAAATGAACTGCCATCAGATGCAAGAAAAGGCAAATATAGCGTACTTCCAAAAGAGCATCCTGCATCCCAAATCACTTTAACATTATAAAGCAGGTTTTAGTCCTAGTATGGATCATCAATTCATTGGCTGATTACCAGTCCAAATCAAATCACGATTAGTCAGCACAAAACAAAATGACATTCGAAGCCCACCTCCTCTCAAAGAAGATAAAAACCCTTCAACTTGAAGATCTTTAGGACTCCTCTATCTGGTCCTGCGTGAGTCAAATCAAATTTATGTTAAAATCCTCTATCAGCCTAGTTCTGCAATCACAATGAATTATGTCCTAAAATTTACTTTCTGCGAACATTGACCGTGTGACACACAGCCACACCCAAAAACACAGATAGAGAGGCACTGACCTGCATGTCCGAAGTCCAAAGAGTGAGATTGTCCCTTAGCAGTTGCATGATGAGGGTGCTGTCCTTGTATGATTCCTCACCTAAAGTATCAAGTTCAGCTATTGCTTCCTCAAATGCCTGCACATAAACGCATAATGATAAGAGCGACTTCAAAAGAAGACTGATATGCAGTATTATGGAAAAGGAAAGCATTCGTACAATACCAGACTCGACTGTAATTTATAGCAGCTCCATATATGCACATGTAAGAGGCAGACTAAGGATAACTCTCAATTATGATAACTTCAGTTTTGGTTGGGGAAAAATAACACGTTGGTTAACTTCACTCCTGGAAGAGGGAACATAACACGCACATGCTAGAGACACTTGGTTTTTTCCTGATCGGCATGTTTATAGACACTTGTTGGATACACTTCACAATGCATTTCAACACAAGTGGCAATAACCCCAAAGGTTATAATAGAACATTGCTAAATGCTAAGCATGATTGTGTTAAGGAAATCATATTAAGGAAGAGTAATTGCCACGATGCAACTACAAATATCTTATCAATGCACACTGTTACATAAATCCTTTAAATTTAACAACGGTACTCGTGTCCAACACACGTATGACATGGAAAAGGATGTGGGACATGTGTCCGACATATGAACCCAATTTTGGCACTTGAATCCTCCAAGTCTTAACATATCTGAAGAAAAAGAAGCATTATCGCCTCCCACACGGATGGGAAAGAAGAAGAATCCAAAACTCTTCCTTGATCTTGTTTGTGTTCACCTACATTTCTAAACAATTTACATCTCTTCGAAGAAAAAACACACTATAGCAATACACTACAAGTGTTCAACATGTGTCCTCATATCCGTACCCACATTTTGGACACGTATTCCAATATCCAAAGATCTAAGCTTTATCAAGTTCACGTACCCGCACCTATACTCGTAGCACAACCCATGCAACATAGTCAATGAGATACAATTTCAGCAATCACAACTGAGCACAACTTCATCCATTTTGTGTTAACTGTAAACACTAGCCAAAGAAAACATACCAACAAAAGGATGGCGGAGTAACCATTTCTATTGTTTCATCCAAGCAATCATTTCTGTTTTGTGCATTGTTGGAAAGTGACTAGAATTCCTTGTTTAAGTATGTTTGGCTTATTTGACTAGAATTCCTATTCCAAGTCGGTTTAGGTTTATTTTTAGTGCTTTCCTATAAATAGGGACCTTGAGGGGTTCCTAAGGTTTGTCCCTTTTGGGCCCATTAAGGAGAGGCTCCTTTGGATGTTATTTTGAAGTTCTTCGTTCCTTTTGTTGTTGGGGCTTGACATTAGGATTTTGAGTTGTCTCTTTGGGTTCCACCAAGGGGTTGTGCTCCCTTACAAGTTCCACCAGATATTTGTCCCTAAATATCGTTTCATACTTCGTTGAGAGTTATAGGTATAGCCGGCTCTTTGTAATCTCTCCTCGTTCATAGTGAATCCTCTCTCGCTCTTTGCCCATGGAGTACGTTCTTGCTTTGTGCTTGAGCGAAACCACGTAAATCTTTGTATCGTTTTCATAGCTTATTGGTTTGTTTATTCTCTACTTCGGGGATGTCATAACAAACTGGTATCAGAGTTTTCTACTGTGTTCTTGGTTTTTTGTGACCGTTTTTCAATTGCAATAATGACAGCTTGATACGAAGTTGAGAAGTTTGATGGGCAAAGTAGCAGTACCAGTCTATGGCTTGTGAAGATGCGTTTTTTGCTAGTTCAACAAGAATTATACAAGGCTTTGTTCGGGAAGAAGAAGAGTGTTCTTGGCGAGAGGTTGAGGAGGAGACTGCGTCTACCGAAATTTATTGCCCTTTTGGAGTTTTGGCGTATGTAGTTTTTGCATACTAGTCTTGTTGTCAAGTTCACGCATTGAGAAGTTTGATGGGCAAAGTAGCAGCGCCAGTCTATGGCTTGCGAAGATGCGTTTTTTGCTAGTTCAACAAGAATTATACAAGGCTTTGTTTGGGAAGAAGAAGAGTGTTCTTGGCGAGAGGTTGAGGAGGAGACTGCGTCTACCAAAGTTTATTGCCCTTTTGGAGTTTTGGCATATGCAGTTTTTGCATACTAGTCTTGTTGTCAAGTTCACGAGTTCCTTGGGCTTGATTGATGCTCATAGGCTTTGATTGCCCTGTGGGGGGTGTTTGGAGAAGAGTTGTTTTGCGAAAGAATTGCTCTATGGTGCTGGATACTAAGGAACTCAAGTCAAGGAGGAGATTTGTTGGAAAGTGACTAGAATTCCTTGTTTAAGTCCGTTTTGACTTATTTGACTAGAATTCCTATTCCAAGTCGGTCTAGGTTTAGTTTTAGTGCTTTCCTATAAATAGGGACCTTGAGGGGTTCCTATGATTTGTCCATTTTGGGTCCATTAAGGAGAGGCTCCTTTGGGTGTAATTTTGGAGTTTTTTTGTTCCTTTTGTTGTTTGGGCTTGATATTAGGATTTTGAGTTGTCTCTTTGGGTTCCACCAATGGTTTGTGCTCCTTCAGGTTCCACCACAGATTTGTCCTTGAATATTGTTTGGTACTTCGTTGAGAGTTTCGTGTATAGCCAGCTTTTTGTAATCCCTCCTTGTTCATAGTAAACCCTCTCTCGCTTTTTGCCCGTGGAGTACGTTCTTGCTTTGTGCTTGAGCGGAACCACGTAAATCTTTGTGTCCTTGTTTTTATCGCTTGTTGGTTTAATTATCCTATACTTCGTGGCTGTCATAACATGTATGTAATTTAATAAAACACCAATGTAGAGGACTCGTCTACAAACCTAGGAAATGAGTAAAATATGCCCAACTGGGCCCAGCATGTGCAGAAACAAAAAATAGAGAACTTCGTTGTAAGTTTACTGTAATGAGCCAAAGATAAAGGGTACAAGCCTCCATGAATCCTTCTATCGATTCCACAAGCCTCCATTTCCTAACAATTATTTCTGCCAAACAGAGACACATCACAATTCACATCCATCCATCCCACCTTTGCCCCATTAGGGTCAGATTCATGCCTCTCTTTCAAAGGTTATGGGGCTGATTTGGGACAGAATACCAAACAATTGGTGACCAATAGGGGTAGCTTTTATTGGTGCCTGGCTTGTTTTGTTGATCAGAAAAAGTTCTTGTTATCACCTTTCAATAAAATCAATCTCTCTCTTTGAGCCATTTGAAGGGGTATTTGGGGTTTTGTCTCCCCCACTATTTAGTTTGATAATACATGTTTCTATTTGTGATCAACCTAGTGCTTGGTCTTAATGGTAACCTTACAAACTTAGAGAAAAAAGGATGGGGGAGATGGATTAGAGATCGGGCCCAGGACAAGGGAATGTAAAACACTCAAGGATCATGGGCGGGGCAAGAAAAATCCACTCCCATTCAATCTTATTTGTTTTCAGTAATACAGAGCCGATTCCACCTGCTACAACCTAATAGGTTGCGTGGCAGCACTGAAAACCAAAGCCCCTCCCACATCTATTTGGTACAAGTTTTTCCTTGAGGGGAAAGTACCCTGAGGATTTCCCCCTTAGTGGGAGTCGAACTAGAGACTTATGCTTGTCAGGCATTCACCTCCACCCTCTTTAACAATTGAGCTAACCCTTTGCGTTACCTCCAATACAGGCCCCCCCCCCCCCCCCCCCCTTTTTTTTTTGCCCGATCCCAAGCAATTAATTTCAAGTTCCCAAAAACTTGTGGTCAAAATCTAGAAGAGAAGTAAGTGGAGGAGAACCAACATTCCCTACTCCCCGGCCTGCATATAATTCAAGTTCTCACCATGAAAGATCCTACCATCAAACATTAAAATCTTTGCACGTACAAAGAAGTAACTAACACATTCAGACTAAATCATAGAAATCTGGATTCTTACAAATCTACTTTCCTGAACATAAGCGAGCAAGACCAGCATGGAGAGTTACCCATTTAAGGAGCTTGCGGTAGATCAATTTAATTCACAAGATTGCCGCAATTTATGCCAGTATGACCTAAATGAAGAAATAAAGGATTGTGTATGGCGCTACCTGTATTTAATAATCATGTATATTCCAGAATTTGGGCCACTAACCATTTCTACCGCTGCTTGTAACTCATATTGGAACATGGCATAATACCTAGGAATATATACAGTTCTTAACATCAGACTTTGAAATAGAACAACTGGATTGCTACATAACTTTGCCTGTTTTCTTTAAACAATCGCTTGTTTTTTCAGAATGTGAAAACCAGAGCTGTAAACTCTTCTGGCACCTCCACAAAAATATGGAGATGTAAATGTTGATATTATCAGGTTTATAGAATATCGACACGAAACAACTGAGGAACTATGCTTCACATTACAAAACTCATTCTTGCATACAATCAAACTTTGGGGCCCTCATCCGAATTATGCTGAATGTTCAACCTGATAAATCCTAATTGAATAAAATAAGGTCAACAGAAAGATGCTGCATACAAAGCAACTAAATAAGTAAATCCAAGATGATAAAAGATCTCTTTGCCAAAATATGTCTCTTAGAAAAATTCTTCCACGACCATAAAATCAATTGCCCGATGAGCCATTAACAATACAAGGCCTAATCCAAGTCTTCTCATAATGAATTTACACCATCACAAAGATAAGGTAATAATGCCAATTCAAAATCAGAATACACATCAGAAATAAACAAAATTAACAAACTTTGCAATAATACCTATCAGATTGGAGTATACCTGTTTTGCCATACTGCAAGCTTTATCAGATGAATTTAGAATCTCATAGTAGAACACTGAGAAATTGAGGGCAAGCCCCAGCCTTATTGGATGTGTAGGAGCCAGATCAGCCAGTGCAATATCCTTCACAACAAACAACGGGAAATCAACATTTCAAACTGAACGTCTTTGCCACAAACCTCAAACTTAATATCACACTATTCTTCCGCCGAATTCACTACATAGTTCCCCTCAAAAACTCAACATCCAATTTAACATCTTAGCTTGAAACCAAACTTAAAATCTTAGCTATTTCTTCAGTAGGAACTCACTATATAGTTTTGTTCGAACATATCTATCCCGAGACTAAATGTGTGATGATATTCATTTCTAGATTTACCCTGAACACCCAATTTGTAACAAATAAATTACACACAAAAACTACTTTCTCGCCTAAAATCTATAATGCATAAGGCTCAGCTACCCAAGAATCACAAAGCTACAATGTATTCAATTAAGCCCTAACTTCACAATCTCCACACACACTCATTCAAAACCCTAATATACACGCTATCGCTCACTCTGAAACATAAATTCTCAATCTGCAACAAGTTAACAACTATACTGTATAGGAAAACAACATTCTCGCCTAAATACCTCATGTCTAAGTCTAAGCCGGCCAAAACCCTAGAATTGTAAATCTGAATTCTCAATTCATAATAGTTGCACCCCAACCCAACTCCAACCTATATATATCAAGAGCCTAAATGTGTTATACACCTTGATATTCATTGCTAGATAAACAACACTCAATCTAACAACTAAATTATTCACAAACTACTTTCTTGCTGAAATACATGTTGTGTAAGACTCAAGTTGCCGTAGAATTACAAACCCAAAATGCACACAACTAATTGTAAATTAAGCCCTAAATTTACAATTTCCACATAAATAGTTATTCATAACCCTAATATTCAAAATCACAACACTTAGATCATTAAGCCGCCCAAAACCCTAGAATTGCAAAGCTAAATTGTTTTCTTATTGTTTCTATTTTGATACCTCAGATACCCGGGCCAGGGCATCTTGACTAATCGTGGGGACCAACCCCAGTCCATTGGCAGGGTCTCAGAGCTAAATTGTTTAAAATGGACAGAAAACATACATACACATTTAACTACACAAGCAACTAGAAGTAAAGCACTAACTTCACAATTTCCATGAAACACTGATCCAAAACCCTAGCACTCAAAGAGTATGTAACTACCTGAGCAGCCTTGTAAGAGTTCATGGTGTCCTCCGCAGCCTCCTTCCGCTCGTCCCCAACCTTGAACTCCGCCATATACCGATAGTAATCGCCCTTCATCTTCAGATAGAACACCTTCGACTCGCCGGCGGAGGCCGACGGCACGAGGTTTGACTCGAGCAGCTTGAGTATCCCGGCGCATATCGAGGAGAGCTCGGACTCGACCTTGGACCGGTAGCCCTTGACAAGGGCGACGTGGTCCTCGTTCTTGCGCGACTCCTCCTTCTGCTCGATGGAGGAGACGATGCGCCAGGCGGCGCGGAGGGAGCCGATGACGTTCTTGTAGGCGACGGAGAGGAGGTTGCGCTCCTCGACGGTGAGCTCGGCGGCGGGGGTGGAGATGAGGACGAGGTTTTCCATGTACTTGACCATTTCCTCATAGCGCTCGGCTTGCTCGGCGAGTTTGGCCAGGTAGAGGTATTGGTCTCTGGTTAGGTTGTCTGGTACTGTCAAAGCCGCCATTGCTGAGCAGAGTGAGAGATGCGGAACGGGGAGAGAGAGAGAGAGAGAGGAATTTTTTATTTATCTAGAGTATCCGTTCGATTTGTGCACGTCGCCGTTTATATATCCCAGCTGCAGGAGGGGTCTTGGTATACCCTTTTGGATTGTTTTAAATTTTCTGGTAACTTATTGAGCACATTTTGACAATCGGATTCGTTCATTTTGTAGAATTCGATAAGAATACTAATATTGTCAAAAATTATGATTTTTAGACTTTAATAGATACATGATCGGCATATGTAAAAAATGCAAGAAAACGAAATTTGACTTCCAATTCAGTATGTTTTTAGATCTAATTTTTGTTTTTCTTTCATTTCACATTTGTTGATCATATATCTTATATAGTCCGGTAAACATAATATTTGTCAAGATTAATATTCTAGTTGATTTTTATAAAATAAACGGAGCTGATTATAAAAATGTGCTCGAAAAATAGCCAAAAAAATAAAAATGGACCGATGGAGCTACCAAGACACCTCCTATGCCTGGCATATACAAAAGTTTCTCAAAACTTTCACCCAAGTATGATTTGCCAGAAACGGCCGCGTTGTTGGGAGAATACATTTTGATCCCCAAACTGGCAAACCCTGAGCCCAAAAGCCATTCTGCGAAACCCATTCCCGTTGCGCTCTCTCTCTCTCTCTCTCTCATATATATATATATATATATATATATAGAGGAACGGAGGATATATATGATGCGCTGGTAATTTGTATCTATCTACGACACGTTATGGTTCTTCCAATTCAGGTAGATTTCTCTCTGTCATTTTTTGTGCTTTGCGTCTGCGAACGGATGTAGGTGACATTATTTCAAGTGGGTCAATTTGGTTGGTTTCTTAATTTTTCTACCTTTTTAGTTTAGTTGGAAAGTTGAAAATTTTTATGCTCTCAGCCATGTAATCGCAGTCGTAAACTCGTATTTACCTAGGTATTTTAGGTGCGAATTAGGATATTAAACCCCAAATTTCTGTCTCAACTCTGTGTCATTCACATTGTATTGTCGCAGGACATTACTTGAAACCCTTAGTCTATTCCACTTCGCTAACGCTCGTCTAAGTCTTGAACCTTCGTGCTGACCGTTCGTTTTCTCAGTAGCAAAAGCGCTTCTCTTTGCCCCTTAAGTAGAAGGATAAGAAAGAGATTATTGGTTTTCTTATTCTATTACTTAGTTTGGGGTAGAACTTTATTGATGGCAACATAGGGAGAATGTTAAAACTTAGGAAGTGTTGATGTGGTAGGATAGGAAGACGGGGGGCAGACAGCGAAGTCAGGGAATTGAGGTAAAGGGTCCAAGCCAATCACACGAGACCAGTTCGTTTGCAGCATAATCCTGTGCTATTTGTGGATTGTAAGTTGCAGTACCTGTTCTTTGTCTTAGCACTTGAGTCACTCTATTCATCTAGTTTTAATTGGTGCATGTAAGAAAAAGTTAAAATATGTAGATGGGCTGATATTTGTGGAGTAGGTGACAAAATTTGAAACTGGGTCAATTTCATAGATTCTTAGTCTTTCTCTATTTGTGTCATTGTGTGATTGAAATGTTAATGCTACCAGATGATTTATCACCATTTTCAACTTCGATTGTCATTGCCATTTAGATATGAATCGTACGGTTTAGTTGTTCCTGAAAAACTGTATACAAGGGACTAGGATCATCCGTGTCTCATTTTCACTGGGTTCTCACGGCACCACAGCTTAAGAAGAATCTTCATCCATCTTAGCTTGGGCTAAAGCTTTAGTGTGGCAGCCCAAGTAACTTAATTAGTGGCAATGTGACAGAACAAGGACAGTGGGGCAACAAGGAGGTTGGAGTATTGGTAGTACATGGGACCAACTGTTTTGCAGCTTAATCTATTTTCATGTGTACTGGCCTCACGCAACCGTGTCCATTGTGAGATACAGATGCAACACAACATTTTTCCGGACACGTCTCAGACACACCTAAATATGTGTACTTTTTAATCATATTTTGTTTAGTTGAACTCATTATAGACATTCGAGGACACATTGGGGACACTCCAAGAACATGTTGAGGACACGTTAGAAGGTTAAAAATGCAGTTTTAGAATTGGGCCCATAGTCAAAATTTTCTTGGATGTTTAGTTCAGGAATATGTATACAATGATCATTGATTTGTATATTCACAATGTTTTACTATTTTTGTTTTTTTAATCTTAATTTGACACAAAAGTCAACTTTTATCTGAATTCTTAAGAAACGTATAGGTCACATTTGTCGTGTTCTTTCATGTCTGCATCCTAGTTTTTGGAGGAATAACGTATTGTGTCTGTATGTCGTATCCATAGCTGTGATCCTTAGATGATCACTATATTTGCACCTTTCATCGCTGTGTAATGATTTTGTCGAACATAAAGCAAAGGAGTAGGAGAAACCTGTTTGAGTGTCACATGGAACCTAAATTTAGGAGAAAAATCTTTGATCAACTTTGTTGTGACTCTTGACTACAGTACGGAGTTATAGTAGCAAGGAAGATGTGGTGGTGTGGTTAGCGGAGAAAAACAATGCATGCTCTCTTGGATCAATGACCAACCAGCTGGTGACTTTAGACAGATCACTTGGATTAGCAGAGAGTTTGGTCTGGAGGAATTGCAACGACTAAGGTGGAATGTTTTGCTTGGTTGGTGCTACAGAATAGGATTGCCACAAGAGATCTGCTTAGTCGGGGGGTGGGGGGGTTTACTGTTTTTCAAACTCCATCACCTTTTATCCTTTGGTGAAAATATTTTAGAAACTACTCATCATCTACTACTGTTGTGTTATTGGGTAGACCCTAGAGATCGTCCTTCATTAGCATTCTTGTGGTTTGGCTTTAGTAATAAGGATTTGAAAAAAGCAATTTGGGATGCAATCTTCTTTGTCGTGTTCTGAACTTTATGGACTACAGGACTGAGTTGGTCTTAAACAACATTTCTGTTAATTGGTATTTGGTTGCTGAGATATGCCAAGTTAGAATATTGGAGAGTATAACATCCAAGACTTAATTAGATGTATTTGAGGGTGTAAGGGCTTTGAAGATTAGAAGCAACTGTTTGCTAGCTGATGGTATTTGCTTCTATTTCCAGTTGTATTTTGTTGTTGTTTTGTTGACATCTTGCCAATCTTCAAGTCGTGGCTTGCACATAATTTATTGCTTTTTGTTCATGTAGGTGGGAGTTTCACACATTCATGTTCTGCAGCTTATGATCCATTTTACTGACATAGTCACAGTGTAAGCCATTTCTCTGCTTGATTAATTTTGCTTTATTGTTGTTTGTGTTGTTAGAGAGGAAAAACTTGCTTAGTGTTCTTTAGTCAGCCAGTCTATTGACTTACATATTCTTGTCTTCTCCAGATTATGAAGCCCTATAATAGCCTCAGCAGTTTTCTTGGATTAGATGAAAGTCGCTTTCCATAAGCACCGGTGGTTCTCTACTTCAACTTCTATGCCGTCGTCATCTTCACTTCCATGGATCTCCCTGCTTCAGTTCCTCAAAAACCCCTCTCAAAAACCAGACCTTCCTACCGAAACCACATTTACCATAGTAGAAGCTCGAAGGAAATCTAAATATATATCTCACGATTCTGCCATCAACTTGATAAAACGTGAGAGGGATCCACAACGTGCCCTAGAGATTTTTAACAAGGCATCCGATCAAAGGGGGTTTAATCACAATAACGCCACTTATGCGACTATTCTCGATAAGCTTGCTCAGTTCAAGAAATTTCAGGCAATTGATGCAGTTCTTCATCAGATGACATATGAAACATGTAGATTTCATGAGGGTATTTTCCTCAATCTCATGAAACATTTCTCAAAATCCTCTCTCCATGAAAGAGTGCTTGAGATGTTTTATGTCATTCAGACAATTGTTCGCGAGAAGCCCTCCCTTAAAGCCATCAGCACCTGTCTTAATCTTCTGGTTGAGTCAAATCAGGTTGATTTGGCACGAACATTCCTTGTGAATGCAAAGACGAATCTCAACTTGGAGCCTAACACTTGTATTTTCAACATCTTGGTTAAATACCATTGCAAGAAAGGGGATATCAAATGTGCTTTTCAAGTGGTCGAAGAGATGAAAAAGTCTGAAACTTCTTACCCTAATTTGATTACCTATTCTACTTTGATGGATGGTCTATGTGAATGCGGAAAGCTCAAAGAAGCAGCTGATGTGTTCGAGGAAATGGTCTCGAAAGATCAAATCGTGCCCGATGCTTTAACTTACAATGTTTTGATCAATGGATTTGCCCGTGGGGGAAAAGTTGACAGGGCAAATAAAATAATCGAATTCACGAAGAAGAACGGTTGCAAACCAAATGTTTTCAATTACTCAGCCTTAACGAAAGGGTTTTGTAAGGAGGGAAGATTGGAAGAGGCCATTAATGCTTTTACTGAGATGAAGAGCATTGGTCTGAAACCCGATACAGTTGGTTATACCACTTTGATTGATAGCTTTTGTAAAAGTGAAAGGATTGATGAAGCCATGGATTTGCTTCAATAGATGAAAGAAAAAGGCTGCAAAGCTGATGTTGTCGCCTTTAATGTGATATTAGGAGGATTGTGCAGAGAAGGTAGTGTTGAGGAGGCTCTAGGGATGCTTTATACGCTACCTTATGAGGGTTTTTCTTTGAATAAAGCAAGTTACCGGGTTGTGTTGAATTGTTTGTGCAGAGAAGGGGATTTAAGCAAAGCTCTTGAGTTGTTGTGTTTGATGTTAGGTAGGGGGTTTGTGCCGCATTTCGCAACTTCAAATGAATTACTGGTTCATCTTTGCGAGGATGGGAAGGTGGCGGATGCTATGACAGTGTTGTTTGGATTGGTGGAGATGGGGTTCAAACCGGAGCCTGATTCATGGAGTGTTTTAGTTGATGTTGTATGCAGAGAGAGGAAGTTACTGCATGCGTTTGTTCTACTAGATGAGTTATGGAAATAAAGGGCAAAATCCAGATACTTGGCAATTATTTAATGGTTTTTTTACTCCGCAATATCAACAGAGTCTTGCCTAATGGTCGTGGAGAATAGTGTAATAGTAAAATCCCTCGAGCTCAACTATCTACTTCCACCTCCCACATACACACCCGCCCGCACATGGAATGCTTGTAGTTCGAGAAGAAAGAGTGTTCGAGAATAATGGACTAGAGAGTAAATCTCCCAATTAAAAAAAACGAGGAAGAGTTTTGGACCAAGTTGTTTGTTGTCCCAAATGTGGCCGGAGAGTTCTTTTTCCGCTTAAAGCCATTATGTGACACAAAGGATGGAGAGGTTGTAATGGTGTTGGATTAGGATAGGATAGTAGTCTATAACCCGAAGCAAAATAGATATAAGAGGATTGGGATTCCAAAGACTTGCAAATGGATTGAGGTGGCATTTTATACAATCTCTTTTCTCACCTTGTGGCTGCAATGGCATTAAATGGGACCGCTAATCTGATGGAAATGGAAGAGAAAGTGGTAGGTCAAAAGATCAATCTGTTATTTTGCTCATTCTCTGTATTTGCTTATTGTAGGGGGATGAAAACAATTGGTACTTCGAATCAACTGGATCGCAACGGCTTATTCGTGCCTCTTCACCGGAACCCTAACTCGTCGTCTGAACCCTAATCTGCAAACTAGACAGGGGGTGAGTGCACCTCTGCCTCTCGTGGCAAAGGCCCTCCGATGCCTTTGTTAGTATCACGTACTAGCAATTAAACCCTAATTATCAGTAGGAAAGCAATAAGAATACAGTGTATTGCGTACCTTTTTCCTCTAGGTTTACCTCATATTTATATATTTTCGTATGCTTGTTACCCAAGCATCCTTATTGCCATAGGATTCCTAACTCGTATAGGAAACCCAGGATATCAAGGAATCTCGTTTCCTTTATCAGTTTATGGAAAAGAGTCCTTTTAGGATTCTCTTCCATTTAAGAGCCGAACATCCCATACTTGTTGGGTATCTTTCTCAAATCCTATATTCTCGGGATCTCATCCCTTAACGGAATACCACTGTTTCTGGATCCTTTCCAGAGTGTTCTTTTTATTCCAACATCTAATTGGATTTCTTTATCTGTTCGGCATTCTCATCGCCGAACATACTGTCTGGACCAATCACTTCACTTGTAACTGGTCCTTTAGCTCGCACAACCTTCCTGGACCATTGACTTCTCATGTCACTGGTCCATATTGCCGAACATTTGTTTAGGACGATAACTGTCCTGTCTATATTCAAACTATGGTCCCACGTACCATTTATTCGGATATCGATTGCATTGCCTTAAACCCATGATTACTCGTATCACAAGCTTGGTTCTTTACATCATCTGTTCGGCTGTATCATAACCGAACAGTCGGCTTTGGACCATCTACTTCTCATGTAACTTGGCCCTTAGTTTGCCGACCTAACTGCATGGATCAATGACTTCTCATATCATTGGTCCATATTGCTGTTCACTATATTGCCCGGTGGTAAGTCCTGTCATACTTACCACGTGCTCCCGAATATCACGTGTTCGGCATCTAAATGTATGTGTTCGGGAATACCTCCCTACACTTATGTAGCTTGAAACTTGCAATTTAACTATCGCAATGTTGTTGATGGTTTTGTGTTTTTTTCTTTTCATTTTTTGTTGTTCGGTTGTTACCCTTGTTAGTGTTCCAATAGAACCATGATCCTTGTCCACGTGAGTGCTACTTCCTTTGTTTTTGTGTTATCAAGCACAATGTAGAATGCAATCAATCAAAGTCATTCTTTTGTTGATGCTTGCTTGTTCTCCTCCATTATAAAAAAGACTTACCAAAATAGCTACGATATGTATAGTTTTCTCATGGAGCTTGTTGGTCGGAATCTGGAGCAACTTGCTTTTGTTTTAGACTATTTATGCTTTCTTCACACAGCTTGGATTAAAAGAAAGTATTTTCTAGCTTTGATTTTCCTCCTTCAATTTTGTTCTTCATTCAGTATTGCAGGGAAATATGCAACACGATTTTGGCCTCTATTTTTTGTGGTTTTTGAACTGTGAGTTATTGTCTTAGCATGTTTGAATTCATTCATATATGCTTGTGATCTGATAGTCCAGCAACTTAGATTGGGCAGAATCATCGGCACAAAGGAATCCCAACCTGAATTGATTCTCATTCAGCAACGGTTGATAGACAATAGGTTTCATTACATCACTTTGTCTGTTAAGCATAATATTTTCCACCAAGAGGTGGTAGATTTTGGTCGCAGTAAATAGAGAGAGGAAGGGGAAGATCATCTAGAATAGCCAAACTTGGACACGTTTATTGGTATCTTTGGATTGCTCTATCTATTTATCCTTCGAATGGAATATGTTGAATCTCTGTCATAGTTGTCATTGGGACATTCAGATTGTCATTGGCCCTAAATTCTGATAGAAAGTAGATTAGCCATGTTATGCCTGGTATTTTTATTAGACACTACACAGTGTTGAAGGAAATGGTAAACTGCATGTACCTAAAAAAAAAGAAGAAAAAGAAGAAGAAATGGTAAACTGCTAATAAATAGGTATTTGTGCTACAAATATGATGCCATATTTCTTTTTATATGTTCTGATATAAGTGCTCTCTTTATGTTATTTGTGTCTATGTTCTTGGATGTTGGTCTTAGAAGGCAAGGCAAGTTTTAATGTCATGTAAATGGTCATAGTGCTCTTTACGAAACTCTGAATTGGACGTTGTCCCTTTTGCTCTCAGTAATTGATATGCAGAAGTTGTCTGACTGCTCAGCTTCTTGAGTTCATGGATAATTCTCTGAATTTGACATTAGGTAAGCAGAGCAGGGATGGAGAAAAGAAGTTGGAATTTGCAATCACAAATCCTCTCATTTGTTAAGTTCAAGTTAAGGAGATGTTTTCTTCCCTTGCACCTTTAATTTGTTGAGTTCATGTTGAACAAAGACACATGCCTTCTTCCCTTGAATTGTTCATCTCACCGATGGTTACCAGATTGGCTCCAGGCTTAATTAGGGAAGAGGTTGTGCAATGACGAGCTGTTTTTTTTTTTTTTTTGAATTGAGATCCACAGATTGTTTCTTGCTTTTTTCTTCTTCTTGAACTGTCGAGGTAAGAGGTCTTGGCTTCGAGGCTTCTACATGTTTGGGTAAGAGATGACAAATGGTTGGTCTCTTTTCAAAAGCTGTGTTATTTTCTATGAGAGTCGAGCACTTCTGGGTTCAAAGATCTCGGTGACTTCTTTTAAACGAGTGCAAAAGGTTTAGCAATTATGCTTACAGGTGCTTTAAACTAGTGACTAGTGACTAGTGACTTCTGTGTTGTTAGAAAGGAAAAAAAGTCATAATATCCTCAGCAGTTTTCTTGGATTAGATGAAAGTCGCTTTCCATAACCACCGTTGGAGGTGTTGGTTCTCTACTAAGACTTCTACGCCATTGTCATCTTCACTACCATGGATCTCCCCAGCTATGGGATTGCTTCAAGAGATGAAAAAAAAGGCTGCAGAGCTGATGTCGTCACCTTGAATGTGATACTTGGAGGATTGTGCAGATAAGGTAGGCTTGAGGAGGCTCTTTGGGTGCTTTATAAGCCACCTTACGAGGGTTGTTCTTTGAACAAAGCAAGTTACTAGATTGTGTTGAATTTTTTGTGGAAAGAAGGGGATTTATGTAAAGCTCTTGTTATTGCATTCGATGTTGGGTAGGGGGTTTTTGCTTCATTTCGCTACTTAAAAATGAATTACTGGTTCGTCTTTGCGAGGATGGGGAGTAAGCGGATGCTGCGACAGTGTTGTTTGGATTGGTGGAGATGGGGTTCAAACCGGAGCCTGATTTACCGGAGTATTTTGGTTGATGCGATATGTGGGGAGCGAAAGTTATTGCCTGCATTTGTTCTACTAGATGAGTTACGGCAGGTGTCTGGCTTTCAACATGAACAGCAGTTGATAAGATTGGGCAATAGCAATGCATATCAATCGAGTTTTGGCGAAAGAGTAAGTGTTGCGTAGGATGATATGATGCAGTTCTGGTTTTACAAGGAGCAGCTTATTCAAAGTAGAGCGACCATGTATTTATTTAGTTATTGTCTGCTGGTTTTTTTCTGAGTCCAATTTCCAGTGGTTCAAGAAGAAATAATCTCTCCTGGAACTCAACTTTTTTTCTATTAGAACTGGGAAAGAAAATCACTTAAAGTTGAGCTTTTTTTTTTTTGGCTTGGCCACGCATTATAAAAGCAACAGAACTGGTTCTTAATTAGAATGCAACCGAAATTCACGACGACGGGTCCAAAGGGCTGTTATTGAAGTATTGTGCTACTTCTCGTCTTCTTTTTCCGGCTAAGTTTATGCAACTTAACCGCACTAATTTTATAAAAGAGACGGTGAAACGTTCTTTAACACCAATTGCTATGCATATTCTTGCCCACAGTACAAATTCTTCTCACAAAACCCAATGAAGTACCGCTTGTGGAACAAAACATCGAGCACTGGAAAGCTGCTAGTGTTGGTTGATATCACTAACTCACTTGTGTCCATCTGACAACCCTTGAAATGCGTAGGATACTGAATTTCCTCAATGCAGGAACTGAAACGGTAACAAGGGTGACAGATTTTATCAAAAATTCTAAATACAACCCATCCAGGGATTTGAGAGCCAACTTCAGATGGTATACTACAATGGTAAGATAAGCTTAGTCATATTCCATATACACATTAACAAAGTAAATTTTAAGCTGGCTATTACATCGAAAATGATCAGTCCTCAAACCAACTTATGCCGCTTGCAGTACCATACATGAACGCAGCACGAGAAGAAGGATCATGATTGATGCACCAAGAAGAGTATATGTGCACATTTCATAATTACCATATTGAATGCTTCAGCCCAAGGCCATTGCACGTTAATATAAGGCCTTTGTAACGGTTAAGGTACTCCTGCACTCCCAACAAGGGTTTAAACGTCAATTCAACCAATCTTAGCTTCTGAAAGAAAATATTTTGTTAACAGGGTTTGAAATGGAACCAAACAAGAAACGAGAGATCTTACAATGATATTGTAATCGTACACGTACGGCATCCCTTTCTTGTCGTATTCTCGCCTTTTGACAGGATCACTCAGCACTGATAAGAACATAATAAGCAGCTTGTTAGCTACAAATACACTGATAAGATCAAAATAAGCAGTTCGTTAGCTACAAATTGTTTAGATATGACAGAGAGTCACACATTAGCATTTCTTGCTTCCCACAGGTATAAAAGTAACTTAAACTTCTGCCAGGCTGCAGTAGTCACCTGAAAAATGGCACCATTCAAGGACACGAAACAACCTGAATCCTATGGGCTAATATTTTAGAAACAAGAAGCATCAGTACGACAACATTTATTTTAACTAAAGAACAATATTTCCAAGTAGGGTCAAACATCCTTAGAGTTACGTAAAACACTCTTCCCCCTTTAAATTCCATTAAAGCAGGCATATAGATTACATCAGAGTTTCTTTGGTTGGTGCAACCTATAACAAACATGGTTAATGCATGGATGAATGACGTGTGTCAAGAATTTCATTATGTAAAAGAATTCGTTATTTCCCTGCCCTAAGATAAGTCCAAACTTTATCAAAGGAGCACCAAGGGCAGGGTAGGGTCACCTATATTTCAGTGGGTTCACTTCTCGAGAAAATATTGAAAGAAAATTAGACGTATAAAATCATACTAGCACTTTACAGTCAATTTCAAACTTATTCTTCCATATTCGCTGCATCATTGAACTTCTAGAACTAAATCCAATAATAAACTCTTAAAACTCTATTTAGTACGATATTGGTAGAAACCGAAGAATCCTGCCTACCCTTGGATATCTACTTGTAAAATTAGCTTTGATTCTTCTCGTCATGACTAAAATTGTGGGAAGATGTTTTTCAGCAATGAAATTGATGAAAATTTTTCCTCTTGAGACGATACTTAAGTTGCTTCTTTAACTCGAAGTGCAACAAACTAGAGTACCAAACAGCCTGTCCAGGTGGGAGGGAAAAAACTCTATACCAGCAAGGAGGGATTCCAGATAGAAGACGCAATTGTCCACATACTTAAAAGTGGTGTTTCTCAAAAAAAATAAAAATTAGGCCTAAAAAGATAAGGCTACAGAAAGCAGATAAAGAAAGAAGAGGTGAGAGGCCAGCACCAACAAAGTAGGAAAAGCACCATAAGAGAAACAACTAAACTGAATAAAATCCATGAAAATCGTTGTCCTAGATCCAATTATGCATACTATAAACTCCAAACCCTTAAACCTCTTAGTAGTGCTTGTCAGCATAGATTTTGCACCACTATGTTTCAGTTCTCTTCCTGCCGCATGCTTAAAGTAAGTCAATCACCAATGTGAGTGACACCCAATGCAGGTATTGCAAGTTCTTCCATTACTTGCACACAGTCATCCATGGTCTTAGGTACTTCTAAGTTCTAAGGATGCATTGGTTGGCTACAGATTAATACACATGTATCAGTGTAACTTAAGACTCGTAAGCCTTATCAACTTAAGTCACCAAAACCATTCAACATTCTATCTTATCTTGTAACCACTAAAAATGCACCAGTGAAACCAGTGCCAAAAGAATGTTGCTAGAATTAGCTTCTAAGATAGAGTCCATATGCTCAAACGCTGCATAAGAATCACACAATAAAAACAGCAGGGAAGTTTCAGTGACACGTCGAGGAAAACCTGTCTTTTTCACTTAAAGAACGATTCCACTCCTAAGAGTTCAATTAAAGGATCGGAACGTTTTATTTTGCATTAATAATATGCAACACCTCTCTAGGTATTTCCCCATGCATCCTAATGATGTTTTCTATCATTTCTCTATTCATGGCTCTTATTCCAATCAGTATCCACAATATCGTAAGAGTCAGCTTTCCTTCCTAGTAAGACGGACATGGTCACGTATGCTTGCAATGTCCAACACCCAGCCCATCACAAATAACTTCAAAGGAATCAAAGCTATAGAGCACCAAATTTTGAAGATTGATAAATTTATGACAGCTCAACCGCATATATCAACAACCTGTCAAAGCCCAGACATGGTACTGTATAGTTGCTTTTGAATTTGTATATTTGAATGTACAAGGTTGAGCCCCGTCTGGTGCTTTTAGTTGTATTTCTTTCTTAAGATTCAATGTTAGCTTCAGTATTGGTAGCTCCAATATCAAGCCACTTTCTGAGTCATAATTGACTATGCAAAGGGAATATAAATTGAGGGACAAGAAACTGGATATTTATAACAGAGTTATTTAGTAAAAGTAAAACATGTGTTTCTCATACATATATTCTGCATCAACCTCATGTTCTAATTTTCCAACAAAAAAGCTTTCTTCAAAGGACGGACAAACCAACAAACGCCACAACCCAACACACCCCCCCCCCCCCCCCCCGCGGCCCCTTTGTTTGAGAAGATCTAAACAAAAACGTATACATTAACCTTCTTTTGTAAGAAAATAGTGATTGTTGTACTAAAACAAAAAAGAAAATGAAGAAGCTCCTATTTCATCAATCGAACTACACAAACTAGGCTAGACCTCTTTGTTCACACATGACATGACACTCGCTTCGGCACCTTCTCCGCAAGAAAGATCCTCCTCCAAACCACCAATTTTGTAGTATCCAAGTCCAAAAACCAAAGTCTTCACAACTACACAGTTACGATTGTCATGCCGATCAAAAAAAAAAAATTGTATTCATACCCGTTGGACCACTAATTAACTTTTTACCTTTTCATCAGTCGTGCTTCAGAACAGAATCTGAAATTAAACTACAAAATGGAACTGGAACATTCTACACCAAATACATCTCAATCAATCATATGTTGCTCGCATACACTAATCTTTCTTCTAACGAGACAGTCAACAATTTTATATTGCACTCCATCTTTCCGACCACACAAAGCTGAATCATTAAATTCTCCAAATTCCTTCGAACTCCAAAACTCTGTCTCGGTCTCTCCCAATCAACAAACCCAATAACTGCTTATATAAAACAGCTTGCAAGATAAACTTGGGCTTGTACATCATGTATAAGCTCAATGCCTGACTAAACATGAATCACATTTACTAAGTTTAGGTTTATAACGTCAGCATTAAGAACTTCTTCACAAGGACTAATACATAAATTTGAATACATAATAAAAGCACTTATTCACAGGGTATAAACTATTTGAATCTAATTACTAACCCTGATAAGCCTCGTTTATCTCTTGAAATCTCAAAGTAGCACTATCCTGATCTTTTTGCTTATCCGGGTGCCATTTCTGTCCAAAGACAATCCACTGAGTCAGTGACAATTCAAAGACAAGAAGAAGAAAAAGGTACAGCTCATAAGTTTAGCAACTTTTTAGAAGAATAAGGCTAGGTTTGGACTAAATAATTTTTTGGGAAAGACAATAGATATTATTAACTTCCAGTTACCTTTTTCTTAGTTTTCCATTCTTATAATTTCTACATCACATCTCGTCAATCTCGTCAAGAGGAATTAGGAAAGCATACAAATATAGACAAAATTGAAAAAAGTTCATATAAAAGTTACGACGCCGAAGACACAAACTTTTTCAACCTTCAACTTTTTTGTCTTTTTTGAGCATTTTTTCTTTTTAGTTCACTTTTTTCAACTTTGGTCTGTACTTTATTTTTGTACTTTTCCGATTCCTCTTGTCGAGACACATGTGACATATCTAGAAAAAATTGAAAGAAAACGACCAAAATAATGGCGGCATAAATCTAGCCCAAAGGGACTCTAAATTCAAATAATTTTCAAAGGATGCAGCAATAACATCAAGTGCATAAAAATCTGAATTTTTTATATTGAGAATAGTGCACAAAAATTTGATGACAATCAAAAATCAGCATTCAATAGAGAAAGCGGAGACGAACCAAAGCTAAACGGATATAGTTCGATCGAATGGCGTCGTCCGTAGCATCGTAATCCACTTCCAATACCCCATAGTAATCCTACACACACAGACAATTACAAAGCAAAATCAAACGCATAACAGAGAAACAGCGTCGACAGGCAGTTCAAACCCTAGAAGTAGTTTCTGTGAAAAAAAGGAAGGAATTTGAAGCGACCTTGAGCTTGGACAGAGCGGAGAAGATGTCGAAGTTGAGATAAGAGTCGTGTTCTTCTTCTCGTTCTGTGTCTTGGTTTCCAAAAGCGAAATCTTGCCGGTCGAATTCGTCCCACATCATGGTGTTGGTTTGGATTTTGGATTCGGAGGAAGCGCGGAGAGCGCGGAACGGAGTTGGTTTCGGTCTGGCGATCGGAGGTAATTTTTCTGTGTTTGTTTGTTTGTGGGGTTCTACTGTTTTCGAATGCGGTTGTTTAACCCCAAAAAATTTAGAACGAGTCTACACCGAATCCGGATCTCCCTGTCCGACTCACATCCGGACAGGCGCCTGTCCAGATGTGAGTCGGACAGGTGATCCGGAGTGGTCTACACCTGGTGTCTATTATTAGGTCCCGTTTCAGAAATTTTCTTAAAAAATAAGCAGCTTATTTCATATTTTCAAACTCAAAAATAAAGCAAATGAAAAATATTTTTTCAATTTTTTTTGCATCGTATAAAAGATCTCACCGAAATCTTCCAAAAAATATCCATATTGCATATTTTTAAATTTCAATAAATCCATAATATTTGAGCTTGAAATTATCTTTTTTAAAAATAAGTGTTTTTTTTTTCTGGAATGGAGCCTTAGAATAGTTACTTTTCAAATAAAGATAGGCTATCTACATTAAAAGGTATAATAAATAAGTATAAAATGTGACAAAAAATTATTAAAGACGAAAAACACTAATGACAAAATAGTCAAAAATTTTGGAAATATTATTTCTGAGAGAACCAAACAAAGTGATTCATATGTCTCCCCTCTCCCCTCTATTGACGAAATTTTGAGTCCTACAAGGGACAGAGTTTAGAGTTCAGAGCTATGGATAAGCTCAAGTTCCTTTGTTTAATTTCCCATTAACCCGCTAACTATAAAATACGGCTGAAAAAAAAAATAGTACTCCGTACTAGTCTGGTGGCAATACTTTTTTATTTTATATTTTATTAAAGCCCTCTCAACTATGACTGATTTTCACTTAGTCTCTATTTCCATTTTTTATCAGTTTTACGTTAAATTTTTGTGGATTATTGGTTAGTCTCGTCTAGAAAAATTACAAAAGGAAAAAAAATAACTTTTATTCAAATATTCTGAAATATATCCAAAACAAATCTCAAAAAAACTAGAATTTGGGGGGATATTTCTCAATTTTTTGGGGGTAAAAGTAAAAAAAAAATTACTTTTCTAATTCATCTCGTCGAGACGAAGTAATAATTTATAAAAATTTGACGCAAAACTAAAAAATACAAAAAAAAAATTGAATAAGAACGAAAACTAAAAATTCAAAAAATCACCACAAAAAAAAAAAAAAAACTACTTGAAACGGGGATTTAATCTTCATAATATTTAAAACTCAACACTTAACTCCCTTAAAATATTCATCCGGCGATAATAAACTCCTTCCGTTAACAAAGTATTATGATTTTTAGACGAAATTTGTCGTGTGAGCAAAAAAACTACATGATAAATAAGATTTTATGATTAAATTACTATATATTCTTTTGATCTAAAGTGACTTCTCAAAATTCGAGGCAGCCAGGAAGGTACAAAGAAACTAATTGTTTGGGTTAGTTGTGAGGGAATTGCAAGCGGTCGCGAGATATGAGGTGAATAATTGGTGTTGGAATAGTTTTCGTTGGAATGTGCTGATTGAATTTGGTGTTTAATGTTGTAGCAGTGGTTTTAAGGAGGCTATGGATGAAGGTTAAGGTGAAAAAAAATGTGGTGGGCTGATGATTTTGACAAGCAATAGGATAAATTGTGATTTTTCGTTGACTCCATCTTTGACATCCAGAATTCATATAGTTTATAAAGAGGTTAGGTTTTGAGTTTAAAACTTTAGAGAGATTAAAAGTGAAGATGAGTCATCATTGAGGGGTTCAATGTAGTTTACCCTATTTTTAGTATTAGGCTCCCGTTGGCTGGCCTAACTTCCTAGGAATTAATCTCGGTCGAGTCAAACTAAATAATGTTCAAATTAGTACTCCTATAACACAATCTACTCAAAATTAAGAAAAAAATTAACTAAAAAGACGACGGAGAAGAGCCAAAAAGTAGGTCTTTCTCATTTAGACCGTCTTTTGTGTCTTTTTTTTATTTTTAACATTGGTTAATGTATTAACTTTCTGATCCCTGTCATTATGACGAATGATATGTGTAAAAATTTAGCTCGAATCTAGTAAAAATTACTGTAAGAGAATACAACAACAAAAAAAGTCGTACCAAAAAATTGCGTGAAAAAAAAAAAAAAGAAGGCCAAAAGGGGTCTCAAGGCATAATTGGAAAAAAGAAAAAAAAACCTGTATTTTTTCAAGAATTTTTTTATTTTAATTTTTACTAGATTCGTCTCAACTAGAAAAATCAAAATTATAGATAGACAAAAGTTGGAAAAACTTCACTAATGACGGAAAAATTCAAAAATTATAGTCTTTTAGTGTCTTTAACATCATCTCATGGAGCCGCCTATTTCTCTCTCTCCCTCTCTCAAAACCCTAGCCACCACAACTTATCTTCTTCCTTCCCCTCCCCCCCTTGGGTTTCATACCCGTGTGCGGCGGCGGGAGGGGAAGGCTATGGTACTACCGACTCCCTTTCTTTATTTTTTCCTTTTTTTTCCTTCCTTCTCTCTGGATCAACAACTTGTCGTCTGATCTGTGAGAGTTTTATCTCTTGCTCTACAAGAGTTTTGTCTCTCATTCAACGAGAGTTATTAGTTTCATCTTTGGACGAATTTTGTCTACAGATCAGGTTCTCTCAATCGATATTGCTTCACAATGATATATGTGCTTCAGTGCTCTATCCCTACACGATGTATTTGGTGAGGCAACTCATAACGGCTTGGCAGATCTGTAGTTCTTGAGAGTTCCTTAATGCATTCATACTTAGGTGAAGTGCATCTGATCGTCTGGATATTTGGTGTCTTTTGTCATTAACTTTGCACTTTTTCTCGTTTGAGACTCTTAATTAAATATTAGACAGTTTAAAAGTGTCATTGTTTCATCAAACCATGTCTAGGTTAGGATGAAAGATATTGATTGCCTTGTGATTTACGTGTTTTGTACAGTATTTGTTAGACGATTAGTTTGGCTTTGTCCAAGTTTTTTGTAATAATCTCTATTTTGTAAGTGTCGTTGAGCGTTTATCAATACAATCTTCTCACTTTTGACAAAAAAAAAAAAACATCATCTCATAAGAACTTCTTTCCTCTTTGGTCTTTATATTAATACTTTTTTTATTTTTCTCATCGAGACAAACGATGTAATTCAAAATTATGATGAAAAGCTAAAAAAAATAACTAAAAAAGTTAAATAATACCGACTGTGTTTAACAAAAATTAGTTTAGTACAAACGCTCTCTAAGGGTGCATTCTTGTAAACTTTTTGACTAAATTCTTTTTGGTATTTTTTTACTTGTCGTGACTTTTTGTTGTAATTTTTTGGATTAATCATTCGTCTCGATGAGAGGAATAAAAAAAGTATAAAAATGTGGGCCGATGTTAAAAAAATATCATATATATAAGACGATACGTTAGACAAAAAAGATAGCTATTTTATATTTTTTTCGTCTTTAGTAAAAAAAAAAATTCTTCATAATTTTTTTACTTTTTAGACTCTTTTGGTCGAGATGATGATTAACTCAAAAAATATAAAGCAAATCCAACAAAAATTCATAAGAGACGAACAAAATACTCAAAACGAAGAAGAAGAAGAAGAAGAAGAAGAAATTTACAAGAGTGGAGCCTAAATCCCCCTAAGTAGTCAACTTTATTATTGATGACATTAAAAGTAATATCCACAGCTAACTACTGAAAGCGTGGATCCTAAAAAATAAAGAAAAAAATATAATTTATTCATATTATCTCTAACATCATCTTCCATCCCCATTTAATATTATCAAAATAATCTAGACATGATTTTTGTCATGGTAACATTAACATGATGTTTTCAATTTTCCTATCGAACTACGTCACACATTTTAAAATCACATTGACCTAAATTAATTTTTGTGATATTATGTTTTTTTTTTCATGGATTCTTCATCTCAACTAGTTGAATTAGAAATGTATAATAATTTAGATTGAAATTGGAAAAAGAATTATATATGACGACACTAAAGACAATAAAAACATCGATTTCAAACATTTTTCATCTCTAAGTTAACATCTTCTTGATTTTCATTTTTTTCTTTACTTTTTAAATTCAACTCGTCTAGATAGATTATTAATTTCAAACAACTTTAATGCAAATTCAACAAAAAATAAGAGAAGATGAAGAAAAATACCCGAAAACGAAAATTTAGTTACAGGTATTTTCGGTTGATTGGCATTCTTGAAAATACCATTAGTGGCATCCCTTATATTTGTATATACTAGGTGCCCCTTCATGCATGGCACGAACGCATGCCCGTTGAAGAGAGGAAGTTTTGATATAGGTTAGATATGCCTTGTTTGTAATTTTACCGTTGCAAGGAATAGAAGTGGGTGAAAATAGGTGTAGCATGGATATAGGTTGCTAGAATCACATAAATTGATCAAAGGATCAAAAGTATCAGTTCATCTAGATATGCATAATATAGTGCACAGACGTGGATATATTACATAGGTTGATTAAAGTATCAAAAGGACCAGCTGATGTAGATATAGACAACACAGTGCATCAAAAGCATTAGTTGATTTTGAGATGGTCAAGGAGCATAAGATTAGTAGAGCAGGGAGTAGGCATTCATAGCAACGTGAAAGTACTTCAAAAGGGAGCAGCCATTGATAGTAGAGGTGGGAGTAGGCTTTATGGCTTCAGTTCAGCTTGCGTTTTTTGCCTGGAATTTCGAAGATGCTGATGCCGTGACGCTTTTTTCGTTTTTGATTGTTGTTGGAAGAGGTAGGACCAGTGGTTGTTGAAGATTCTGTTGGTCATCCGGTGTTGGCAATGGTATGGCAGACATTGAATAGACATTGAACTTGCACTGCGAAATTCCAGCATAGGTGTTCATGTAAGCTTTGAGTGTGATGTTGCATCTCTTGGGTTCAGCAAGCTGGTCAAGGAGCTCGGGCGAGAGTGGTGCCTGCATGATGTATTTAAGAAGCAGTGGTTATTTTGTGTGATAAAGGGAGCATGTTTAAGTGGTGTTTGGCGTAAAAAGGAGTAATGTTGTTACATTAGGTTCAGTTGTGTCTATGTTGGCTCCCGTAATGCCGTATAATTGCTCGGCAATTTTTGGGAAGATTGTTGCCTCGATCGATGCTGTTGGATCGCTGACCTCAATGTTGAACTTAACCCTGTCATTTTGGGAGATAGCAGGAAGTTTAAATGTTGATTGTAGATTGCACGTATCTGTTTTGGGAGGGAAAGTTTGTACCTTGCTAGTGGTGGAACTCGTTGGGAACAGTAATTGCACCAGAGCTCATGATCTTCATATGCATTCGATGCTCTGTTGCATAGTGAGCAAGCAAGGTAATAGAACCGTTGATTGAAATTGGTGAGTTTTGCTATGCCTTTCACATTAATGAGTTGGACCTGTGATGAGCTTGCAACTTTTTTTTTTTTTTTTTTTGGGGGGGGGGGGGGGTGGGGGGTTAAGGAAGAGCAAAACTAAACTATCTATGCATTATTAATATTACATTAGATAAAACGAACCTAAACTATTGTATCATTAGCTTAGTACAGGGGTCTGCGAATCTATAGGGTCAAGTTATGAGACAGTTGTGCAATATATTTAAACTAATGGCAAGTGAACCCAACAAATAATTTGCATTATTTTTTGTGAGTCCCCTAAGCAAACCCTTTTTGATAGGATAGAAAGATAATTAGGCATAAACAGAAATCATGAGAATTGAATGCAATAGAGCTTTGATACCATAACTACATGATTGTTAGATATGGGTTAACTGTAAGTGCTTGTTTTGCTTTACCTTTTCTGCTTTGTTGCTTTACATGTAAAAGTAACTCGGTGAGTTTACTGTTTTGGGGCTTAGCTAACGGGTGATTAGAGGCTAATTTTTCCTATTTTATGCGTATTATTTTTTGTGCATGGCTGGTGCTTCATGTGTGTATACACGCGCACACACACACATACATGTCGATATGTATATATTTGTATTTTTGGGGGGTGGGGGGAAACCAAAAAGAAAAGAAGGGAAAAGAGGTATATGTGAACAGAAAATGAGAGTGTCTTGGGGTCATGTTATGTTACTTAGTACCTAGAATATTTTTTAAAGTCCGCTTACGTTACATTTTTTAGAATGCTCAAAATAGGCGGTACCAATAAGAACAGATGCTTCCTAACTCGGTGTTTTTGGGAGAGTTTATGCATGAATTTTTTATTTGGTGTTGTTCAGTATGTTTGGGAGTTGGCTCATACTTGTCCTTGTGTTTGTGTCGGTTTTCAGTTTGTTTTATATGTATTCAAAGCGAGAGATAAGCTAAAGGAACGGACCCTTAAATGATGCTTCACTGTTAATAACTAACTGCTACCATCTCGATCGTAGATTTTTGGAAGGGAACAAGGATATACATTTTGAGAATCATGTAAAAGCAGTGGCTGACATATAGTGGATGTCTATAGTTGGTCTATTTGGACAACGACAGTAAGGAAAGATAAATAGAGTAAACATAAGAAAGACAAAAGAGGCTTTGGATTGTTCCATTATCATTACCTTCTCGACTGAGGTAGGAAGGTTGATAACGTTGATTGCATCAGTTAATGGAGGGGCAGCAGATTCGACCATGAGAGCTTGCATTGCTGCCATTGGTGGTAATTCTCTGATCTTGGCGGCATTGGCAAGGCACCTGAAGAAGTTTTTGGATTATGAAATCAATCATGGTTGGAGCTACAATAAAATATATTGGAATTGACATAGGTACCAGGATTGGAGTGCTGCATTTTCTGGTATTTATGGATTGAGGACAAACGATGAGGTAATTTTGGTGGCAAGGGAAAGACCTGGAAGAGAAGATGAATTTTATTGTTTTTGTATCTGAGGTAAACATAATGAAATATGCAGGAAGTGATGATTACCGTAGTATGTCGAAGTTTTCAACCTGTGTCCAAGTGCAACTAGAAATGTGCCTGGTAAAGTTGTCATTGCGAGTGCTTCATAATCGCTGAAGTGATCCCAGAGAGATATGATCATCGACTGCAAGCTAAGAATCGGAGTATTTTTAGCATGGATTAGTTTTGATAATGAAATGGAAGGGTTATTCAGTTTTTGTTCATTTTTACCTTTGATCTATAACACTGACATCTGTAACACGCGATTGATTTGCTGGTTTTTGAGTGCCAACTTCAAGAATGGCAAATAGGACATCTAGTAAATGAATTAGTAACGTGTTAGTTATAAAATTAGCACAGTGTATGTGATGCGGGAGAGTAGATGAAAACATAGTAGTCAATGAAAACATAGTGGTCAATACTAAAGGATAGTTTTTCAAATGTAGCACACAATGGAAAGCACCGACCATAGCAAAAAGAGAAGCAGAACATACATTCCGAAAGTCAGGCCCATAGACATTGTAGTAAATGAATCTCGCTACTGCATGAGAATCAACAAGAACCGAAGGAAAGCAAGCAGTCTGTAGATTACCTATAACAGAAAAGAAAAATCACATAAATATTAGCTAAAGGTGAAAACAAGGAGAGAGTACGCAGAAAGACAATTTGTTTGGTAACACATTCGAGTGCCAACCTGAAGGTGGGGGCAAATCTTGTCAGCGACCACTTAGCCCAGACCAATCAAACACAAGTTCACAGCCATCTTTATCAAACAGTCACATAAAAGATCCACTTACGTTCGCACGAAAAAACAATCCTATGGTCAACCTCGAGCTGATGTGCCTGGCGGAACTCGTCCCAATTTTTGCGAAACACATGGTTGATAATCTCTAGTGACTAATGCTATGTTTGGTTTGTGTTTTGAAAAGTTTTTTGAAAAATAGTAGGGGTAATAAGTGGAGAGAGATAGAGAAAGAAATGTTGAAAGTAGAGAGAATCTAGGGGGAATTTTTTGAAAATTCTTTTCAAAAAGCAAAGAGAATCCAAGTACTTGAACCATTAGTAGGGAAGTATTGACGAAGAGCACGGGGCAATCTCTACAGAAAAGCCAGACAACTCTATTACTTTATGTATCAGACCCCAGGGGAAACCTGTAGCCAAGGGAGAGGGGTGAAACCATAAGAAAATGTAAGAGCTAACGTCAGTGACACCAGGCATGGAAAGTTTTTTTAGATACCAACATTGATCAACAACTGCGCAGAAAAATCTTACAAGTTAATCGCACAGAAAAAGGCAGAAATGAAAAGCTGTGTAAATGGAAGATGCAAATCGGCACAATAGATAACATTCTCAAATTTGGGCAGCAAAAATCATAGTCTTGGTGTATATATACCTTCCTCACTGTACCTCACAAACGAATGGTACACAAGACCATCCAACCATGCATTTTACTGGAAGCCACAATTCCACTCACTAACATAGCCCAAATTGAAAACACCCTGGTAGTCTTCAACAAACTCATGAGATGGCTGGTAAACCATACGATTGTCATTACCACGCACCGCAAAAGTAGCAATCACCTGTTCCCCTTCAGCTGTTTGCAGAAAATATGAAGCTACTGTAGAAGAAGACAAGGGAGAAGGGTTGGGAATCTTATCCCAACGGAGAAACGGAGCATGGACTACCATCCTCTCCTGCAAAATAAACGCACAAAAAAGACAGCTAAACTGAAGAGCATCCACGCATGAGCGAGACAACACAAAACCAAATCTCCAAACAACAACTCCGAGTAACAAATAAAGCCAAGGAGCTAACACTATGAGCAGCACAAGTGACCAGCACAGGAAACAACAAAAAGATAATGGGATCTCGGCAACAAAATAAACGGACCCAACGCCATTGGGGAGCCCACCCAACTAAGCTAATCACAGAATCAACACCACAAACGAAGAGACCCAACGAACCGAACCGAAAATGCAGAACAACAACGCAAAACAGAGAAGGAGACGAAGGCAGAATAGTTACCTGGAAAATGACGCAGCAGAAAGCCCTAGAAACAGAGAGGATAACGCCAGAAATCACTGGAGCTGGCTCCAACAAAAGATAAAAAAAAAAAACGAAATGCAAAGGAGTGAGGACAGCCATCAGGGAAGACAATAGAACGAACGGGCGAGATACTGCACGCATCCCACAGACCACCAAGATTATGCCAGCTAGCCCACTACCCTAGGCTCATGCAAAATTACCATTTTAGACACCCAAAGCCCTCTAGCCTAGAACCTCCGGGGGCATTATTGGAAAAATCGGACCAAATTGGGCATATCCCTCAAACCTGTTCTTATTATTTAGGAGTAGGAAAAAATCTCAATATTGTTTGATGAAGTTTATTGCTGCTCCCAAATAGTAATGTTTGTGGGTCCTGCAGAGCTCTATTTTTTTATACTATATAAATGCTAAGTTAGTAATGTGGGTCTCATTCCTATTGTAAGATAAAATGTAAATACTATATTTGTGCTTGAAATCCTCTTTTTATTATTATACGGTTGAAATTTGACTGACAATTTACCAAATTATATCTAACTTGAGGTCCGCGAAGGACGATGGAAAAACACATATTCCCACTGCGTGGGATGGGATCCTCTTTTTTATTATCATCCGGTTGGAATTTAACCGACAATTTGTAAATTTAATTTTTATTCGAAATCCACAGATGACTATGGAAACAAATACTCGCAATGCCTGGGATCCTCTTTTTATTATTATGCGGTTTGGAATTCAACCAAAATTTTTTACCAAATTTAATTTTACTTGAAGTCCGTAAATGACGATGGAAACGCATACTACTCCCACTCTGTGGAATCTCTTTTTATTTCTCCTATGCGGTTAGAATTCAACCAACATATAGCCGGCAAACTGTTGTTCACCGTTGGATCTCCTCATTTATGTGGTGACAACCCTACATCAAAAGCCTCACACAATCCTTACAAAGGAATCCTCGTAGAGGATCCAGATCCCGAAAGCAATGCCTTTCTTACCACTATACATGGATTTCTCGCTGTTTTATCTCTTAGGCTACGAAAATCCTATTGGTACCGATGGTACCGTAGGGAAAATGCACCGACGGCCACCAGACGGCAGTCTCCGGCCACCGGGCGGCCGATCCGAGCGGTCCAAAAATTTTAAAAAACAAAACCGAGTGGGCCTTGGCGAGAATCAATGGCATTTGAGATGTGTAGGGTACTTGATCCGAGCATCCATTTTTCGTCTATATATGTATACATGTGTATATACATGAAAAAGGGTTCTCAGATCAAATACCCTACACACCTCGGATGTTGTTGATTCTCGCGCAAGCCCACTCGGTTTTGTTTTTTAAAATTTTTGGACGGCTCGGATCGGCCGTCCGGTGGCCGGAGACGGCGTTCCGGTGGCTGTCGGTGCATTTTCTCTACGGTACCATCAGTACCAATAGCAGTACTCCTTAGGCTATCCACAGTGGTATAATAAAAAATGGATAACCAAAAGTTGACACATCAGCTTTTGATTATCCATTTAAGAGGTTGCTAAACTTAACAATATTGAGGTCCGCAATGATCACTTCTAATCCATAACCAAAATAAATGGTCCATTACAATTTCACTTTCCCCTTATGTTTTCCACCATTTGATCACTTCCCATCATTACGTTTTTTTTTTTTTGGGCAAAAATATATCGATTACCTCCCTTAATTTTGGGGAAAAAATTGGTGACTTCCTTCTCTCATATTATGAATTTGGAAAAAAGAAAATCATGTACTCAAAAAAAAAATTAGATGTATTCTTGAATTTGAAAAAGAATACAAGGTTCTTCATGTACTCAATCACAGGGAGAGGAACGAAAAAAGAATAAAATAGAAACGGGAAAAAAAGTGAAATACCTTAATCCGGCGACAGTGAGTTGAATTGTACATGAGAGATATGAGCTTCAGTTTTGGAGGGAAAGGAAGAGAGGGAAAGAAAGAAAAACAATTTGTGGATGAAGAGAAGGAGATATAGAGTAGACAAATAAAATAAGAAGAAAATACCATTTAAAACACGCGTGTATACAAAATTTGGAACCAGTTAACTTATGTGGTGTGGGATTCACAAATTTTGATTATTGAAAAATGTTGCTAGTTTTGCTTATCCAAAACCCAAAATTTGATTATTTCTAAGAATAATGCTAAGTTTGATTATATCATTGTGAGCCATCTTTTACACCAACATTGTTAACTTTAAAAATAATTTGCTTTTGATTATACCACTGTGGATGGCCTTAGGGGCTAGGCACTACCCCCGTAAAGCCCACCTTCGGGACATATTATGCAAAAAAGTTTAGCCATTGAGAGTCCAAATTTATGGCTTTTTTCATTTTACTTATTGATTTTTTGGCTTTTTGAATTATGGTTAGAATGCATTTTAAATTTGATTAGTGGTTGGAAAATATGTGCAGAATGTATTTTGCAAGTAATATTTCGGAGATATGTGCAAAATATATTATATTGGTTCTTTTGTTAACCAAAAATGAGAAGTCAAAAAGCTCATTTTCCCATACTTTTGTCTTTTGTTTTCTAAATACCAAAATGGAAAAATCATTCTTTGAGAATAAATTTTTGAAATGGGGAACCCGAACACTCAAAATGTGAAAAGCAGAAAATGAAAGGGCAAAAAGTTGGAAACCAAACACCCAAAAAAATTTGTTTCAGCAAGTTTATTATTTTTAAGCTTGAAAATTATAAATAACTATATTGTTATGTAAAAAATAGGAAAATGAGATGTTAATATTATACTTTTGTGCACAAGAACGAAAAAGAGGGTGGATATACAAAAGAGATTGTAACAATTACTATCTAAATTTTTTGGGCTTAATAAGGTTTCTAGAAGAGAATCTGTATCATTGACTTTTAGTGATCTTTGCTGTCTAGCTTTTTGTGTACCTTTTTAAGGTTATTAATTCGTCTTGACAAGATAATTAACAAAGTAGAAACATATAAATTGGAATTGAAACAACTCTGATAAGACAATACCAAGAAAATAAAGACAGTTAATTCAAACCTTTTTCGTCTTTAGAGTTTTTGACCTTTGTTTGTGATTTGTAAGCTTTTAGACTCATCTCGTCAGGAAAACTATTAATCCAAAAAACTTAACGCAAGTCCAATAAAAATTTAGAAAAAATGAACCAATTTATCGAAATTAAAATCTAGGCCAGATGACCCGTAAAACTTAAGTTTGGCCTAAATTAATATTTCTTAAGGACAGTCGGCGTTATTAGCTTTTAGTGATATTATTTAGTTTTTCATCAAAATTTTCCAACCACAATAAAATCGTACTACATTAAGACATGCATTACTAATTAACTACAAAAATTTATAGAACATACTATTCATAAAAATATCCAAAAATTATTTTGTACAATTTTTTAGGGTATGTTTTGCATTGTCATTGACAAGCTTTCAAAGTGATCATTATGGTCTTATTATGACCTTCTTTTAAGATATTTCCTCAAGACGGTTAATAAACTAATAATAATTGGACCATACAACGAAAGTTGAAAAATAAAAATATCTTTATTTATGTATAATTGTGTATGCTATATAGAACTCTTACGTAGATATATGTGATATTACTAGAATTTTTTTTGGGTGTTTGAGGGGAGGTTACATCCGTCTTTGACTAGACCATATGACTTTGTTTTTGGATTCGGCTCCTCTCCATTCTTGAAGAAAACAGGATTGGTTTAGTTTTGATTTTTTCTTTATATCATCCTAAATTTATTTTGATGATTGGAGGAACTGTTCGTCATGTAGATTTCAGTGAGAATACAAGTCATATCAAGAATAATATTAATTAGTATCTGATTAACATGATTTTAAAGAAAAAATAGACTGACACACTGGATTGGACTCATTGATTCAAGACAAATATAAATCGATCACTTGTTGAACGATTTTTGAATAATGTGATTTTTGGGATGATTGCATTTCTTTACAAGCTTTACAATATGAACAAGACCGATCATCAAAATAAGCCCTCAACTAGACCCCAAAAAATCTAACTGAAACAGTTCAGTTTTTATCGAAACCATCTCGCTCCTTATTCTTTTTTCGGTAAATAACTAGCAAAAATGATACTCACACAATAATTCAAACACAATAAATTACACAATTTCTCACATACATATGGGTTCTATACACACTACTACGTATGGGCCCCACATGTATGTGAGAAATTGTGTAATTTATTGTGTTTGAATTATTGTGTGAGTAACATTGTTGAATAACTAGTCCGAGGGTGACTTGCCAAAACTAGGTGACAGTGATTGGCCACCGTCCATGCATTTTTCTTGTGCAGTTTCGATCGTGTCTTGTACGTACCTGAGCCTATATCGTCCCCAGTCTGGTAGGCAAAACTTGGAAGAATAATTGAAGGGAATATTCTAGTTCATTGCTGTGGTAACACTCACAATAAAAGGCCAATTTTGTTAACAACTATATGCTCTCAACCAATTGGGGGTGCTTCTAAGGGCCTGTTCCGCAACGCGAAATAAGAACTTATTTTTTAAGAAGGTAATTTCAAGTTTAAAAATGATAAGTTTATTAAAATTTAAAAATATGCAATATGGATCTTGTTTGAAAGATTTTATTGAGATCTTTAATACGGTGTAAAAAAAATTAAAAAATTATTTTTCATTTGTATTATTTTTTTAGTTTCAAAATATGAAATAAGTACTTATTTTTTAAGAAGGTGTTCTGAAACGGGCTCTAAATAAACCCAATTCTTTTAACTCCGGGGTTTGAGCCCGGTTGTGGGTTTTTTTGGGTTCAGGTATATGGAGTATGGACAGCCTCTGAATCCTTTATAAACTAATTTATTAACTTCTCATAACCCTTGCTTATGTATGACTTGTGGCAAAAAAAAAAGTGGACAAAACTAATAGGGAAAACTATTATAAATTGTACAACTTAACAAAATCTATGATAAATAAGATTCACATTTCAATTATTTTAAGTTCTTGGAAACACACATGTACAAGTAATAATTCAATGTCATTGGGGCACTATGCGGTAGTGCTGCAAACTATTCTCTTCACACATTTGTATGAGCTCCATAATTTTGGGGACCACACAAATATGTAATAGAGAAAGAGGTTGATGCACTACATGTAGTGCCTCAAAGTCCAAAGACATTGAATAATTTTTCCCCTATGTACAAGAATAACTTCATAGAGGGAAAATAAAGGGTAAATTACATTAAGCCCCCCTTAACTATCATCCATTTTCGAGTTGTCCCCTTATTGTTTGAACTCAAACACTTAACCCCCTTAAACTATACAATTTGCAAATGGGGTGAACTCTGTTAATGGGAAACGTTAACTGACTCTTTTGCACTGTAGCCATTAGCCCTACATCATCTTCCTCAAAATGTGTTGAAATGGACTCACGGCCATTAACAACCTACCTCAACAACACCAATTAACCTCACCTGCGGTGTGCAGTGAATAAGCCCATACTCTCTCTCTCTCTCTCTCTCTCTCTCTCTCTCTCTCTCTTATAAGTCTCATCTCTCCCACAAAATCAAATAGCCAATTCCAGTTATACTCCCCAGTCTCCACCAATTTACATCCCTGATGTCACTTCCACCATCGCAGGCGAATTGAATAACCTTTGGAACACAATCAGTTCTGGGTTGACAGGGACGAGATGTTGGCCGAAGCTTTTGGTCCCTGAGTCGTGCTCTTCCGCTAAGGTGTAATGGTTTTGGGGTTCAATTTGGATAGGGTTTACTTCAATCGATGGGTCGATTATGGTAGAAGAGGAACTGAGACTCTTGTGGCAGGCTCAATTGGTGGTTTTAGCGCCGGCTATAGTAATCAGAGCTTGATTGAGTCCATAAAGGAGGTGTGAAAATCAATTATCTAAACAAATGAGTGCAAAATTCAGGCCCTGTTCCGCTCAAGTTCGTATTTTTTATAGTACATATTTATTTTTGGATGCTGCTAAATACAACTGCAAATTTACTACATGTAGCCAATTCATAAAAGTAAATTTTTGGATTCCCTTTTATGAATTGGTTGCATGTAGTAAATTCGCAGTTGTATTTAGCCGGGCCCTTATTTTTTGCTCTAAGAAATATGTCATTCTCTCCCAATATATCACCTTTAATTCAAAAAATACTTACGACATCCTTTAAGAGCATCTCTACTTCTTACTCAAATCTTGACTTAAACTCAAATTTGAGTAAAAATCGTCTAAAACCCTTTTCCACTCCTTATCCAAACCTATACCAAATTTGAGTTTTACTCAAATTTAGACTCAAATTTGGTTAAAACTCAAATTCTTACTTAAATTTTTGAAGGCAAATTTTACACCTTTAAATTTACAATATTGCTATTAATGAAGTTTTTATTCAAATTTGTGCATATTTGTGCTTGGATTTGAGTTTACTTATTGGAACACACAATACCAAATTAAGTTTTTACCCGAATTTTTATTCAAATTTAGATAAAAATTTGAATAAGGAGTGAAGATGCTCCAACAGAAACGAGCCTCATTCGGCTTTAATTATTCGCAGAGTGTAGAGAGAAAAATGTGGGTGCTTTTAGAATTCCCCATGGAAGCCGGCCCCTGTCCCCTCGTGCACAATGCCACAGACTCTCAGGTGAGACCAAAAAGCTCTCCGCCTTTCACTTCCCCAACCAGAACTCCAACCAAACACCAGCAATGGCCTAACCCACCCACCCACCCTCTCCCGCTCTCTCTCTCTCTCCTCGTTTCCATCGCCCTCTCTCTCTCTCTCTCTCTCTCTCTCCTCAATGGCCTCATCAATCTCCGGCCTCTCCTCCACATTCAAACTCCAAAACCCCACCCCCAACAAATCCCCACTCGCCCGAGTCTACTCCGCCTCCTTCCCCGCCCGATCAAAGCTCCTCGACCGCTTCTCTGTCCAATCCGTGGCCAAGGAAATCCCCGCAAACCTTTCCAAGCCAAAAAACGAGACGCTGAAAGAAGAGATTAAGAAGAAGGGGCTGGAGAAGGACCCGAGGGAGCTGTGGCGGAGGTACGTCGACTGGCTGTACCAGCACAGGGAGCTGGGGCTGTACCTGGACGTGAGCCGGGTCGGGTTCACGGACGAGTTCGTCGCCGAGATGGAGCCGAGGCTCCAGGCGGCGTTCCGGGCCATGGAGAAGCTCGAGAAGGGGGCGATCGCGAATCCCGACGAGGGGAGGATGGTCGGGCATTACTGGCTCAGGAACTCGGGGCTCGCGCCGAGTAAGTACCTGAGGTCGCAGATTGAGGCTACTTTTGATGCTGTGTGCTCGTTCGCCGACGACGTCGTCTGTGGTAAGGTCAGTTTTTTTTTCGTCGATTGCGTTTCGTAGAGAAGTGGTGTTGTTCTGTGGCATGGGGTGCTGATGTTGTTTTCCGCCAATTGAAGTCAGCGTATACTTTTCAATGGCTTCATTTCCGTGGGACACTTCATCAATTGTGTGAGAGTCCACGCGATAACAAACCGAACAACTCAACCAAGATAAATTTGCCCATCAAAGAGACCACAATTACTACAAGCCCAACCCAACTACAAGCCCGATTATGAGGTGAATTAATCCCAACAAATACCAGGGGACGAACACCCACATGTAGTTGAGGAGACTCAAACTCCTGACCTCCTAGTGAGATGCAAGAGTCCTGACCAACTGACCTAGCCCCCAGTTGGTTAGTGGCCTGTTTGATAGTAAATGAAATTGAAGTACTGAACTCTCTTCTCGGTGTATATGACTAGGGCCGTGCAGCCCGTGGCATTTGTACGGAACCGAGTCTGAGTTTATGATGTTGCAGTTTTTAACTGATGATACTGAGAGTGAAGTATTGAACTTGTCTTCTCCGTGTTTATTGAAAATATTAAGTTTTGAGAGTTCACGTTTTTTTTAAATCTGAAGTGTTCACATATTTAGCTAGTGAACTTCTAAGGTTGGACTCAATTTTCAGAATGTCATTGGAGTTGTGTGCATTATTCAAGGCACTAGATTTGAAGCTAGTTATGCACTCGTAATGGTTTAACTGTGTTATTGAACTGGGCATAACCTATATCATGGCTTTCCTGGGGTGGTTGTCAAACTCGGGGTAATTTTACAAAATCGTTGCATTAATTTTGAATTGTTAATTGTGAAAATTGAGGTTCTGTGAACTTTGAGCAATCTTTTGGACTGGGAATTACCAATTGCAGTTATTGCTAGCAAACAAGAAAACTTGCATTGATATGACTTGTGGGATATTTTTGTTTTAGTTGATTTAATCAGGCAGAATATAAATTTCAAGGAAATTATATAAAGCACAGAAGTTTTACGTGAAAACTCTGAAACAGGGAAAAATATGTGACCTAATTCAGCCAACCACTCCACTTCCATCAAGAACAAACTACAAGTTGCGGTTTACATATTGAACCTAGGTAAATGCACATGCCTAAGGTTGTCAATATGCCAACTTGTGAGTGTGCTGCTTGTACAACTACCTCAGAATCCACGATATCTAAGGTTTTCACTTTATGTTTGAATGTTGAGAACACCTCCAGAATCTTTCACAAACCAATTGATCCACCCATGTTTTACAACCAACTTAGACAATCTTAAATCCACTAAGGTAATCTCCACCATGTATATGAATGAAGTGAAAGGTTGGAGAATATTCACATGTTGCATCTTCTCTGGCTTTCACAGCATGTTTTGGTCTGCCTCTTGACTTGTATTAATGATAGGAGAACCCTAGGAAGACTTGGAACCCAATCTGGAATTGGAAGTCCAAATAATGAGGAATTTGGAATCCTACATCATTGGCTCTAGGAGTCGTAGAGTATGCAATTGATAGACCCAAAAACACTCTTTCTCCTGCTTCTTGCTTGATGCCCACTCCTAGTTGCAAGAAGCGTGGGGTGGGACTGCGGGAGAAGTGAGGACATGTAGAAGAGTCTATGTTGTCGGTGCTATTGGAGTTTGTCCCGCATCGGTTAATTTTCTCCTCCAAAACTATTATATGAACCTGGGCGGCCTCTCCACTCATTTGCCAATTGATTTTGAGTTGGATGCTTTAACATGGTATCAGAGTTAGGGTTTCGGTAAATTTGTTCCCCCTTGTTTGTGCCATAAGTGCACCATTGTTTCTTGTGATCCATGTGTTATGGATTGTTTGTTTACCTCTCCACGGGCGAGTCGGGGGTCGGACGTGCAGGGAGTGTTGGAGTTTGTCCCACATCGGTTAATTATCTCCTGCAAAACTAATATATGAACCTGGGTAGCCTTTCAGCTCATTGCCAATTGGTTTTGTGTTGGATGCTTTAACAGATTCTGTGAAGCGTTTATAGATTTTATACTCTAAATATGTAATGAGTAAATTATCATTTATCATGAGAATAAAAAGCACTAAAAGTAATTTGAATTAATTCTTATCTGTAAATTTATGTTTGCTATACATTTTTTTCCTGTTTGGTAGCTCTTCATCATTTGTTTCTTTGAAATGTATTTGTGTGAGAGAATCCTTCCTGGTAGGGAGTGAGGCTCTTGCTGGTTGGGAGTGGGAGTGAGGTTCATTAGGAGCTTTCTGCAGCTAAGGACCTCTCAGTCACCGATCGAGAGACCACCTGGCAGTTTTGCACACTTAAACTTACTTAGCTTGGCTTTGCTTTCAGGCTTCAACCTCTTGCCTTCTAAACCGTTTCAATATTTCCTGCTTGTCAAGCATTGTAGATCACACTAAATTAAATCTGAAACAAATAGTGACACTAAATATCCATCTAAAGTCTATCTAAACCAGAAATGAATACTTACAAGTGTTCCAGAAACAATTACAACTCAGATAGGCAATCACAATTTGAATAGGTTTTGCGGCTTTTGCCAAGGGATTGCTGTTTATGCACCTCTCTTATCCTTGAACCTTCTGCATCATGTAAGTGACTATGTATATTTGAAATAATTCCTTGATTCTAACAGTACTTTCTTCATGGCATTGTTGGCAGAGATGCAGCTTTATCAGTTTTCCTTTTGTTGTATCTGATATCTGGATATAAAACCACAGATTAAGCCCCCATCCTCTCCTGAGGGTCGCTTCACGCATATACTTTCTGTTGGAATTGGAGGTTCTGCCCTTGGACCACAGTTTGTTGCAGAGGCGTTGGCTCCTGATAATCCTCCTCTCAAGGTATGTAAACAACCTTGTATTGGAACATCTGTTTTCTTGATGGCATGTCTGAAATTGGTCATAATTTTTGTTTTCTGAAGATAAGGTTCATTGACAATACGGATCCAGCTGGCATTGATCATCAGATTGCGCAGCTTGGTCCTGAGTTGGCTTCAACACTAGTAATAGTGATATCAAAGGTCTGCATGGGGATCTTTCTTTTTGTTCTTAGTTGTTTTAGCTGTCACCAATCACAGTCTAAAGCACGCTGCTAATGTGTACTCGGTTGCAATTCTACTCAGAGTGGAGGTACGCCGGAAACCAGAAATGGTTTATTGGAAGTACAAAAGGCTTTTCGTGAAGCTGGCCTGGATTTTGCGAAACAGGTTTTGATCTCAGGTTCTTGTTTCTGCTTTTGTTTTGTTTTCTTAGCTCTTCAGAGTTCAGAATATAAATCAAGTAAACATCATTCTACAAGATACTGAAACTTGATTAACTATGCAGGTATTGACTGATATACATGTAATGATAGGGAATGCTTTTCTTTTGTCTTGTGTATTCCTGTTTGGTTGCTACTGTGAACTTTAAGTTTTGTTATAAAATCTGTGTCCAGCTGTCTCCTACGACATAGTGTTAAAACTCCTATTGACAAGCGACTTTAATTTTTTTGGTAAACTTTGTTACTTTATATGCTATTTGGTCTTTGCAGTTGCTTTAATCTATGTGGATCATAGTTGTTTGATTGTTTTATATGCCATACAGATGGTTTGGCTTCATTGAGTTTACCCACTAGGGTTGAAAACACTATATAACACATTGCTGTTTATAAGTGTTGGAATATAAATAGTTACTGTGTTACTTATTGGAATAGTGTTTGTGTATAATTGCTCGGTTAATAGGCTACTTTTGATGTTGATGGACCCTTGGGGTGTAGTTCGCCTGTAATTAGTTGTCAACAATGTCATGTTGTCACCAGATAACCATGGTTATTGGTTCTCATGGATCATGACTTTGCCCAATGTACTTGTGTGGTTGGGTGTACATAGAATTGAGGTTTACCTGTAAGGGGGTTCCTTATCATCAGGGTTCCATTCATAGTAATTTCTGGGACGACTTGGCAAGTATTAGAGAACCGGTTGTTTAGCCACCACCTTAACTTGTTGCATGTCCTCAACAATTTTCGAACCATTATTAGCTGAATGGGCTTGACTTGTGCTGCTATAAGCTTATATGTACGATAATTCTGTTGTTTCTAGTTCCAATTTTATGCTGGCTTGTGATTTTTTTCTTCATATATTATTTTCCAGGGTGTTGCCATTACACAAGCGAATTCCTTATTAGACAACACCGCGAGAATTGAGGGGTGGTTAGCTAGGTTTCCTATGTTTGACTGGGTGGGTGGTAGAACTTCAGAACTGTCTTCAGTTGGTCTACTTCCAGCAGCTCTTCAGGTTCGTTATCTTTGTATGCAGAACTCAGTGTGTCCTATCTTCTACTCCGAACTACACCCTTATTTAGACAGAATTTGTATTTCAGGGAATTGATATTAAAGAAATGATTGACGGTGCTTCATTGATGGATGAGGCAAATAGGACGACAGTGGTAATGATTTGCTATACAAATGTCTCTTACTTTACTTGAGCAACTAAATAAAGGACTTTTTATGCAATTGTGGGAGATGAGTCTTCATCTTCTCATGCAACCGAATAAAGGACAGCAACATTTTTTAGCAGGACATCCATTTCATCTTTTATCTTCTTTATATTCTCTTCATATTTCTTTTGCTGGCCTTTCAAAGGATGGTCTTTCATCTATTTCTGGTTATAGGTTGGTGAATTATATTGCAGTGCTCCTCTCTCTAACCGGTTAAGTTTATAGATGAGTTGGTGGTTAACAATCTCATATATTTTAAAGCAGGCAATAGATCTTGTGTTTCAAACTTAAAAATTAAATACTTGGACATGTTTGGCGCGCTTGCGGGGGGAAGTCTGAGTACTACGGTTTTCCTCTTTGTAACAGCTTAAGATTTTAGATGAGTTAGTGGTTAGCAATATGATGGGTTTGAATTTCGTAGTCACTACCAGAATGTTGTTCGATTAACAATTTCCAGAATTGTACAAGCCAGCGTATCTTTCACTAAATTGCAATTCATGTTTTCCAGTTCATCTATTTTCCTCTCCCAAAATTCTGTTTTAGCTGGGAAAGGCTCTTTTTTTGGTGTAGATGGGTGAATACAGTTCATTTTTTGGTACGCTAGTTATATTTCTTTAATGTATAAGTAGTTTCCGATCTTCCTTCTCTATAGACTTATTGATCCGCTATTAGCTTGATCCTTGTGTGGTATCTTGCCACTCCAAGAGGGATAAGTGGAGGGTGCATATCCCTGTCAGAGATGCCATCATGAGCGTATGTGCCTTTCTTATCATCAAAGTTAAAATGGTGAGGCAAATAGATCGATAGAGCTGCATTATAGCTTAGTTATGTGCCAACTACTCCAGTTCTCTTTGCTGCAGAATCGGAAATAGTTCAGTGCGATGATTACAGGGCTCATTGCTTAAATCGGTTTAATTGTCTAGCCTATGAGGATCACCTAAATAGATTGAATGCTTATTGTTTTGATCGGCTAGATTGAATACTTAGTTAATATGTACTTCCCATGTGGACATTGAACAGAATGTGTACATTTCCAGATACACTTGGTGTGAGATTGCCTTGTTGAAGGTGGAAAAGTAATTTTGTTGCACTGCTCGTACTTTTATTTGCTTCCTATTTCTATTTGACTAACACTCCCATCTTTCAAAGTGATCACCCACACAAGTACAGAACAGAAAATTTTGATTTGATTTCTGTTCTTCAGGTGAGGAATAATCCTGCAGCGTTGCTAGCTTTATGCTGGTACTGGGCTTCTGATGGAGTAGGATCCAAGGTGTTGCTTCAGGCCGTCATTTCTTAAACTTTATTCGTGCCTATGATATGTTGCAATCACACTGAAAGCTATGCTTTGTTTTCTTTGGCTTTCTACAGGATATGGTCGTTCTTCCTTACAAGGACAGCCTACTATTATTTAGCAGGTACTTACAGCAGCTGGTCATGGAATCAATTGGGAAGGAGTTTGACCTGGATGGTAATCGGGTATTACTAATCATCTCTTTTCAACTCTTATTGTTTGAAGGAGGGTCAGATAATGATATAAAAATGTCATGTTTATTTCGCTGGAATTAGAATTTTTTACCAATGACGTGTTGCGACTCATCTGGTGAGGACTAAGAAAGCGTAAATGTGAGGCCAAGATTGTTTATTGCAGATGATATTTTCCCCTTAGCATTTAGAGTGTCAACTGCTCAGGAACAGCCGTCTGGAGCAGGGGGACTTGTTTGAGGATAGCTCGTTAATCTTTCTTTGGAGGCATTTTAGTTTGTAGGACTTGCAGAAATGACTGTGTTCGCTTGGGTCTCTAAAACCAACCCCTCTCTTTGCGCACAGTCCCCAATAAGTTTTCTCTCCAATTATTACTCTCATTTCTCTATCTCTCTCCAGCTCATTCCCCCAAAAACCTCCCTCAAAACTCAAACCAAACAAAGCCTAGCTTTGCTTACATTTGCCACATGTGATCTATTGACACTGTGGCAGTTCTTCTAGCTACTTTGTACATATTATTCCAATTTGCTTTCTAGCCCAGGCCATGTGTTGATTTTTATTGTTAAACCAAAGTTGTCGTTTAATAGCTGGTGCCTCTTCAGTGTTTCCTGCACTAAAAACAATGGACGTGGAGGTTTCCTATCTACTGAAATTTGATTTTGTACCCTTGCATCCTTTTCTCAACCCGTTGTATGGGAAATTGTAAAGATTGGATATTGATTAACTAAGTGTCGAAATTGCATTTGATAATGTTTTTGCAACTTGTTAACATTTTTTCGTAGATGTTTTGCCCCTTTATCCATGAACCCAGATCTACTAGCTAGATATACTGATTTAAGACATGAATACCCCTGCTCACAATAGGTAATAGACATCTCTCATAGATATTGCGGCATGTGAGGGAGTCGGTCTTAATTTTGTGCAAGTAGCTGCAGTTGTCGTTTGGTAATGCTGACAGAAGAAAGCTTTAGTCCTTTTTAATGAGCTATAAGCTTTAAGCATTAGTTGAGCATAGTATTTAAAATGCTACATGTTGGTTGCCAGTAACAATGATGCTGGAATATTCCTGCTCAAGAGTTACTTTGCTTTTCATGAGTTCTTAAGCTAAGTAAAAAGTCCTGTTTTATATTGTGTTTTAGTTTGGCCACTCATAGTAGCCTCTTTCTCTGTCTTCTTTACCTCAACAGGTGAATCAGGGACTTACTGTTTATGGAAATAAAGGGAGCACAGATCAGCATGCGTGAGATTTTGTTCTGACTTCTCATTTGGCTGCGTAGACCATGTTTTTATAGATATGGCCATAACTAAGCCTTTCATTGTCCTGTTAAACAGCTACATCCAACAACTGAGAGAAGGCGTTCATAACTTCTTTGTCACATTTATTGAAGTCCTACGTGATAGACCCCCTGGCCATGATTGGGAGCTTGAACCAGGGGTCACATGTGGTGACTACCTGTTTGGTATGTTACAGGTTAGTTTTCCCTTCACCACTGAGGTTGAAATGCGAAGATTGGATTTGTGCTGAGTGTGCGCTATGAATTAGGTCAGCAAGGGTAGATACTGGCCAAGTGATCACATCTATATTCTGTGTTGTACTATTAATGAACGGGGGAAAGGTGAAAGCTACCCTGTCCTTGTTACTAAAGGCTCTGAACATAATCTCCACTATCCACTGGGATTTTGGTTTAAGGCTGAGCTGACTACATATTTGTTACAAACAATCAATTGATTTGAACTTTGACGATGGTGTCAGGTTGTTGACTACTGGTAGCCGTAAGAGAGTAAATGAGCTCTATAATCAATATTCAACATTTTCTGTTGTATACTACTGCCCAAATTAAAATATGAAAGGATAACATGGAAGCATTGGTGGTTGAACATACTGAGCGTTAAGTGAGAACCTACCATGAACATCATCCACTGCTCTTTCGCATTGGACTTTGAGGCATTCATATGAATGAGGATCCTCATGTCATCTCCGAGCCTTCAGTAACATTCTTTATCATTTTGCAATGTTCTAAAAGTTGCTAGGCACTAGTTGGGCGGTTGGACACCTTCGAGCTTTGAGGCCTAGTAATTGGCGCATAGCAATTAGTAATCGACGCATAGCCATTAGTCAGATAGGTCCCCCGCCAGCGATTAGTTCCGATTTTAGAACACTCATTTTGTTGTTGTCCTTAGAAAATTTTCAGCATCGACAAGTTGCTGCTGCATTTGAAACTCTTTGCAAAGGAAAGAACCACCCGGGCATAGTATCTTAGTTTATACTCTCTTGGTGCTACTTTCAACCCCGTACTGGACCTGAGTTAAGAACCTTTGGAAAAACCAAGATCTTTGATAAACTGGTTCCTCGGGCATTACTCAGAGAAAGCTTGTGCTATTTAAACCGTCAACCAAGTATCTGGTTCAGCTTTGCATACGTCCAATTGTTTTACAGTTCTTGTGCGCGGGCGAGTGTGTGTGTGTGTCTATCTCTTTCTTTTTTTGAATGCCTGTGGCTGTACCCTGTGGGCTGAGTTTTGGCACCAACATGCTATGCCACATGGACATGGCAATATGTGGGAACGTGGACTGTGTGATAAGTTATGCAAATGTAGGAGTCAAATCGCATATATCGTGTTAAATTGTTTAGGCCCGATTCATTGGATTGCACTTTGTAAGGAGTGGTATATGATTCCTACTTCTGGAAATTGTTGGTGAAGGGAAATAAAAAGGTCAAATCCTCGATTAAGTGAACTAAAGGGACAGGGGAATGATATAATTCTATTTTTTAAAGGTCATTTTTGTCATTGAACATTACTTTCTTTTTCCCAACTCATCTGGCCTAAACTCATTGTGACTCTTTTTCAGGGCACAAGGTCAGCTTTGTATTCTAATGATCGGGAGTCCATTACAGTGACCGTGCAAGAAGTGACTCCGAGATCAGTGGGGGCAATGATTGCACTGTATGAACGAGCAGTTGGTATTTATGCCTCGCTGGTCAACATTAATGCTTACCACCAACCTGGTAAATGCCTATTTCCTTTTGCTATCGCTTAGAGTTTGGGGGTCCAGCTGACAATTGTTGTTTTGGAACAAAGCTATATTTTTGTGAGAAAGACATTTTGTGCATATAGGAACTGTCCTCTTACATCAACGTTATGTCGTTATCTCATGATTCTCAGGTGTGGAAGCTGGGAAAAAAGCAGCTGGAGAAGTACTAGCTCTCCAAAAGCGGGTCCTTCAAGTACTCAATGAGGCCAGGTATGTTGTCCAAATTTCAAGATTGTGATAATCCAGGATGTTTTGTCCATAATTTCTGAGAACCATGCATAATTTTGGTGGAAGATGTTCTAGCTAAAGGCATCATGAATGATGTTTATAAAAAAAAGAAAAAAAGGCTGAAGACATTGTCACCATTAGGTGATGCAATTGATTGTGTCATTACATCAATGAGCAGGATACCATCACAATACAGTCGGTATATTATATTCTTTTCTGATTTTTAGTCAAAATGAACATGTGTTTCCACCCTTCCATCTCAAAGGTGCGGCAAATTAACGTTGCGCGTGTTCTAAACATTTAGGCTTTGTAGGTCTTTTTATTTGTTTCATGCCCTACAAAAATACCCTCGATTGTTAAGAGTACCTGACCTGACTGATATTTTCATTAATATCCTCACAACCTGGCATTTAGCCATGCTCTATATTTGTAAATGGCCCAGCTTTGGTTAAATATAATCCCTTCTGTGTTTATTACCATTTGGCCTTCTGGGACACTGATAACTAGTTTTGTGAAATTTTCTTTCTTTTGTCCCCCAGCTGTAAAGACCCTGTTGAGCCATTAACACTTGATGAAGTAGCTGAACGTTGCCATGCTCCTGAAGATGTACGCAATGCCATCTCTCTAAAAACTCTGTACCCAATTATAGCTCCTGTATACCATGCTTACCTGACCATTTTTGTGGTCTTTGCAGATTGAGATGATTTACAAGATTATCGCCCACATGGCTGCCAATGATAGAGCACTTATAGCTGAAGGCAGCTGTGGCTCACCTCGTAGCATCAAAGTTTTCCTCGGAGAGTGTAATCTTGATGAAATGTACGTGTGAGTTGCAACTTGAGAACCACCTTTCATGAGGTACCGGAAAAGGCTCTGTCCGCTGGTTTTTTACAGTCAGATTTGGATATTTGTTGAGATTTGAGAATGACTGCATTGAAGTTGTCTGAAATAAAATCCTGTTTTGGGTGGTTTGATTTGCCTTCGCATCTACCAGAAATTCATAAGGGGCAATGAGATGAAAACAGTCTATACATGAAAGCAATACCCAATATTGTCGTTAATATTATCTCTGGAAAGTTTCATGTTAATTCGAGTTAAACTATGATAAGGTTTTATGAACCAAGTGTGTGTTAGTTTTCATTAATCTGACCTTGTTTTGCTAAGGTTCTTATTTTTAAGCTTTTATTTTTCACTTTACGAGACAGGTCATTCTTTTACAATACATTACATTTAATTCAAAAAATAAATACTTATTTTCCTCAGCGGAATGGGGCTAAGTATTTGGGCAAGGCAGATTACAAGGACATTGCTCTTTTCACATGCTCATTTTTTACTCAAAATAAGAAAAGAATTTGGACGCTCTTGTGAAAGAGAAGAAAGACAATTTGAGATTTGGTGATTCTGGGTCCCAAGGCACGGTAGGCTGTTGTGCCCTCGATTTGTATTCTGTCCCAAGCTTGAAAATATAATACGTGTTCATTCCCGAGCTTGAAAATATAATCTGAACCGTTCGCTATGTAAGACTCGACTTGAGCAACAACTCCATGAAATCAAGTCAATCGGGCAATCAAATCAAATAGTTTTGCTGTGCATTTTTAAAATTTGCCGTAGTCCTTCAAAATGTCGGAACTGCGAATATGACTTTCTGATGGTGAGTAGGTTGGACTTTTTCGGGCTCATGGATTTAACTTTCTGATGGTGGGTAGGTTGGACTTATCCGGGCTTATGGATATGACTTTCAGATTCCATCAGAAGGATTATTTCTATCTTATAAGATAGATCAGTTCTCCTCTTCTTAAATCATGATCTTATCTCTACTAAACATTATACACATCTGGTTACAGAATAAAAGTAATCTGGGACGGAACCAGGATTTTCTAAATGCGGGGGTCGAACTATGAAATTTTAAGGTTCAGGATCTATAGTTTGTTTGGTTTAGGTTTTGAGGGAGGTTTTTTGGGTAATTTGTAGAGAGAGAGATAGAAAGAAAAATGGTATTAGTAATTCAAGAAAAAAATTATGGAAGACTGTGCGCAAAGAGAGGATAGGGTTTTGGAACCCAAAACAAACACATTCTTTAAATGTCTAAATAACATCAAATACAAAATACTACATAAAATTTAAGTGTTCTTAACAAACAAAAAACACCTAATATTAATATTGAAATTCCCAAAAAAAAAAAAACCCAAACAATTACTAGTTCCGTCTTTGTAAGTAATTGTATATCGTTTATTTATGTGCTAATTGCTATAAATCCATCTTTAAGAATCTAACACAACCCAATACCCATGCATGTGTTTTGATTTCTTATTACTCCAGGTTTTTATGGCACAATGGAATGAACACAAAGGCTATCTAGCAAATGAAATAAACATTTAAGTCTACGAGTAACTTTTTAATCCACAAGAAAAAAGAAAGAGACTCAAGAAGTTTTTGTTGACCGGCAATATAATTTTTATTGGTTGAAAGATGCCTCAACCCTTAAGTCTTCCTTGCCTATTTATCTAGCAGACCAAGCAAAAAAATTACTTGGAAACCAAAACTATAAGCAAAAAGGAAAAAAGATTCCGAGAAACTAACTCCATGGAAATAAGAAATCTTACCAAAACTTGGAAATAAGAATATAAAAAATATGCAAAACAGGCGGCACAAATAAGATCTCATAGCAATACTATTTCCTAAATAAAAGTTTCCAAAACAAAATACTCCATACTTTATTATTCATTCTTTGACTTGATACGGTTCAGTCATTCTAGAAACATCCCGGCCACTTGTTCTACATCATCGTAGGAGAACTTCGAATTCAGCCCCGTTCCGGAACGCGAAATAAGTACTTATTTTTTAATAAGGTAATTTCAAGCTCAAAAACGATGGGCTTATTAAAATCTAAAAATATGCAATATAGATCTTGTTTGAAAGATTTCATTGAGATCTTTAATATGGTGCAAAAATAATTTAAAATTTATTTTTCATTTACATTATTTTTGAGTTTGAAAATGTGAAATAAGTGTTTATTTTTTAAGAAGGTGTTCCGGAACGGGCAGTGTTCATACATAGCTTGTCAGAGAAACGCAGCATTGGGTACTGAAACCCGACAATTATCAAAAAATTGGGTAAGGTCATATATGCTATTTTTTTTTTTGCCACGACGATATACATCAGCTGGGGTTAGTGGGGGTGTTAGAGTTAGCACGGGAAGACCAGAAGCTATCCATAGCCCTGGTCCCCTAAAGGGTCTGCCCTCTGTGGGGCTCGAACCCAAGAAATCTCATTTGGGGGTATTAATTATCTAAATAATTTGCTTAGTAATCACCCATTTTTTCCATAACCCTCAAACAATACCTTAGATCTTAGGTCTTGTTTGGCCTAACAAGTCAAATGACTGTATTTAATTATTTTTCGTATTTGTTAATTTTTCGTTAACTTTTTATGGATTATTACTTCATCATGACGAATGGAATCTAAAATGTATAAAATTATGATCGAAACTCATTTTTTAATAAAGACGAAAAAAGTGGCTTATTGTTTTATTTTTGTCTTTATTCAAGAAATTTAGGTTTCGACCGTAATTTCTAACTTTTTAAATTCCTCTCAAAGCAATAATTCACAAAAAGTTGACAAAAAACTAACAAATGTAAAAAAACAATTGAATAAGGACAAAAAAAAAGTCATTTAAACCCGTTCGTTTTGGGATTTTAAATTTGAGTTTATAGATAATGATTGTAGAAAGAAATAAAATAATGATTGAAAATAGTGATAATGATTGGACGGAGATAGAGAAAAAAATAAAATTAATGATTAAAAAAAAATAAGATAATGATTAGAATTCAAAATCAAAAATTTTAAACTAACGGGGTCTTAGCTTATCAGGCCGAACAACCTCTAATTATAGATAACAATATGAAAATTATTCAATATCATTGGACACCGCAACCCCGTAAAAATGTGTGAGAAAATAAGGTATTAGAGTATGAGGGAGTGACGGAATAATTACTGGATGCCAGTGCAGCGCTTCGGCAGCCGTTTTGCCAGGGGTTGGCCCCCATGAGTCCATGACAAGCTGGGTGGTGGGCCATCTTCTCAATAAATATCAAAACCCACATCCAGATAGCCTCCAGTTTTCAAAAATTTTCAAAATTAAAAACTTCTAGAATATGCTCTTGCCAGTAAACAAACAGGCGTCAAAATGGAATTAACGAACCTGACAACAACGAAGCAATATTTAAAAAAAAAAAAAACAGTATTACACGTGTCATCACACCGAAGCTACAGACGATGATTGAGCTGCTTGTGATTTTGATATCAATAAATTTATTTTTGACAATATGATAGTAGTACATTGATGAAATATATAGCATAAAAAAATAACTTGAATGATGAAAAAAGAAGTGCATAAATCAATTCTCTTGATTTTTGTATTTCTATTTATATACTACAGTTTTTTTTTTATTCATTCAAGTACATCGAAAAAAAATTTACTCCATTTCACCCATTTTGATAGTCCCATCTTTTATTTTAGAGTGTCCCTAAATACATGCTCCCTTTCCAAAAATCAATTATGGAAATTTGATAAAATTCCATTAGTACTCTTAAAATAGAAGTACTACTACCTACATCAATTAAATCACTTTTTTTTGATTGAGTGTAATTGAAAAGTTAAAATAGAAGTACTGCTACCTGTTAAGTTTTTGTGTATAATTTGGTTCGTATCGACGAGAGGAATTAGAAAAGTAAAAAATTATAATTTTTACACAATATTTTTAAAAAATATCCAAGAAAAATTCTGACTTTTTGTGGCTTTTTTCCTAACAGAATTGGGTCAAAGTCAATTTTTTTTTATTTTTTTGATTTTTCGAGAAGAACTAAGATTATATAAAAAAAATTGACGCAAAACTAACAAATACGAAAATTTTATAAGCAAAAAGTCAAAACAAAAAAATTTTACTCATAGTCTACAACTTTTAGGTCAGCAAAAACATCCCTTAAATAATTGTGCGACGAAACGGGGTGCGAAAATCAATTCCCCGAGCTTATCACCTCCTGTGATCCAAGTCTAGGCGCAACACAATTTCAAAAAACAGACGACCAAACCCGGGTTGCGTAAGCAGGAGAGAGAAAAAAAGAAAGAAAAGCATTATGGGGGTGTGCGGGCGGCTAGTGGTGGCCCACCACGCCATGTGCAGCCCCCCGACTCCAACGTTCGACTCACGTACCCGCATCTTTATGCGCTTTTATTTTCGATTTTCGCGGCCCCACTTCCACTATATACTCCATTAATTAAGCTAATTACAGTAATTACCAGTAGAAAAGAAACCAAATTGCCGTTAGGACGTCGTCGTTACACGCCCACCTCGTATACCCACGACATCGTTTGCTCCACCGGACCGGACATTTTTTTTAATCAAGTTTTGAAAAAAAAGGGATGTTTTTTTAAGAGAGAGAATTTGCAGCAGAGCTTTGGGCACACACTTCTCTCTCTCATCAGCTCTAATTTTTTACTGTAGGAGTAGTAAATAGCTGGAAGAAAAAGGGGTTATGGGTTTCTTTTTTCGGTTTCCTGCTTTCTTCTGCCTACTGAACCCCAAATCTACTCTCCCCTCACATTCGTCCACAGTTTGAACAGATCTCTCTCCTCTGTACTTTCTCTCTCTAGATCAGATTCAAGAACACACACACACACACTCTCTCTGTGTCAGAAACTTTCTGTTAGTTTCTCTTTTCCTACATTGCCTGCATTGATACTAAGGAAAGAGGGAAATCTCTGTGCTTGGTGTTTCTGCGGTGTTTTGGGTAGAAGAAACTGTGCCTTACTATTTCTGAACTGGGATATTGATATGTGAGTTTGGTATCACTTTTTACCGTACGAAAATCCCATCGTATCTATTACTTACTTGCACTGTCTGAAAATTTTGAACTTTCTAGTTACAGGTGAGTAAATTCCCTCTGCAACAATGTTCACAGAAGGTCTCGACAACAGTGCCCTTCGATGGGTCAGAGAGGTTTCCTTATTTCACATTCTTCTTTCACTCCCGTGTGTGTGTGTGAAACTGAGTCTACTGCTCTACATGTCCAATGTGTCGGTGTGGGTTTTGAATATTGTTGTTTTAAAGAAATTTCTTGAAATTCTGTGGTTTTCTTATTACGGTCATTTTTTTTGTCTGATTAATTGAAACACAGAGTTCTGTGAATCAGAAAAAGGAAGTTCCTTATTCAATGTCGAACCTCCGGCTCCGACCCGGCGCCGGTCGGGGTATTGGCCTCCCTCCGCCGTCGAATTTTCGAAGCGGGCACTTATCCGGCGTAGTTCCAGTTTCTAAAACCCTACCCGGCGACGACTTGGATGACAGTCGGTCCGCGACCGAAAACGATATGACCACCGATTCGGAGGATGAGGTTTACGGGGGGAGATACTCCCTCGATTCTTCCCCCCAAGATGATAGAGTTCCCACTAATAATGCAGCTGCACAAAGATACTACGGTTCTGCTCAGAGGCAACAACCTGTTTACGCCAGTGGATCAGTGTATTCCGATGATGTTACTTCATCTAGGGAAACAATAGGGAGAGGGAATGGGAATGTGGCTGAGAGGCTGATGAGGGGAGCCAATAGGTATCCGATTGGAAGGGATGGTTATACTGAGGATGAATCCTCTGATTCTGCTGCGAGCTCGGAGTTTTCGAGCACACAAGTGAGGAGTAACAATGGAGCTGGGCCCCATGCGAGAGCGTATGCCTCAGAGGGGTATGCATCGAGTGTTCCTTCTCGGATCAACGCGGAAAGTGCTGGAGTAAAGGTCTGTTCTCATTTTAAGTCCTCTTTTTATTTGTTTACTTTAGTGGTGATCTAATTAGCGAGTGTTCAGATGTTGTTTTTGTATGCGGACTTTGGGTATTGCTGAAAATACTGCTCTAATTTGTTAGTTTTTTCCTGTGTTGAGGTGCTCTTAATTTTTCATGTTGATTGTGGGTTAGAATAAGCATTAATGGGCTGTTTAGGTTCATTTATGTCCGAGCACGTGTGTTACATGTTAAGCGTCTGTTCTTTCGAACGTTTATTGAACAATCTTCTTGGAAACATTAAGTGATAAACTGAAGTTAGCGGATATGGAATCGGCTCGATGTAATTCTTCCTTTTAGAGTTCGATTGCATGATAATAGTATCAGTATGTACTGGACAAACTGAGCTGGTATTGGTCATGGTGAAGAAATTGAATGCCCCAATTGGGTGTTGAGTTGCTTCCCATAGCCGTATAGTTGAATGTTCTGAAACTTGTGTACTCATTGTTCTGTGCAGATCTTCTATTCCCAAGGTAATGAAATTCAAATACAAAGTCTTGGTACAATATTTAGTGTTGGAATTTGAACTTGGTTGGCGTTGGCTGTTGGTACTGAGATTAGTTCATCTCAAGTTGACTCCAGCTTTTTTGTTTGAAATTTCTGCTTGAGACATTGCTTCCTTCCTATTAATTTTTTTCAGCACTCGTATTTTCTGGAGTATCTGCTCCGTAAAATAACAGCTTTGCTGGCAGTTAAGAGCTATCCTTCTTGGCCAGCTAGTTATTTTTTACATCTTCAACTGGTTCGGTGACCTTTCGCCCACTCCCTTCCACTTAGGTAGAAATTTATCAGAATGACTTGCTGGTAACTGGTAAGTGGTAAGGATTTTGGTCTAGCTCAACTTAAACTAATGCTTTTCAATAGCTAAATTTAGACAGCCAAAGTATTTAGAGTGGAACGAGAAGGGGGTCGGTGTGGATGTAATGCCCGTGTTTGGAAAAAAAAGGCAAGTTCTTCAAAATCTGTCTTCCCTAGACGACCAATAATAATATCACATACAGTCCTCCAGAAAAGGGTCAACGTCTTGCTCGTTTTTCTTGACTCTAGAACATGCACATTGGGGCCATAGAATGGTGTCACCTCTATGAATATGCTGCATAGCATGGGTCCTAAATTGGGTGTGGGTAGTTGCGTATATATCAGTTTCATCTAATGTTTAAACACCAGAATGATACTTATATGCTCCAAGTGACAAAATAAGCCTTAGAAGCATTACGTTTTTTTTTTTCTTCCTTTCATTTTCCTATTTGACCATTTCATGGTGTGTATATAAAGGTACTTCACTCATTTAAAAGTATCCAACAAATTTGCAGGATTCATGTGCTATTGATGAAGAAATTCCCAGTGCACCTCCTTTTTGTGGTTCTACTGGAGAAATCAAGCCTCAGGTTGAACCACCACAGGATAGTACTGGACAAAAGAATTCTGACCAGCACGTGAGGTTTGTAAAATGTTGCGCTGGTTTTTTTGTTTCAGTTGCCATATTTTGTTATTCTTGAGAACGGTTTTTCCGATAGGTGAAAAAATTCAAATGAATTTGAGTTTAGTTTCTGGAATATACAAATAAGCTAGACCCTTGCTGTGACTTGTTTCATGCTTTCATAACTGAGTTTATTTGCTAAAGGTTGGACTTAGGTATTATGTTTGTATTACAGGAGTGCCACTGTTATAGAAGGTGTTGCACCCTCTGGTTTAGTCCCAGCTCGCCTCCCTACCTTTCATGCCAGGTATTTCTTGCTAATTGTAGATTGTTTTGTGTTCATTTGACTTCCTGGTTCTTAGTTATTTTTTCTTTCAACAACTGTCTTATATGCTTTCTTAATCAAATTCAGTGCACAAGGGCCGTGGCATGCTGTGATTGCTTATGATGCATGTGTTCGGCTGTGCCTTCATGCATGGGCAAAGCAATGCATGGAAGCTCCGATGTTCTTGGAAAATGAATGTGCACTATTGCGCAACTCATTTAGGTGAGTTCATGTTTTTTCTTTTCCTTGCTGCCAGAATGCTATCATTTTGCAATTTCTCTTGTGCCTTGCTCGGTTTCCTTTTTGAAAAAAAATTTCCAACTCAAAAAATACTCATTACCCCTACTTTCAATCATTACTCTTCACTTATTACCCCTATCTCCAATCATTATTCTCATTTCTCTCTCTCTATCTCTCTCCATTCACTCATTTCTCTCTCCACTCATAACCCCAAAAAGTTTTCAAAAATTTCTCAAAAACTCATCCAAAAACAGCATTGATATCTCAGAATAATACTCTTTCAAGAATTGCAGACGGTGTAATAGGGAACCTAACAATAACTGAAACTC